>NW_028270145.1:81139496-81447710 GCF_037043375.1 Chiloscyllium plagiosum | reverse complement strand
TTGATAATTCTGGACACTTAGTCCTGGGGTAATTTCATGGGAGGATAAAAAGTTGCGTGTTAAGCTTTTTTCCAATCAATAACTCTGATGGCGCTAATCTACATAGTGAATGAGCTAACTTATAGTTTAAGAGTCCTACTTGGAGAACTGTATTCTTCTTTAAGAATGATTTGATCATTCTGACTACTTGTTCCATTTCACCATGAGACTGAGGATATCAGAGAGAACTTGCACATTGCTTTTTTAAAAAAAAACCCCAAAACTGCAGATGTTGGGCAAAAGAAACACAAACAGAAATGACTGGAAAATCTCAGCAGATCTGGCAGCCCCTGTAGAGAAAAAGCAGACTTAATATTTCAGGTTCAGTGATTCTTCTTCAGATCTGATTGTAGCTTGGAAAAGCTTGGTGTATATGGTGAAGCTAAGGTGGGGAAAAGGGGGAGGAGTAAACAATAGGTGGAAATGGAGCCAGAAACAGAGGACAGGAGGTCAGCAGATGAACGAATGTGCAAAGGTCCTCCAGGGAGGATCAATAGCTGCTAATGGGGACCATTAGTAGCTGACAAGGTGTTGGTTGTGGTTGCAGTCCATATGATGTCAAGGCCTGGTGTATGGAGTTGGAGTAAGTGGGACAAGGTGCTCAGGTCCTCAAATTATAATACTGATATTGAGTCCTGAAGGTTGCAGGATTCCCAAGCAGAAAATGAGCTTGTATTAATGCTGGAGGTTGTCTGTATCATGGTTGTTGATCATCTTTGTGGATTACTCTGTTTTCCTTGTGAACTTCTGACAATTTCACTCACTGTATTATTTCTTCCAGGCTGAGGTTTCATTTGATTGTCATAAATTTGATTGTCATAAATTTGATTGTCATAAATTTGAATGACAAATCCAATAACAATGCTGTCCCTGATCAATTCTGATTTAAAATGTTTGTAATTGTACCTCTCAGCTAAGGTTTATAAATTATTGATAAAATCCTCTATTAATTTACCTTCAGCATTAAATGCTTCAATTAAACCTGTCTCTTTCTAACATTATTTGTTTTGAGGCCGAAGTAACTATTCAAGGCTTCAATTCCTTGTTTTGCAATAACTTCTTCTGTTGTATCTCCTATAGAATAACAAAGAGTGTTAACTTGTTGTGCTTCAGACTTGCCGTCCTAATGATAAAGCAATTTTATATTCTTTCTTCATCCTGGGCAAGATTTGGTTTGTTATTATGTTTAACCTTGATTGGGTTAGACTCCCTACAGCACAGAAACAGGCCTTTCGGCCAACCAGTCCACACTGACCCTCCGAAGAGTAACCTACCCAGACCCATTTCCCTCTGACTAATGCACCTAACACTATGGGCAACTTAGCATGGCCAATTCACCTGACCTGTCCACCTTTGGACTGTGGGAGGAAGCTGGAGCACCCAGAGGAAACCCACACAGACACGGGGAGAATATGCAAACTCCACACAGACAGTCGGCCAAGGCTGGAATCGAACCCAGGTCTCTGTCACTGCGAGGCAGCTGTGCCAACCACTGAGCCACTGTGCCGCCCCCATCTTTCTGGCCAGAAAATGTCGATTTTTTTTTATTTTTAAGGTTGTTGGATGGATTTGCTTGTTTCTTTAAACTGTTTACCTGGTAATGGATTTTTTTGGCTTCTTTCTGAACCTTGCTGTGATTCTCCAATTTTATATTCAACAATGATATTATTAGATCTTGTTCTGCACTCACTTCTGCTGTGAACACATTAAAAGCTTTCCCTAATTTTGGAAAGATTCATCTTTTTTTTCCATGCTCCCTACTGTATTCCAACCTGGTTGTTCTTCATGTTATTTTAAGCTACCTTCCTATCTGTTTTATTATTTTAAAATTTTTCTTTATTTAAACTCATTTGAATTTTTTTACTTAATCCTTTCAACTAAGTAGAATTTTCATGTTCTCTGCACTTATTTGCCTGATCTAATAAGTGCAAATCCTAAAATTTCTGCATTTTAAATAGAAACAGTTCATTATTTTTGCAAGGTAATCAAGACATGCCTGTTTCCACTGAAGTCTTCGCTAAAAGTCTTTATCATGTGTTCTCTGACATCGTAGTAGGTGATGTCACCCACATTCTAACCTTTTCAAACATTTCAAAAGAAGAATGAACATTTTTTTCTCTTTCCTAACACTGACATAAATGTTGTGAACGCCCAGCCTCTTACATTTTCATTGTGACATAGAATCCAGTTTTTGTTATGACTTTCAAGAACATACTATTTGCTGTATCATGGAATCCTGTATTCTGCAAATATGACTATCAAGCTACTTTTCAACTGCACCAAACTCTTAGATTCCTCCTTTCAGCACAAAAGTCCAGCATTGTGAACATTGTGGGTGGCACGGTGGCACAGTGGTTAGCACTGCTGCCTCGCAGCGCCGGAGACCCGGGTTCAATTCCTGCCTCAGGCGACTGACTGTGTGGAGTTTGCACGTTCTCTCCGTGGGGGCGCTCTGGTTTCCTCCCACAGTCCAAAGATGTGCAGGTCAGGTGAATTGGCCATGCTAAATTGCCCGTAGTGTTAGGTAAGGGGTAAATGTAGGGGTATGGGTGGGTTGCGGGTCGGTGTGGACTTGTTGGGCCGAAGGGCCTGTTTCCACACTGTAATGTAATCTAATCTAATCTAAAACTCACCAGTAAAATCTGCTGATATGCATAAGGATTTGTTTTAACCATAATCATTCATTCTTTCTTTATTCATTCTTGGGATGCAGGCATTGCTGGTTTGGTCAGTATTTATTGTCCACCCAGAGGGCAATTCAGAGTCAACCACATTGCTGTGGGTCTGGAGTTATATAGAGTCCAAACCAGGTAATGATGGCAATTTCTTTCCCTAAAGTGAACCAGATGGGTTTTTCTGACTATTGACAATGGTTTCATGGTCAACAACAACAACAGTTCTGAAGAAGGGTCACTGGACCTGAAATGTTAACTGATTTCTCTCCACAGATGTTGCCAGACTTGCAGAGATTTTCCAGCAATTTCTGATTTCCAGCATCTGCTGTTCGGTGGTTTTTCATTTAATGGTTCCATGGTCACCATTAGATTCTTAATTCTTTTTACTGAATTCAAATTCCACCATCTGACATGGTGGGATACAAACTCAGGTTCCCAGTATTTTACCTGGGTCTCTGGACTAACAGTCCAGCAATAATACCACTAGGTTATTGCCTTCCCAAAATCACTTAAGCAATATCACTCACCCAGCCACATTTAGTTTTATTGGTAATGGGTCTACTACAATATAAACAGTGTCTGTTCATTGTTGTTATGCAATAAAGACAATTACAGTTGTGAAGACAATATGTTTCATGCACAATGAGCAAGTCTTGGTTTCTTGCCTGATTCTTACTTACCTCACTTAGGTATCACCCAGTGGTTTTTGCTAGGGAAATGCTTGTGAACGAAATGCTTGTTTTGTAGCCTCTAGGACTGTCCCAAATGGTAGATCCATTGGGAATAGTATGCCTAAAATACACTGATGCCCAGTTTCCTGAAGTGCTCAGGATTACCACTAATCCCTGGTATTTTGAAGCATTGTAAAATGATGTTACAGCTTGAGTATCTTGAAAGGATTGCGATCAATACATTTTTGTTATATAGAAGTTATAAAAGGATAAGTTGTGAAGGCAGAAAAATGAGCACATTGGCTATGAACTTAACTGACCAACAGAGCAAGCCTGAGGATCAGAATGGCCTAGTCTTCTTCTTAATGTTGTTCTGTTTCTAAAATGCATTTTCAATGCAGACCTGAGTTCTTTTTTCAGGTTAGTGAGGATTTTGTGAGCATAGATAAGTTTGGAAGTAGTTAATGTTTAAAATCATACTAAAGTCTACAACCAATGCTTCTGCTTAAAGCATTATGACATATCATTCTTCCTGTTCATTCCACAATCACACTTCTGTGTTTATACTTCTATGTGCAGTCTTGTTGCTTTCCATTTATTTTTAGATAACACGCAACTAATCTAACATGAAACAGAATGTATTGAAGATAATGGCTTGAAGTTTCTATTAGATTATAAATAACTCACTTTAAATCAACCAGAAATGCAAAAGATAGAGGAACTTCAAGTAAAAATTCCATCCAGTGCTGAGTTTTGCAATCGTTAGTAATTATTTAAGCAATGCTGCAGTGGAAAGCACAAAATTAGCCACAGTGCCAGACAGACTTAACTACCATGCTGGATTCCATTAATTTGACTTGCTTCCAAGCCTTCAAAGAGTTTCTTCAAATTAAACTTGTTATTTATTGGCACTTTAAAAAGGCTTCTAAGTATGATTTTCTACAGAACCCAACCAGCATACATGAATGAAACAAGAAAGTAATTTAAAAGCTCTACTCTAAAAAGTAATGTCATTATTTAAAATTGGGTAACAATAGTTGGTTACTAAACATTGGATAAAAAATGCTGATTTAATTTGTTATTGACCCATTTTCAGCTGTATTAATAATACAGCACCACAATACTTCTCTTCGGTATACAGATTAATATTTCACAATCTTCTTGACTAAAACGTTATCTGATTCTACTGGTTCACTCAAGATTTTATATTCAACAATTTCAAATGAGTTTTAGCAGAAACCTGGGCCAAAAAAAAGTACATTCACAAAACTAGCCCAATTTTAACTACAATTTACAACTGGATTGGCAGGTGGGACCAGATTGGGTTGGGATATCTGGTCGGCATTGACGGGTTGGACCAAAGGGTCTGTTTCCATGCTGTACATCTCTATGACTCTATGACATCCAAAGCCGAAGTTTTTGGTCACTTAGTGTACCAAAAACAAGCTCAGTATTTTGCCTGTTCCAAGAATATGCTCCACAGAAGAATCAGGCAGAATCAATTAAAGGAACTAACTGAGGCCAGAATAATTGAACTCTGCAAATTTGATCTCATATCTTGCATCACACCACAGTTTAAATGTTTACAAAACTAGATTGTTTTTATTATTTAGATTTAGTTTTTAGAATCTCTCATCTTGGTGAGTGAATAATCAATGTCAATCATTTATAGTGCCCTCTCCAACTTTGCTTTCTCCAAGTATCTCCATGAATTCCAACCTGTGCAAATAATATTTTCTTCATTTTATTCCTCATGATGCCCTTATCATCATCGAGCTCCCATATATACTGAAGTTAAAACTGCTATTCCCATTCGCAGACAAACTGAAATTTATTACCTTAGCATAAAGTTGCCATAGTTTTACCAGACTATCCAACTGCTCCCTCGTGAGAGAGAGAGAGATGACTGCAAGTTTAACCTGAAGGTTACCATGCTTCAAGCGAGAGGAGTCCTTCATAATAACCACTTCAGCATTTGCATTATGAAAGACAGAGTCACAGAAAAAGAGATAGGTAAGATGATCAAAAGTTTAGAGCAAAACAAGAGAGGGAAGAAATGGCTTAAAGGAGAAAACTAAGGTGAAGAGACAAAGAGGTGCGGGGGTGAATTGTAGAGTTCAGGGTCTACACAATTGAAAAAGTCAATCGTCATGCAACACCAGATTATAATCCAATAGGTTTATTTGAAATCACAAGCTTTCAGAGCAGTTTGGATGAAGTGATGAAGGAGCAGTACTCCGAAAGCTTGTGATTTCAAATAAACCTGTTGGACTACAGCCTGGTGTTCTGTGACTTTGTCAACCCCGGCCTAACATCGGTACCTCCACATCATGGATACACAGTTGAAAGCACAGCTACAAATGGTGGAATAATTCATGTTAGGAATGTGCAGGAAGCCAGAATTAGATGATCATATGTATCACAGAAGGTTGTGAGCTGAAGGAGATTACACAAATAGTGAAGGGTAATGCCATGAAGGTATTTGAAAATAAAATTGAGAACTTTTAGAATGACCAATTCTAGAATATTAAAATAGTTATGGAGAGGGACAAAACTGGTCCTCAGGTTCAAGTTCTAAATTGGGCCAAGGTAAAATTTTGGTGGAATTAGATAGGATTTGCTAGGGTTGATTGGAATAGTTTGTTTACAAGCAAAGGGACCTCTGGCAAGTGGGAGGTTTTAAAGGTGAGATAGCTAGAGTTCAAGGTCTATATGTTCTTGAGACGATGAAGGGCAAGGCTGGCAGGAATAGGGATGACAGGGATATTGAGGTTAGACCATAAAAAAAAAGAAACATGGCTCAGTTACAGGCAGCTGGGGTCTAGGGAACCCGTGAAGGTATACAGGGAATACAGAAGTTTACTGAACAAGAAAATCAGGAGGGTGATTGGGTTGAATCCAAAGAGGTTCGCTAAGTATATTAAAGGAAAAAGAATAACTAGAGAGAGAACAGGCCCCCTCAATGACCAAAGTGGACATGTATGTATGGAACTGCAGAAGGTGGGTGAGATCCTCAATGAATATTTCCCCTCTTTGTGTACTGTGAAGAAAGACATGCAGACTTGGGAACTTGGGGAAGTTAGTGGTCATACCTTGGACGAAATTCATATCACAGTGCATGAAGTGTTGGACGTATTAGAATGTATAAAGGTGGATAAATCTCCTGGTCATGACCAGATACATCCAAGAATACAGCAAGAAGCTAAAGAAGAAATTGCAGGGGCCCTGGCTGATATTTTTGTACCATCATTAGCCACGGGTGAGGTCCCAGAAGACTAGAGGGTAACAAATATTGTGTCCTTATTCAAGTAGGGCTGCAAAGTAAATCCTGAGAACTATAGATCAGTAAGCCTAACATCTGTGTTGGATAAGTTACTTGAGAAGGTCCTGGGACATAAGATATACATGCATTTGAAAAGACAGGGTTTGATTAGAAATAGTCAGCACAACTTTATGTATGGGACATCATGCCTCACAAATTTGTGAGAGTTCTTTGGTGAAGTGACCAGGAAGGTTGACAAGGGCAGAGCAGTAGACATAGTCTATATAGATTTCAGTAAGGCCTTTGATAAGGTTCCATATGGTAGGCTGTTCTAGAAGATTAGGTTGTATGGAATCCAGGGGGAGCTGGAAAACTGGATTCACGTTTGGCTTGCTGATAGGAAGTAGAGGATATTAGTGGAAGGATGTCGGACTGGAGGCCTGTGACTAGTGGGATGCCTCAGGGCTGGGCCCATTGTTGTTTGTTATCCATATTAATGATTTGGATGAGAATGTACAAGGCATGATTAGTAAGTTTGTAGATAATATTAAAATAGGTGGTATCGTGGACAGTGAGGAAGGTTATCAGAAATTGAAGCAGGACCTTCATCAGCTGGTGAAGTGGGCTGCGAAATACAGTTAAGTGTGAGGTCTTGCATTTTGGAAAGTCAAATCAAGGTTGGGGTTTCATGGTGAATGGGTCTCAAGGAATGTCGAGGAACAGAGGGACCTTGGAGTTCAGGTTCACAGTTCTCTGAAAATGGAGTCACAGGTAGACAGGGCAATGAAATAGGCTTTTGGCGCATTGGCCTTCCTCAGTCAGGACTCTGAGTATAGAAGTTGGGAAGTTACGTTGCAGTTGTACAGGTGTTGTGGACAAGACTAGACCACTCAAAACATTCTAAAGTGGCAGCCCAGACCATAACTTTGCAATTTGTTTTTGGTAAGTATACAGTGAAAATTACCCGGAGTAAGTTAGCTCGGTTGACTACCAGGTTTTAAACAGACAAAAAAATTATTCACAAAATTTCACAATGAAATACACAGAACAGAATAAAGAACCCCTACAGAACTCTTTCCATCCATTCTAGATGTAATTATGCTGTACCAAATATACACAACAGTCCTAATAAGCAAATCTGCTTAAAAAACAGTTAAAATGGAACAAATGCTTACAGGTTGAGGTCAGAAGGGCAGAAGGAGAGAGAGAGAGCTTTGCAGCCTGTTTCCACACAGCTGAACTCCTAACTAGTTCTGGACTGAACTGCTCAGCTAGAGAGCTGACCACTCCCCTTTCATTATACAGGTTACTTCTAAAACATGACCACTTTGGCCTGAAGTCTCATCTGTTTACATTTAAACAAAAGGCCTCTCAACATCCTTTTTCATCTCTGTACCAAACTAGTGACCTTGGAGCTGGGAGGGTTTTATACCCCCTCTGAAAGAAAAACCAAGGATGCAGTATCGTTGAGAAAAGGAACAGCTTTTAGAAAAAGGGGACCAGCTTTATGTCACGGGAAGTTGGCGAGGCTGCACTTGGAGTATTGTGTACAGGTCTGGTCACCTTGTTTTTGCAAGGATGCTATTAAACTGGAAAAAGTGCAGAAAAAAATTTACAAGGATGTTGCCAGGACTCAACGTTCTGTTTTACAGGGAGAGGTTGGACAAGCTAGGACTTCTTTCTTTAAAGCGTAGGAGACTGAGGGGGAAATCTTAAAGAAGTTTATAAGATCATGACGGGCATGGATAGGGTGAATGCACTCAGTCTTTTTCTAAGGATTGGGAAATTGAGGACGAGAGGGCATCAGTTTAAGGTTAGAAGGGAAAGAATAGAAGGGAGTTTTTTTTACAAAGAAGGTAGTACGCAATTGGAATGAGCTGCCAGAGGAAGTTGTTGATGTGGATACATTAACAACATTTAAAAGGCATTTGGACAAATACATGGATTTGTATTGCAGCAGGGCAAAGTGCAGAGAAATGGGGTTAGTGTGGATGGGCATTTTGGTCGGCGTGGACCAGTTTGGACGAAAGGGCCTGTCTCCGTGCTGTAGGACTCCATAAGTCTAATTCTTGTTAAGCATAACAAGGAGCTGCATAGGGTAAATGAGGTTAGGTGTTTTATTGAATGGCAGCACACGTTTGAGAGAGCAAATGGCTTATTCCATGATGGATGTTTCTTCATTTCCTTCTATTTGACATCTTTCTGTCAAGCAGTGAAACACATGCTACTATATTAAATGTGTTAAATGTGTGTAATTTATTACTTAGTAATCTAACTATGCCATGAAACATGAATGGATGTGTCCTCTCAAACAAGACGCCTATGCACAATTGCTGAAAATATACCTGGAAGAAGCCAGTAGTCGAGAAGTTAATTGTCACCATTGCCTTGACTGCTATTGCAGAAGCAGTGGCAACTGCAGAGTGAGCACTAAACTCTACAATTTACAGCGCAGGTCGATGAGAACTTACCTACTGAGATTTATTCTCCTCAGGCACTGCATTTCAATAAGACAGATAATTTGTTTTCAACTGGAATTGGTACTGCTTCTTCTACCATTCTCCAGTTGCTGCTGTCATTGTTATTAATGCTCCTCCAACAAACAATTCTGCAATGAGTGTGCAGGCTGCTGTTGACAGCAGGAAATATTTATGCCTGGTTCAAATAGACTGTAATACTTTCAGGTTTAGTGAAGAAAATATTAACTGAGTTCATTCTAAAGAAATTGATACCTGAATTGTATCCTCCTTAGCACCACTGTAAAATGCAAGATAACTTAGTGGTAGCATGTGATTTTGAGTATATTTGGTACATCAATATCATACAGGTGGGAAAGTTTTATGGTGATGATGGTGGCTTTATGCAGGTGACAGTAGGTTTATGTAAGTGATGCTAGTTTTATGAAGGTGATGGTGGATTTGGCTGCTGGCGTCAGAGGTGGCAAAAATTTGTGCTGGCTCCTTCTGGGACCATATTACCAGCCAATAGTTGAGGATGCAAGCAGGCCTTTCATGGAATCAGGATTCCAGGGCAGAAAGTTTCATCTGCTGAGACCTGCCAGCCAACCTAAGACCGGAAACTCCTTTGCACAGCAGTGTAACAGGGGAGACAGTGTTTTTTGATGTCAAAACACTCATGAGCCAACGTTCATGGAGTGACCTAGGCCAGAGGAGTGGCTTCCTATAACACCATCCCCATCTATCTCCCCCCAACATCTCAATGTTGCATCTCTCAATTTGTCACTGACACCTTGAATAAGGGATCCCTCGAAGAGACTCATGCAGTTCTACACATTGTTTCCCCACATGATGACGGGTCTATCCACATTGCATTATTATCACCAGTTATAGAATCATAAAGGTATACAGCACAGAAACAGACCCTTCAGTCCAACTCGCAAATGCTAACCACATATCCAAACCTAATCTAGTCCCATTTAGAGTCACAGAGTCATAGAGATGTACAGCATGGAAACAGACCCATCGGTCCAACCCGTCCATGCCGACCAGATATCCCAACCCAATCTAGTCCCACCTGCCAGCACCCAGCCCAGATCCCTCCAAACCCTTCCTATTCATAAACCCATCCAAATGCCTCTTAAAAGTTGCAATTGTACCAGCTTCCACCACATCCTCTGGCAGCTCATTCCATACACGTACCACCCTCTGTGTGAAAAAGTTGCCGCTTAGGTCTCTTTTATATCATTCCCCTCTCACCTTAAACCTATGCTCTCTAGTTCTGGACTCCCCGACGCCAGGGAAAAGACTTTGCCTATTTATCCTATCCATGCCCCTCATAATTTTGTAAACCTAATTATGGTCACCCCTTAGCGTCCGATGCTCCAGGGAAAACAGCCCCAGCCTGTTCAGCCTCTTCCCGTAGCTCAGATCCTCCAACCCTGGCAACAACCTTGTAAATCTTTTCTGAACCTTTTCAAGTTTCCGAACATCTTTCCCATAGGAAGGAGACCAGAATTGCATGCAATATTCCAACAGTGGCCTAACCAATGTCCTGTACAGCCGCAACATGACCTCCCAACTCCTGTACTCAATACTCTGACCAATAAAGGAAAGCATACCAAATGCCTTCTTCACTATCCTATCTACCTGCGATTCAACTTTCAAGGAGCTATGAACCTGCACTCCAAGGTCTCTTTGTTCAGCAACAGCTCCCTAGGACCTTACCATTAAGTGTATAAGTTCTGCTAACATTTGCTTTCCCAAAATGCAGCACCTCGCATTTATCTGAATTAAACTCCGTCTGCCACTTCTCATCCCATTGGCCCATCTGGTCAAGATCCTGTTGTAATCTGAGGTAACCCTCTTCGCTGTCCACTACACCTCCAATTTTGGTGTCATCTGCAAACTTGTTAACTGTACCTCTTATGCTCACATCCAAATCATTTATGTAAATGACAAAAAGTAGAGGACCCAGCACCGATCCTTGTGGCACTCCACTGGTCACAGGCCTCCAGTCTGAAAAACAACCCTCCACCACCACCCTCTGTCTTCTACCTTTGAGCCAGTTCTGTATCCAAATGGCTAGTTCACCCTGTATTCCATGAGATCTAACCTTGCTAATCAGTCTCCCATGGGGAACCTTGTTGAACGCCTTACTGAAGTCCATATGGATCACATCTACTGTTCTGCCCTCATCAATCTTCTTCTTGGCCCATATCCCTCTAACCCCTTCCTATTCATGTACCTATCCAGATGCATTTTAAATGTTAGAATTGTATCAGCCTCCAACACTTCCTCTAGCAGCTCATTCTATACATGCACCACCCTCTGCGTGAAAATATTGCCCCTTAGGTCCCTGTTAAATCTTTCCCCTCTCACCCTATACCTATGCCCTCTGGTTCTCAACTCCCCCATCCGAGGGAAAAGACCTTGTCTATTTACTCTATTGATGCCACTCATGATTTTATAAACCTTTATACAGTCACCCCTCAGCCTCCTCCAGGGAAAACAGCCTCAACCTATACAGCCTTGCCCCCCAGCTCAAATCCTCACCAGTTATTCTGTACTATGCTGTTACTAAGTTTCAGTCAGAAGTAAAGAACAAACCCGTCATGTATGTGCAATCCAATAGGGAGCTTTTATTCCTTTGCTGCGCATGCTGTAAAAGCTTGAAATAAGCCTGAACAAGCCCATGAGCACTGGCTGATGATATACCAGTATCATGAATCTCAGCTCTTAAAGGAACACTATCCCAACATGCATAACCAATAAGTTTCTGGAATTATAGTCTCATAATAATCCCATCAGGCCATTGACTCACCTCAGTTTTATACACCTTCATCAGATTGCTTCTCAATCTTTTTTGTGCCAAGAAAAACAATTCTCACCTTTCCAAACTAACAGCTAAATTCCCTCAACCTGAAATTACACTGGTAAATCTTCTCTGAACCATCTCATCAAAGACACATCCCACCCCGGTAATGCTCTCCTACAACCATCAGGCAGAAGGTACAGAAGCTTCAACACTTGCACCAGCAGGTTCAAGAACAATTTCTTCCCTGCCATTATTGGATTGATGAATGGTCTCTCGAACTTCAAATAATGTTGTTCTTGTTAATGTTGATCTTGCCTCATGCACATATTGTATGGGGAAGCGGTCTGATTCACTCTTTCCAAGCTTTGTTCACCCTATAATCTGCATGTCCTTACTTACTATGATCTGGCTATATGCTGGCAAACAAAGCTTTTCACTGTACTAAGGTACATGTGACAATATATCAAATCAATCAATCACTGTCTCTCACGTTCTTCCTCCAGTGTGGTGGCCAGAAGAGGATTCAGTACTCCAGTTGCGACTGAATCTGAACTTTATACAGGCTCTGCATAAATTTCCTGCTTTTGAACTGAATACCCTTATTTTTGAAGCTTAAGATTTCATACGTTTTGCTAAATACTCTCTCAATATGTTTTGTCATCTTCACGAATCTCTGCATTTGAATTCCCAGGTTCCTCTGTCCTTGTACACTCTTCACAATTGTGTCATTTAGTCAATGTTGCCTTTCCCCTAACCTTTCTTCCAAAGTAAATCAATTCATACTTTGCTATCCACTGTACAAACTTTTCACTGTATTTTGTGACAATAAATAAATCACATAAATCAAATTTGCTGCTTGTCTACCTCTTCTGTTAGCCTAAGTCCTAAACAAACAGAGAATGCTGGAGAAACGCAGCAGATCTGTTAGCGTCTGTGTAGAGAGAATCAAGAGTTAATGTTTCAAATCCAGCATGACTTTTCATCAGATATCCTGAAGAACATAGGTAAAAACAATGACTGCAGATGCTGGAAACCAGATTCTGGATTAGAGTGGTGCTGGAAAAGCACAGCAGTTCAGGCAGCATCCGAGGAGCAGCGAAATCGACATTTCGGGCAAAAGTCCTTCATCAGGAAAGAGGCAGAGTGCCTGAAGGGTGGAGAGATAAATGAGAGGAGGGTGGGGTGGGGAGAAAGTAGCATAGAGTACAATAGGTGAGTGGGGGTGGGGATGAAGGTGATAGGTCAGGGAGGAGGGTGGGGCAAGGTAGCAAAGACTACAATGGGTGAATGGGGGTGGGATGAAGGATTTAGATCAGAGAGGAGGGTAGAGTGGATAGGTGGAAAGGAAGATAGGCAGGTAGGACAAGTCATGGGGACAGTGCTGAGCTGGAAGTTTGGAACTGGGGTAAGGTGGGGGAAGGGGAAATGAGGAAACTGGTGAAGTCCACATTGATGCCCTGGGGTTGAAGTGTTCCGAGGCAGAAGATGAGGCATTCTTCCTCCAGGTGTCGGGTGGTGAGGGAGCGGCGGTAAAGGAGGCCCAGGACCTCCATGTCCTTGGCTGAGTGGGAGGGGGAGTTGAAATGTTGGGCCACAGGGCAGTGTGGTTGATTGGTGCGGGTGTCCCAGAGATGTTCCCTAAAGCGCTCTGCTAGGAGGCGTCCAGTCTCCCCAATGTAGAGGAGACTCCATCAGGAGCAACTGATACAATAAATGACCACCAATACCATTTATTGTATCCATTGCTCCCAATGCAGTCTCCTCTACATTGGGGAGACTGGACGCCTCCTAGCAGAGCGCTTTAGGGAACATCTCTGGGACACCCGCACCAATCAACCACACCGCCCTGTGGCCCAACATTTCAACTCCCCCTCCCACTCAGCCAAGGACATGGAGGTCCTGGGCCTCCTTCACCGCCGCTCCCTCACCACCCGACACCTGGAGGAAGAATGCCTCATCTTCTGCCTCGGAACACTTCAACCCCAGGGCATCAATGTGGACTTCACCAGTTTCCTCATTTCCCCTTCCCCCACCTTACCCCAGTTCCAAACTTCCAGCTCAGCACTGTCCCCATGACTTGTCCTACCTGCCTATCTTCCTTTCCACCTATCCACTTCACCCTCCTCTCTGATCTATCACATTTATCCCACCCCCATTCACCCATTGTACTCTTTGCTACCTTCCCCCCTGACCTATCACCTTCATCCCCACCCCCATTCACCTATGTACTCTATGCTACTTTCTCCCCACCCCCACCCTCCTCTCATTTATCTCTCCACCCTTCAGGCACTCTGCCTCTTTCCTGATGAAGGGCTTTTGCCCGAAATGTCGATTTCCCTGCTCCTTGGATGCTGCCTGAACTGTTGTGCTTTTCCAGCACCACTCTAATCCACAACATAGAACATAGAACAATACAGCACAGGAACTGCCCTTTGGCCCATCATGTCTGTGCTGACAAGGATGCAATTCTCAACAAATCCCATCTGCCTGCACAAGGTCAATACCTCTATATTCCCTGCTTATTCACATGTCGCTATTGCAGCTGCTTCTACCACCTACCCTGGTAGCAAGTTCCAGGCACCTACCTGTATAAAAACTTTCCTCACACATCTCCTTTAAATTTTCACTCTCTCACCTTGAATCTATGCTTCCAAGCATTTGACATTTCTACTTTGGGAAAAAGGACTGTGACTATCCACCTTATCCATGCCTCTCATAACTTTTTATACTTCTATCATGTCACTCCTCAACTTCTGATGCTCTAGCCTAAATAATGCAGGCTTGTCCAACCTTTCCTTATAGTGAATAAACTCCAATCCAGGAAACATCCTGGTAAAGCTCTTTTGCAATATCGCCAAAGCCTTCACATCCTTCCTATAGTGTGGCATCCTGAACTACAGACAATGTTCCAAATGTGACCTAACTAAATTTGTATATTGCTGCACTGACTTTTATACTTTAATACTCAATCCCCAACTAATGAAGACAAACATGCATACACCTAATTTACCACCTTATACACTTGTATTGTCACTTTTGGGGAGGTATGGACTTGCACCCAAAGATTGCTCCATATATCAATGCTTATAAAGGTCCTGCCATTTATTGTAGACTTTCCTCTTGCATCTGACCTCCAAGTGGTGACCAGAAGATCCAGTTGCGACTGAATATGAACTGAATACAGGCTCTGCATAAATTCCCTGCTTTTGAACTGAATATCCTTATTTTTGAAGCTTAAGATTTCATACGTTTTGCTAACTACTCTCACAATATGTTTTGTCATCTTCATGAATCTCTGTATTTGAATTCCCAGGTTCCTCTGTCCTTGTACACTCTTCACAATTGTGTCATTTAGTCAATGTTGCCATTCCCCTAATCTTTCTTCCAAAGTAAATCAATTCATACTTTGCTATCCACTATACAAACTTTTCACTGTATTTTGTAACAAGATACCTGTGACAATAAATAAATCACATAAATCAAATTTGCTGCTTGTCTACCTCTTCTGTTAGCCTAAGTCCTAAACAAACAGAGAATGCTGGAGAAACCCATATATTAACGCTCCAAGTGACCCTACCATTTATTATATACTTTACTCTTGCATCCGCCCTCCAAAAATGTATCACCACACACTTGTCTGGATTAAACTTCATCTGTCATTTCTCCATCCAACATTCCAACTGATGTAAGCTATGAGAATCTTCCTCACTCTGCACAAAACCATCAATTTTTGTGTTATCTCCAAATGTATCCCTGGTCACAGATCTCCAGTCAGAAAAAATATCCATCCACAACTACCCTCTGTATCTATATCGAATTTTGTATCCAACTTACCAATTCATCATGGATCCCATGTGATTAAATCATCTAGACCAGCCCACCATAATAGGCCTCATCAAATGCTTTAGTAAAGTCCATGGACACAATATCTACTGCCCTACTCTCATCAATCATCTTCATCACTTCCTCAAAAATCACAACAACATTTCTGAGTCAAGGTCTCCTCCTCAAAAAGCCATGCTGACTATCCCTATTAAGTCGATTCTTTTTCAAGTACCAATCATCTTGTCCCTAAGAATCTTCTCCAATAATTTCCCTATCACTGATAGAGTCATAGAGTCATACAGCATGAAAACAGACCCTTCAGTCCAACCAGCCTATACTGACCATAATCCCAAACTAAAACAGTCCCACCTGCCTGCTCCTGGCCCATATCATTCCAAATCTTTCCTATCCATGTACTTATCCAAATGATGTTTAAACATTGTAATTATACTCATATCTACCACTTCCTCTAGAAGTTCATTCCATACACAAAGCACAAACTTCTATAAGATCACCTCTCAACCTCCTCCATTCCAGTGAATAGAGTCCCAGCCAATCCGGCCTTTCTTTTTAACTCAAATCTTCTATATACAGCAACATCCTGGTAAATCCCTACTGAACTCTCTTCAGCTTAATAATATCCTTCCTATAAATGGGCAAACAGAACGGGACAGTATTCCAGTAGAGGCCTCACCTATGTCCTGCAGAACCTCAATATGGTTTCCCAACTCCTATACTCACAGGACTGAACAATGAAGGCAAGTGTGCCAAATGTATTTTTAACCACTCAGTCTGTCTGTGATGCAAACTTCTAAGCATTATATACCTGAATCCTGAAGTCGGCACGGTGGCTCAGTGGTTAGCACTGCTGCCTTACAGTGCCAGGGACTTAGGTTTGATTCCAGCCTCGGGTGACTATCTGTGTGGAACTTACACATTCTCCCCGTGTCTGTGTGGGTTTCCTCTGGGTGCTCCAGTTTTCTCCCACAATCCAAGGATGTCAGGGCAGGTGAATTGGCCATGCTAAATTGCCCATAGTGTTAGGTGCATTAGTCAGAGGGAAATGGGTCTGGGTGAGTTACTCATTGAAGGGTTGGTGGAGACTTGTTGGGCTGAAGGGTCTGTTTCCACACTATAGGGAATCTAATCCCTAGATCCATTTGTTCTACAACACTACCCAAGGCCCTACCATTAATTGTATAAGCCCTACTCTTTTTTGTTGTACCAAAATGCAATAACTCGTATTTATCCAGACTGAATTCCATCTGCCATTTTCAGCCCATTGACTCATTTCATCAAGACCTTTTTAACCTTAGAAAACCTTCTTCGTTTTCTACTATGCTACCAATTCTGGTGTCATTTGCAAACTTACTAAACATGTCCTCTATACTCTCATCCAAATCATTTATATAAATGACAAACAGAAGAGGATCCAGAACTAATCCCTATGGAACACCATTAGTAACAGATATCCAGTCTGAAAAACAACCCTCCAACATTACCCACTGTTTCCTGCCTTTAAGCCAATTATGTATCCAATTGCCCAGCTCACCCTGAATCCCATGTGACCTAACTTTGCTAATTTCGTCTACCATGCAGAACCTTGTCGAAGCCTTTATTAAAGCCCAAGTAAACAATGTGTACTGCTCTGCCATCATTAATCTTTTTAGTAACTTCCTCAAAAAATCCAATCAAGCTTGTGAGACTCCTAGTTCCTCACACAAACCCATGTTGACTATTCCTAATCAATTTTTGCTCTTCTAAATGTCCATAAATCCTATCTTTTAAAATTATGTCCAACACTTTGCCCGCAACTGAAATGAGACTCACAGGTCACTAGTTCCACAGTTTCTCTTTACAACCTTTTTAAAACAAAGGTACAACATTAGCCACTCTTCAGCCATCTAGCACCTCACCTGCAGTTATTGATGATGCAAATATTTCTGCAAGCATTCTTGCAATTTCTTCCCTTATTTCCCGTAATGTTCTGGGATACATTAGAACAGGTCGTCAAGATTTATCCACCTCTATATTCTTTTAGACTTCCCGAACCTCCTCTATTGTAATGTGAACTGTTTTTACAACATCAAAACATATTTCTCTGCCTACTCTAACTTCCATTTCTTTCTACACAGTGAAAATTGATGCAAAATATTGATTTAGTATCATTCTCATCGCCTGGGGTTCAATATAAAGGCAATCTCCTTGATCTTAAAGGGGCTGTACCCACTCTCTGATTACCAACTTGCTTTTAATGTATTTGTAGTATCTCTTTGGATTATCCTTAACCTTATCTGCCAATGCTATCTCATATCCTCTCTTGGTCTTCCTGACTTCTTTCTTAAGAATACTCCCACACTCTTTATATTGATTAAGAGATTTAGTTGAACCAAGTTGTCGATATCTAAAATAAGATTCTCTTTTATTCTTGAATAGAGCCTCAATATCTTTATTTATCCATTGTTCTGCAATCTTACCAACATTACCTTCACTCTAACATGCACGTAATGCCCCTGGACTCTTATCGGGATATTGAAAGCTCTTGTCTTATACCACTAAAATTTGCCTTACACTAATTAAAATCTTTAACTTTTATTGGAAAGGTTATCCTTTTCCATATTCCCTCCTTTGACCTTGAGTGGGCCTACCCTTTCTCTAGCCAGCCTCCTGCTCTAAATATACAGATAAAATACCCTGGAAATATCCTTAATTCTATTTGTCTCTCACAGGCCTACTAATTCCTTGTTTAAGTGCTTTCCTGCTTCTTTTCTAATCCCCAGGGCCTTGTCTGATTTCCGTTTCCTAAACTGCTTCCTTTCTCTTTTGGGCTAAATTTTCAATACCTTTTGTCATCCAGGGATCCCAAATCTTGCCATCCTTATCTTTCATTCTTACAGGAACATGCTGGTCCTGAACTCTGATTAACTACCTTTAAAAAACTTCCACGTGTCAGATGTGGCCAACCCCATCTAATTTTTCCAGTTCCTATCTAATACTGTTTCACACTTTTGCCCAAGGAGCAGTCTTACCCTTATCCATAACTCTCTTTAAAGTTATGGAATTAGGATCACTGTTCCCAAAATGCACTCCCACTGAAATTTCAATCCCACTAAGTCTAGTACAGCCCTTACCTCCTCCCTCACCGCCATCCAACGCCCCAAAGGAGCCTTCCACATCCATCAAAGTTTCACCTGCACATCCACCAATGTCATTTATTATATCCATTGCTCCCAATGCGGTCTCCTCTACATTGGGGAGACTGGACGCCCTCGCAGACTATTTTAGGGAACGTCTTCGGGACACCCGCACCAATCAACCACACCGTCCCGTAGCCCAACATTTCAACTCCCCCTCCCACTCTGCCGAGGACACGCAGGCCCCGGGCCTCCTCCACCACCGCTCCCTCACCACCCGACGCCTGGTGGAAGAACACCTCATCTTCCGCCTTGGAACACTTCAACCACAGGGCATCAATGTGGACTTCACCAGTTTCCTCATTTCCCCTCCCCCACCTTACCCCAGTTCCAACCTTCTAGCTCAGCACTGTCCTCATGACCTGTCCTACCTGCTAATCTTCCTTCCCACCTATCTGCTCCACCTTGCCCTCTGATCTATCACCTCCATCCCCACCCCACTCACCTATCGTACTCTTTGCTACCTTCTCCCCAGCCCCACCCCACCCCCACTTATCTCTCCACTCTGGAGGCTCCCTGCCTCCATTCCTGATGAAGGGCTTTTCCCCGAAACGGCGATTTTCCTGCTCCTCGGATGCTGCCTCTAATCTAAACTCTAGTACAGTCCTTTTCCTAAATTGACTATCAATGTACTGTTTCAAGAAACCCTCCAATTCTGCACTATTTTAGGCCCTGAAACTAAGAAAGACCAATCAATATGGGGGAAGTTAAAATCACAATGCTTTTGCTTCTACAACTTCTCATGATCTGCCTGTATATCTGTTCCTCTATCGTTCAGTAGCTATATGGAGACTTATCATTTAACCCCATCATAGGGATTGCACCTTTCCTGTTCCTCAGTTCTACCTATTGGGCCTCACTGGATGAGCCTCCAAGACGTCCTCTCTTAGCGCAGCTATGCATTCTCGTTAATCAGTAATGCAACTCCCCACACATTTTACATCTCTCTGCCTGAAACATCTAAACCCTATACCGTTGAGCTGCCAGTCCTGCCCTTCTCTCAACTACATTTCTGTAATGGCTACCACATTGTAGTCCCATCAAGTTCCTAAGCTCAGTTGTTTTACCTGTCACACTCCTTGCATTAAAATAAATACTCTTTAGACCACCAGTCCCACTGTGTGCATTAATCTGACCCTGTCCGTCCTTCCTTCCTATTATAGAGTCATAGAGATGTACAGCATGGAAACAGACCCTTCGGTCCAACCCGTCCATGCCAACCAGATATCCCAACCCAATCTAGTCCCACCTGCCAGCACCCGCCCATATCCCTCCAAACCCTTCCCATTCATATACCCATCCAAATGCCTCTTAAATGTTGCAACTGTACCAGCCTCCACCACATCCTCTGCCAGCTCATTCCATACACGTACCACCCTCTGCGTGAAAAAGTTACCCCTTAGGTCTCTTTTATATCTTTCCCCTCTCACCCTAAACCTATGCCCTCTAGTTCTGGACTCTCCGACCCCAGGGAAAAGACTTTCTCTATTTATCCTATCCATGCTGCTCATAATTTTGTAAATGAAGACTTACTTCAGTTTAATCTCTACCTTCTCCTCAATCACTCTGCGTGCTGACCTCCTGCTCTGGTTCCCCTCACCTTGCCACACTGGTTTAAACTTTCTCATGTGGCATTAGCTAACCTCCCTGCTAGGATATTGATGTCCCTCTAGTTTAGATGTAACTCATCCTTCCTATATAGGCCCCTTATGTCCTGAAAGAGATCCAAATGATCAAGGTATCTGCAGCCTTCCCTCTTACACCAGTTCTTTACCAAGCATTCAACTGTATTATTTTTCTATTTCTGGTCTCACTAGAAAATGCCACACAGAGTAATCCTGAGAATACAACCCGAAAGGTCTTGCTTTTCAACTTTTTACCTAACATCCTAAATTTATTTACATGACCATATCTCTCTTCTTGCCCTTGTCATTTGCACCATTATGGGCCATGACCGCCAGCTGCTTAGCCTCCCTTTTCAGAGTAATCTTTGCCCACTCAGCAACATCCTTGACCTTGGCACCAAGGAGGCTTGATACCAGCCTGAAGCATGCATCTGTGCCTCTGACTATAGTGCCCCTTATCATAACTACTCACCTGCACTTTGACACCACTGCTGCTCAACAGAGCCAATTGTGATACCACAGAGCTGGCTGCTGCTGCTGTTTTCCCCAAGAGGCCATCTCTCCCCAACAGTACCCAAAAATATATACTTGTTTGAGAGAAAATGGCCACAGGGGACTCCTACACTGCCTGTCTGCTACTCCTAGGTAAAACCAATGACTGCAGATGCTGGAAACCAGATTCTGGATTAGAGGTGCTGGAAAAGCACAGCAGTTCAGGCAGCATCCGAGGAGCAGTAAAATCGACATTTCGGGCAAAAGCCCTTCATCCTGATAAAGGGCTTTTGCCCAAAACGTCGATTTTACTGCTCCTCGGATGCTGCCTGAACTGTTGTGCTTTTCCAGCAACTCTAATCCATGCCTGCTGCTCCTGGCAGGCACCCATCTATCTGGCCAATCCTTTGGTATGACCACGTCCCTGAAAAACTCTCTGTCTCCTGCATGCTCCTTAGTGAGTCCAACTGCCACTCCAACTGATCCATGCAATCTGAGAAGACACACTACCTGCAGAGAGGGTATCACACTTGATCTCCCACATCTCACAGGAGCAGCACATCACTCCTATAGCTGCCATCACTATGCCTCTGGTAATGATTGGATTAAAAGAAAAGGAAAGGCCATATCTTGTCGTACCTTAAAGCTGCTTTCCCTCCTCAGTGAAGCCCATACTTTAACCTCAACTGTAGCTCTTTGACCTTACAGCACCTCTCCAAAATGGCTGCTTCAACTACAGCTTGCCTCTTTTTTTATGTACAGAGGAACCTCAATTAGCCAAACAATACAGGCAGGGAGTACTTTGTTCGGATAATCAAAATTCGGATAATCAAATGCTGAATAACACAGTTTAGCCAAGCATTGGGATCTTGCGATCTTGCGAATATTCTGAAATTCAGATAATCAAATGCCAGGTAATCAATGTTTATCTGCATTGTCAATAAGAAGGAAAATCCCAATCTTTTACCTGGTCCCTGCCTTTTCAAATAGTCTCTGCTGCTGCTGCTCCCCTTCCTTTGCTGCTTGGCATGTCTAGTTAGGATGCTGCATTGGATGTTCTTCCTCCTTACTTTCAAAAACACCTCTAACTTTGGTATTGTCAGCAAACTTTAAAATATTACCCTATTCCAATATCCATGTCATCAACACAGTGTCTGGGGAACACCATTGTCTATCATTCTCCCATCTGAAAAACAACCATTAACCACAGTTTCCTATTTCCTTAATTTTTTTTTCATCCAAACTGACAGTAATCCTCTGATTGCATGAGGTTTGTTCAGTCCTTATTGTGTTAGTTAGTTCCTGGTCTTAGTGAAGTGTGTATTAATCTCTAGTAAACATGTGGCACAATACCAAGCAGAGACATTGGATTTGACTAGGCCATCATGAGGAACAGCCACCCAAGCTTCCTGAGGCAGATGAGTACCACAGGGAAGTAAATAAATGAGTATTCAAACTTGACAACTAGATTAAATTGATTTTACTGAATATTGATCTTAGCTTGGTGCTTCTCTTATATTCTGAGGCAAGGGACTTCTAATTGTTCCGCTACAATTGGGCTTCAATTGAAAGAGGAAGTTCTAGATACTCTATGATATTGGAGCTGGTGGACACTGTTGTGGTTCACATTGACCACATGTGTAGCAAGTGTTGGTTACTTGAGGAGCTCAAGCTCAGAGTTGGTGAGCTGGTGTCTGAGCTTTGAACACTTCAGCACATCAGGGAGGGGGAGAGTTATTTGAACACTGGGTTTCAGGAGGCAGCCACATCCTGTAGGTTAAATACTTCAAATTTGACCACTGCTCAGGAATAGGAGGATGTGACTAGCAGTGAGGCAGATAGAGAGATCCTGAATTTAGCGTTGGAGGAACCCCAGCTCAAGCTCTTGTCGAACAGGTATGAGGTACTTGCTCCCTGTGTTGATGAAGGAAAAGATGTAGCGAGGATGGGCGAACTGACCATTGGACCATGGTACAGCATTCAGTCAGGAAGAACAAAAAGAACAGCGGTAGTGATTCTATAATTCAGGGTACAAATGCCATCCTTTGTAAATAGGGTTGAAAGGCCTGTATGTTGTGTCGCCTTCCTGGTGCCAAGGTAAGTAACATCTTAAATTGGCTTGAAAGTGGGGTGAGAGGGAGAGGGTCCAGTTGTTGTGGTCCATATTCAGAGTAGGCAAGAGGTCCTGTTTGGAGAATATCAAAATTAACAAACAGAGCCTCAAAGTTTGTAATCTCTGGATTATTACCTGAGCCCCGTACAAGTTGGCACAGGAAGAAACAAATTAGGAAAGTAAATGCATGGCTAGAGGAGTAGTCCAGAAAAAAGGAATTCAATTTTTGGGCACTGGCATCAGTATTGGGATGGGATGGTAAATAGGAAAGAGACAAGAACTTTAAGTTAGTGAATCTGGGGTTGGGGGGATGGGGTTGATGCTTGGGTGAAATCATTACAGTTTCAAAATCAAGTAACATAATAGACAATAATGAATCAGCAATCCTACTTCAGTTATTGCAGGTAATGACAAAACTATTAAATGATTAAATGGGGAGAGAGAGGTTCAATAAATGGGTGAAGAAAGTATCGGTGCTGAGGGACAGATTACAGTGTATGGCCCATATGCGATTCCATATGCAAATATATGGAGCACTAGGAATAAATTAAATGAGCTGCCGGTCCAAATTGAAATTGGAGATTTTGACATAGTAAGCATTACTGAGACATGGCAGCAGGATTGGGAACTATACATACACAGCGGTCATAGGGTTTACAGGGCAGACAGATCAGTTCTTAATTTTAAATCTGAGATAATTCTTTTTTGTTAAGTAAAGGTATTAAGTGATATGGATTTAAGGCAAATATGTGGATTTAGGCCACAGACCAGCCAGGGTCTCATTGAATGGTGGAACAGGTTCGAGGGACTGAATAGCCTATTCCTGTTCCTATGTTCTTGTAAACTGGGAAAATCAGCTCATGAGTGAAATAACTGAAGAAGAGTGGAGAATATTTAAAGAAAAATCTAACACAATACAAGGCCAATGTATACTTGTGAGAGGAGAAAGCTCCATTTCACAGATCAAAAAAACAACCACAGACAACTAGAAAGGTGAGGGATAGCATTAAAAAAATGAGAGGGCTTACACAAAATCAAAAAACTGTTTAGACCTGCTGAATGGAATAGGAACAAAAACCAACAAAGAGCCACAAAATAGCTCATAAAAGTGACTAAAAGGGATTTTGAAAGCAAACTTGCCAAGCACATCAAAATCAATTAAAAGAAATTTTATGTTAACATAAAGGAAAGGTAGGAGGTCAGTAGCAAAGTTGGCCCACAAAAGACTGCAAGTGGGAATATTGTCAATGACCATGGGGAAATCGTATACATATTGAATAATTACTTTGCCTGAGGATTTATAGTAGAAAAGAAAGATAGCTTGTTGGAAGTCCTGAAGAAATTAATGCTGAATCGGGAACAGGGATTGAATAAAGTAGACCTAAGTAAAATATTGGTAATGAGAAAATTTATGGAATTAAAGAGTTACAAATCCCTGGGACCTGACAGTTTCCATCCAAGGATATTACAGGAAGTAGCGGAGCATATTGTCAATGCTTTAAATTCCCTCAGTACAGGAGTCATGCCTCTGGATTGGAAAATTATACATCACTTTTCAAAAGGAAAATGAAGGAATTTCATACCAGTTTGCCTAACATCTGTGATAGGGAAACTGTTGCCTTAAGGATGAGCTAAATGAACACTTTGAAAACTTTCAGTAACTCAGGGAGACCAAGATATATTCATAGCAGATAGATCATGCTTGACGAACCTCATTGAGTTTGGAGAGGTGACTAAGGTATTGGACAGGAGAATGTCTGTGGATGTTTATATGTTCTTCCAGTTTGCATTTGATAAAGTCCCATGTAACAGACTATTTTCTAAGGTCAAAGTCTGTGAAATTGATGGCAAATTACTGAAATGGCTGGGAAATTGTTTGCGTGGCAGGCAATAAAAAGTAGGGATAATGGCTAGGTGCTCCAGTTGGTAGAATGTGACCAGTGGTGTCCCACAGGGATCTGTGATAGGGCCTCAATTATTCACATTCTTCATTAACAATTTGGATAAGGGATTAGAAGTCAGATATTCAAATTTGCTGATGACATAGAGTTAGACAGCATTATAGACAGTATAGGAGATAGTATAAATTACAAAGGGTCATTGATAGACTAAGTGAAAAGGCAAAACTGTGCCAGATGGAGTTCACTGTAAGCAAGTGTGATATTATCTATTTTGGACCAAGAAAGAGCAGATCAGGATACTTTCTAGATGGTACAAAGTTAAAAACAATGGATTTCCAAAGACACAGATCTTTTAAATATCACAAGCAGATGCAGAAAATAATCAAGAAAGCTCATAGAATACTGACCATTGTATCTAAAGAACTGGAGTACAAGGATGCAGAGGTTATACTGTGGTTATACAAAAACCTTGTTATACCCACCTTAGAGTACTGTGAACAGATCTGGAGCACCTTTGGAAGGATATATTGGCTTCAGAGGGAGTACAGCATTGGTTTATAAGAATGATACCTGAATGACAAAGTGATGAGAAGAGATTATGCAAATTAGGTCTATTTTCTCGAGAATCTACAATTGGATTGTTTTCACTGGAAAGACGGAGGTTGAGGGGCAACCTGATGGAGGTTTACAAAATTATAAGAGGCATAGACAGGGCGAATAATCAGAGGTTTTTCCCAGGGTAGAAAGGGCAACTACAAGAGAGCATGGGTTCAAGGTGAGAGGGGGAAGGTTTGGGCAGAAATGCAGGAAAAATGTTTTACACAGAGGGTGGTGGGTGCCTAGAACATACTGTGAGTGGAAGTGATGGAAGTAGGCACCTTAGCAACGTTTAAGCCATGTCTTGATAGATACATGAATGGGAGGTGAACAGACGGATAGAAACTCTGCAATAAGTATCAGGTCTATATAAGGATTCGGAATCAGTGCAGGCTTGGTAGGTCAAAGGGCCTGTTCCTGTAAAGTATTAAATTGAAGTGAAAAATTTAGAAAGTTAAGGGGTGACCTGATTGAAGTCTTCAAGATATTAACAGGAAAAAATAGGAGAAAAATAAACTATTTTCACTGGTTGCTAATTCTAGGACGAGGTGGCATAGTCTGAGAATTAGGACCAAGCTGTTCAGGAAAGATGTTAGGAAGCACATCAGCACACAAAGGGTGGTCAATGTTTGGAACTCTCCTCCACAAATAGCAGTGGGAGCAGTTTCAATTGTTAATTTTAAACCTGAGATCATTTTTTTGTGTTACACAAACGTATTAAGAGATATGGGTCAAAGGCAGGTTTATACAGCTAAGCCACAGATCAACCATGATCTCACTGAGTGGTAGAACAGGATCAAGGGGCTGAATAGCTGAGATATTGTTCTATGTTCCCACACTGACAGAATAGTTTAATGATTTCGGTGTCAGAATTATTCTGAGACCTGTGTTCTGATGCACTATCTCTACTTCCTCAGATCTTAACACTTGTGCTCATTAAGCCTTATGCTCATAAACATGCAGTTCCAGGAGGAGCCGCTGAGTCATGGTCAGAAAGAGGAACCATAGCTTATTTGTCTGCTCCCCATGAGTATTTAGGTCAATATTAGCATATTAGCATTTAGACTGACGAGGATCTGATAGCTAAACAAAGTCCAGGGAACAATTTGTTTTTGTTTCGGTCTAGAGACACATTTCAACATGTGAATTATTACAGTTTGTTTATTTTTCTGAGGAAATCTGATTTTCCTTCCCATTGTGGAACACATTTCACTCTCCTCTAATCTTTTTGTAGTTTAGGAATGCCTAGTGTGCAAAACATACACCAGTGCCTACTGAGGTTAGGTTCTCCAATTTCGATGGGGATGGAAGATGGATTTCCTCCCACGTATTATTTTCATCTGGGGCTTTATAGTACAATAAAAGCACACCAGGCTTGAGAACTTGTGAAAAAGATGAAAAGTCTGCTGAGTAGTCAAGGACATTCTAAATTTCATGTAATGAAGTGTATTCACATTTTCAAATCTCACTATTAGGTGCTGTATTGCAATGGAGGTGTGTTTTTATTACAGTGATTCAACATGGAGATATGTCCTGCAAAGGTAATTTGACACTTACATTGAACAGCATGTGTACTTGTTCACATGCATTAAAGTGTTTTTCAAGGGAGAAAAGTACCTAATGCCATGATAAATGGAACCAAATAGCCAATCAGGTTGTGTTGCTTGTTTTGAATTGTGATTCAAATGGAATAGTAGCTCTAGCTGATAGCAAGAAAATAACTTTGACACTTGAAGAAAAATTAACCATCTGCGTAAATCCATTGAGTGACTGAGACTTGGCTATAAAATTGAAATTAACATCGTCGGGTTCCATTTTGGAGAGCGGATAACTGTGGACATTACGATTCCTTGGCTGAGTTTTGAAAGCTGAAGTGGATTTTGCAAGGGAGGTGTCCATTCATCTGTGAAAGAACAACAGCTTAAGAGCTTTTTAACAATTAGCTAGGTTTTTGATGTGGTTTATGATTTAATGACACAAGCTAACAGGATTACAATTATTTAAAGTTTTATTAGCACAGCAGAAATTTTTTTTCCTTAACGTCAATGATAATAGTTTTCATAGATACTTCCTTTAGATGATGATAGTTTTGTTTTTTCACCAAGGAATATAAAATATTTGCCATTGATTTTGCCTGAAACATAAGGACTGATAATAGTGAATGTTTGTAAGAGGATACATGATAACAAATGGAAGGGGAATGAGGTGGCAATGAAAAAGTAAGGATGTGAGAAGTGTTATAGAGTCTGCAACAATATTAGGAGCCATGTTACTGCCACTAGGACCTTAGCAACCCAGGCCACATCCACATTCCAACATCGGTTCATGGCTCACAAATTGCCCTGAAAAATCAAACCTTGTGGAATAAGACAAAATTCTTTTGCCAATTTGCAGTCACTCAAGAGAGCAGTTTGCAAATTGCAAAATCTCCTGACTCATAAAACGAGCTCTCAAGAGAAATCTGGCTCAAGTGATCAAAATATATTTGCTTCAATTCAATATACCATCAGAACATATTTAAGAAAAATAGGCTTTATATTGTATTGCTTGGTTGGTTGGTTTGGGAAACGATGTGAGTTTGGGGTTGGTAGCTTGAACTTGACACAGACTTCTCAGTATATTGGGAAATAATCTCAACCAGCAAGTAACACTGGGTCTGAAAGTTGATTGTACTATATTTATATATATTTGAGGCACAATATTTTCAGTTTGTTTTAAGTAGAGAATGTAAAAAGAAAATACTTGAGTAATTTGTCAGAAAAACTCTCTCTCTGAAATCATTACTTGAAGTATTTAGAACCATACAGTAACAGAGATGTACAGCACGGAAACAAACTGTTTGGTCCAACTCGTCCATGTTGACCAGATATCCTAAATTAAATTAGTCCCACTTGCCAGCATTTGGTCTATAGCCCTCTAACCGCTTCCTACTCATGTACCCATACAGATGTCTTTTAAATGTGCAATTGTACAAGTTTTCACCACTTCCTGTGGCAGCTCGTTCCATAGCCATACCACCCTCTGTGTGAAAAAAGATGTCGCTTAGGTCCCTTTTAAATCTTTCCCCTGTCATCTTAAACCTATGCCATCTAGTTTTGGACTCCCCCATTCTGGGTAAAAAGACCTTGGCTATTTACACTATCCATGCCCCTCATGATTTCATAAATGTCTCATAACGTCACCCTCAGCCTCCGTGCCCCTGCGAAAACAGCCTGAGCCTATTCAGCTTCTCCCTATGGCTCAAACATTCCAACCCTGGCAACAGTCTTGTAAATCTTTTCTGAGCACTTTCAAGTTTCACAACATCCTCCCTATAGTAGGGAGACCAGAACTGAACACTAACCCCAATGTTCTTACAGCCACAACATGACCCACCAACTCCTATACTCACTGACCAATGAAGGCAAGTATACCAAATGCCTTCTTCACTATCCTATGTGCCTGTGACTCCACTTTCAAGGAACTATGAGCCTGCACTCCAAGGTCTCTTTGTTCAGCAACATTCCCCAGGTCCTTAGCACTAAGTGTATAAGCCGTGTCCTGATTTGCCTTTACAAAGTGTAGCACCTCACATTTGTCTAAATTAAATTCCATCTGCCACTCCTTGGCCCAATGGCTCTAATAACGACATTGAATGCTGCTTACTAGGAACATGGACAAATGTACTTTATAGGCAAGAAATTTCATATAATACAGAAAGCTGCATTATAGAAATGTAATGTTTTACAGTATTGCATTGACCTGATATTAAAAAGAAATCTGAATGTAATATTTTGTGATTTATAATATATAACAATGTGCTATATGATTATATTAACTTCCTATAACACTTGAGCTGAAAAATGTGTTGCTGGAAAAGCGCAGCAGGTCAGGCAGCATCCAAGGAGCAGGAGAATCGACGTTTCGGGCATAAGCCCTTCTTCAGGAATGAGGAATGTGTGCCAAACAGGCTAAGATAAAAGGTAGGGAGGAGGGACTTGGGGGAGGGGCGTTGGGAATGCGATAGGTGGAAGGAGGTTAAGGTGAGGGTGATAGGCCGGAGAGGGGGTGGGGGCGGAGAGGTTGGGAAGAAGATTGCAGGTCAAGAAGGCGGTGCTGAGTCCGAGGGTTGGGACTGAGATAAGGTGGGAGGAGGGGAAATGAGGAAGCTGGAGAAATCTACATTCATCCTGTGTGGTTGGAGGGTTCCTAGGCAGAAGATGAGGCGCTCTTCCTCCAGGCGTCGTGTTGCTATGGTCTGGCGATGGGGAGGAGGCCAAGGATCTGCATGTCCTTGGCAGAGTGGGAGAGGGAGTCAAAGTGTTCAGCCACAGGGCGGTTGGGTTGGTTGTGTGGGTGTGCCAGAGGTGTTCACTGAAACGTTCCGCAAGTAGGCGGCCTGTCTCCCCAATGTAGAGCAGGCCACATCGGGTGCAGCGGATGCAGTAAATGATGTGTGTGGAGGTGCAGGTGAATTTCTGACGGATACGGAAGGATCCCTTGGGGCCTTGGAGGGAAGTGAGGGGGGAGGTGTGGGCGCAAGTTTTGCATTTCTTGCGGTTGCAGGGGAAGGTGCAAGGAGTGGAGGTTGGGTTGGTGGGGGGTGTGGACCTGACGAGGGAGTCGCGGAGGGAGTGGTCTTTCCGGAACGCTGATAGGGGTGGGGAAGGAAATATATCCTTGGTGGTGGGGTCTGTTTGGAGGTGGCAGAAATGACGAAGGATGATACGATGTATCTGGAGGTTGGTGGGGTGGTAGGTGAGGACCAGTGGGATTCTGTCCTGGTGGTGATTGGTGGGGCTCCGCCCTTGAAACCCGCCCCTCCAATCGCCACCAGGACAGAACCCCTCTCTGGCCTATCACCCTCACCTTAACCTCCTTCCACCTATCGCATTCCTAACGCCCCTCCCCCAAGTCCCTCCTCCCTACCTTTTATCTTAGCCTGCTTTTCTGAAGAAGGGCTTATGCCCGAAATGTCGATTCTACTGCTCCTTGGATGCTGCCTGATCTGCTGCGCTTTTCCAGCAACGCATTTTTCAGCTCTGATCTCCAGAATCTGCACTCCTCACTTTATCCTATAACACTTTCAAATACTAGAATAAGTCAGAAATGTGACCTATTTTGTGAAGTACAAAATAATTAACATTAGCAAATGAAATGGATAACGTAATAGTGACTCTATTCACTGTCTTGCCATTTTTTCTGTCAGTTATTAAATTTATATTTCTATGGGTGAACATAGTTCAGAGCACAAACCGCAAACTCTACACAAGGAGACTATAAAGATAGCCAGTGCTGGAAATGCATTCACATGATTATACCATTGATCTTTTAACATGAAAATTAACTGATCTATTCTCTGCAATAGCTATGTGATAGCATTTGATGTTGCAACTAAATGAAAAACATCCCATTCTCAGAATGTACAATGCGTACCAGTGTTCAAATAAAATTGTAAAACCCCATTTTTGGTATCTTTCCAAAACAGGCTACCACACCCATGACACCTCCCACATATACACCACAAGGGAACAGTACGTACTAACAAGAACTTACTGTTCCTACAAAAAAACTATCCACTGCTTTAAAGTAAATAAAGTTATTATCAAATAAGACTACCAGGACATTATAATAATCACCCAGAATTGTACACTTGATGTCAAATATTTTAATCAATTCACTCACAGAATTTTGACATTGCCAGTAATCACAGCATTTATTTTCCTTTCCTAATTGTTATTGGCAAAGCAATGGTCAGCCATCATGGAATAACTCAGTGGCTTGTCAGACCATATCAGAGGGCAAGTCAGAATCAGTAGATCTGGATAAAAGCAAATTTCTGCAGATGCTGGAATCTGAAACCAAAAGAGAAAATGCTGGAAAATCTCAGCAGGTCTGGCTGAGAGAAAAGAGCTGACATTTCGAGTCTAACTGACCTTTTGTCAAAGCTCAGAGTTCCATGTGGGTCAAATTGTGTCAGGCCAATAGAGGCCATTTCAGTAAGGCGCTTGACAAGGTTCCCCGCGGGAGATTGGTTAGCAAGGTTAAATCTCACGGAATACAGGGAGAACTAGCCATTTGGATACAATACTGGCTCAAAGGTAGAAGGCAGAGCGTGATGGTGGAGGGTTGTTTTTCAGACTGGAGTCCTGTGACCAGTGGAGTGCCACAAGGATCAGAGCTGGGTCCTCTACATTTTGTCATTTATATAAATGACTTGGATGCTAGCATAAGAGGTATGGTTAGCAAGTTTGCAGATGACACCAAATTTGGAGGTGTAGTGGACAGCGAAGGAGGTTACGTCAGATTACAACAGGATCTTGACCAGTTGGGCGAATGGGCTGAGAAGTGGCAGATGGAGTTTAATTCAGATAAATGCGAGGTGCTGCATTTTGGGAAAGCATATCTTAGCAGGACTTATACACTTAATGGTAAGGTCCTAGGGAGTGTTGCTGAACAAAGAGACCTTGGAGTGCAGGTTCATAGCTCCTTGAAAGTGGAGTCGCAGCTAGATAGGATAGTGAAGAAGGCATTTGGTATACTTTCTTGGTTAGAGTATTGAGTACAGGAGTTGGGAGGTCATGTTGTGGCTGTACAGGACATTGGTTAGGCCACTTGGAATATTTCATACAATTCTGGTCTCCTTCCTATCAGAAAGATATTGTGAAACTTGAAAGGGTTCAGAAAAGATTTGCAAGGATGTTGTCAGGGTTGGAGGATTTGAGCAATAAGGAGAAGCTGAGCAGGCTGGGGCTGTTTTCCCTTGGGCATTGGAGGCTGAGGGCTGACCTTGTATAGATTTAGTGCAGCAGGTCAGGCAGCATCAAAGGAACGACGTTTCAGGCATAAACCCTTCTTCAGGAATGAGGAGGGTGTGCCAAGATAAGATAAAAGGTAGGGTGGAGGGACTGGGGAGGGGCGTTGGGAATACGATAGGTGGAAGGAGGTTAAGGTGAGGGTGATAGGCCGGAGAGGGGGTGGGGGCGGAGAGGTTGGGAAGAAGATTGCAGGTCAAGAAGGCGGTGCTGAGTCCGAGGGTTGGGACTGAGAAAAGGTGGGGGGAGAGGAAATGAGAAAGCTGGAGAAATCTGCATTCATCCCTTGTGGTTGGAGGGTTCCTAGGCGGAAGATGAGGCGCTCTTCCTCCAGGCGTCATGTTGCCATGGTCTGGCGATGGAGGAGGCCAAGGACCTGCATGTCCTTGGCGGAGTGGGAGGGGGAGTTAAAGTGTTCAGCCACGGGGCAGTTGGGTTGGTTGGTCCGGGTGTCCCAGAGGTGTTCTCTGAAACGATCCGCAAGTAGGCGGCCTGTCTCGCCAATGTATAGGAGGCCACATCGGGTGCAGCGGATGCAGTAAATGATGTGTGCAGAGGTGCAGGTGAATTTCTGACGGATATGGAAGGATCCCTTGGGGCCTTGGAGGGAAGTGAGGGGGGAGGTGTGGGCGCAAGTTTTGCATTTCTTGCGGTTGCAGGGGAAGGTGCCGGGAGTGGAGGATGGGTTGGTGGGGGGTGTGGATCTGCCGAGGGAATTGCGGAGGGAGTGGTCTTTCTGGAACGCTGAGAGGGGTGGGGAGGGAAATATATCCTTGGTGGTGGGGTCTGTTTGGAGGTGGCGGAAATGACGGCAGATGATACGAGATATCTGGAGGTTGGTGGGGTGGTAGGTGAGCACCAGTGGTGTTCTGTCCTGGTGGCGATTGGAGGGGCGGGGTTCAAGGGCGGAGGAGTGCGAAGTGGAGGAGATGCGGTGGAGAGCATCATCAACCACGTCTGAGGGGAAATTGCGGTCTTTGAAGAAGGAGGCCATCTGGGTTGTTCAGTATTGGAATTGGTCTTCCTGGGAGCAGATGCGGCGAAGGCGAAGGAATTGGGAATATGGGATGGCGTTTTTACAGGGTACAAGGTGGGAGGAGGTGTAATCTAAGTAGTTGTGGGAGTCAGTTGGTTTATAGTAAAAGTCCGTGTTGAGTTGGTCATCCGAGATAGAAATGGAGAGGTCTCGGAAGGGGAGGGAGGAGTCTGAGACGGTCCAGGTAAATTTGAGGTGGAATGTGTTAGTAAAGTTGAGAAAAGGTGGGGGAGGGGAAATGAGAAAGCTGGAGAAATCTGCATTCATCCTTTGAAGAAGCTCTTCTCCTCCCTCTACAAGGATCTCAGTGAGTCCCTCTCTCACTGCACCCCAGGTCATCTCCTCTACCCTGAAGCTCTTCAGCCACGTCCTCAAACACCCAACCCTCAGACTCAGCACCGCCTTCTTGACCTGCAATCTTCTTCCCAACCTCTGAGGAAGTGATGGAGTCTGGTACAATTGCAACATTTAAAAGGCATTTGAATGGGTATATGAATAGGAAGGATTTGGAGGCATATGGTCCAGGTATTGGCAGGTTGGACTAGATTGGGTTAGGATATCTGGTTGGCATGGAAGGGTTGGAGCGAAGGGTCTATTTCCATGCTGTACATCTCTATGACTGTATGACTCTAAATCTGGACCAACCCTCCAAACCTCCTTGCCCATTACACTACAGGGCAATTTAGCATGCCAATCCACCTAACCTATGCATCTTTGGACTGTGAGAGGTAATGAGCGACTAGCAGAAACCCACACAAACATGGGAGAACATACAAATTCCAAACAGACAGCCACACAAAATTGGATCAAACCCAGGTCTCCTGTGTTGTGAGGCAGCACTGTTAACCACAGTCCTAATCCTTGTTTTCTTTGTAGCCTTGTTTGTCTTCACCACTTAAACCCATCCATTTTCGCGACCTTCCAAAATCTTCACCCTGAGTGATTTGCTAGGCCATACGAGAAGGCAGTTAAGAGTCAAACACATTCCTATGGGTCTGGAGTTACAGTTAGGCTGCATTTGGTGAGGTATCCTTCTATAAAGGAAATCTTTCCGAAGGTCATTCGTCAACCATTTGGGTTTAAAAGCAATTGACAATAGCTTCATGGTCATCATTTGATTTTTAATTTCAGATATTTTCCTGAATTCAAAATCCACCATTAGTCCTTGTGGGATTTGAATCTAGTTTCCTGGATTATGACAGTAGCAACAATATCTCCAGGCCTTATACAGTTCTGACTTTAAGTGTTCCACCATTGACAGCTGTCATTTTCATTCCTACACTCTAACATCAAGCATTACCTCTCTAAACCCTTCTGCTTCTTTATCCTCCTTAATAACCCCTTTAAAAACCTCTTTACTTAAGCTTTTGTTATCTGTTCCAACATCATCTTATGCGGCTAAGTGTTAAATTTTATCTCATACTGCTCCTGTGAAACAACTTGGTCCTTTGACTACATTGAAGGTGGCATATGAATGCAGTTAGCTGTTATTACTGCTGCATCTGAATGAAATCTTTTCAGAGATAATGACCACATCATTGGTGAGAAATATTTATTTAACAAGATCATGGTTTTGGAGCAAAGATGAGGATAGGAGTGAGGGTGTGAGGAGATCACTTTTGGGGTAAGAGATCTGGTCGAGGCTAGAGAAGAGGAGAGATTTGTTTGGGGGTGGGGAAAGTAGTTCATGGTTAGCACTCTAGAGGAGTGGAAATCAAGGTCAGGGAGAAGTAGTGGTCAGGGAAAAAAGTTCAGATGACGGGAATCCATCATGGAGGTGGGGAAACAGCATGACCAAAGGAGGAAAGTTCATTTGAGTATTGTGGGTTGGGAGGGTGGGAAAGGTGGTAAAAATTATGCGGGATCAGGGGTAGAATAGGGAGGTAAGTTCATGGGGAAGGAGCATGTGCAAGCAAAAGTACAGTTGAAAGAGAAAAAATCATCTCTGGTGGAGATAGAGGTAAAAAAAGTGTGAAATTGTGGGCTAAAAGAAAACAGACATGTGGTAAGAACAGAATTGCCAAGGATGGGGAGGTTGAGTGTGGTTTGTAACCGTGGAAATAGAAGCAGCTTAGTTTGTAGAGTGTGAAGGATATACTTGGGCTGCTCCTTCCATAAAGGCCCCTTAATGGAGCTAACCCACTTCACTTTCTTACAGCTGCCTATTTCGCTAAAGATCTGCCAACCAGCCAAATTCATAAAACTGAAAGTGTCAGAGAAACTCAGCTGGTCTTGCAGGATCTTTGAAGAGAAAAACAAGATGGTCTTCACTTGAACCAGAGGGGCATTAATATCCTGGGTGAGAAATTTACTAGTGCTATTTGGGTGGGTTTAAACTAGCTCAGAAGGGGGATGGGAACCTGAGGTGTAATTCCAGTACACAGGAGGATAACAGTACGGAGGACATGGACAAGATTTCCCGCTCACAGGAGTATGCTGGCAGACAGCAAACTGGTTTGAAGTGTGTCTACTTCAACGCCAGCGGTACCGGAATAAGGTAGGTGAGCTTGAAGCACACATAGGTTCCTGGGACTTCGGTGCGGTGGCCATTTCGGAGACATGGATAGAGCAGAGTCAGGAATGGAGGTTGTAGGTGGTAGGGTTTAGATCTTTCATTAAGACCAGTCAAGGACAGTATAACAGTGGCTGAAAGAACTTTTAACGAGGACCCGTCTACTGAGATGGTATGGGGTGAGGTTAGAAATAAGAAAGGAGAAGTAACACTGTTGGAAGTGTTTTATAGGTCTCCGCAAAGTCCCAGGGATGTGGAGGAGAGGATTGGCAAAATGATTCTGGACAGGAGTGAAAGGAACAGGGTGGTCATTATGGGGGACTTTAACTTCCCCAACATTGACTGGAAATGCTATAACTCTACCTGTTGGATGGATCAGTTTTTTTTCCAATGTGTGCAGGAGGGTTTCCTGACACAGTATGTTGAAGGGCCAACAAGAGGGGAGGCCACACTGGATCTGGTACTTGGTAATGAACCAGGCCTGTTGTTTGATTTAGTTGTAGGTGAGCACTTTGGAGAGAGTGACCATAATTCCGTTCAGTTTAGTGATGGAAAGGGATAGATACAGGGCACACAGGGCAAGACTTATAGATGGGGAAGGACAATTATAATGCGATTAGGCAAGACTTAGGAGGCATAGAATGGGATAGCAAAATGGAGGGGATGGGGACAATCGAAATGTAGAGCTGGTTCAAGGAACAGATATTGTGTCTCCTTGAGGCAGGGAGGAAGTGATAAGGTAAGGGAACCGTGGTTTACTACAGAAATTGTATCTCTTGTTAAGCTGAAGAGGGAGGCGTATGTGACTTTGAAATGAGATGGTTCAGATGAGGCGATGGAGAGTTACCGATTAACTGGGAAGAAATTAAAGAGAAAGTTAAGAAGAGCAAGGAGACGACATGAGCAGTCTTTAGAAGGGAGGATAATGGAGGACCCTAAACCTTTCTATGTGAGGAATAAAAGGATGAGTAGGGTAGGAATAGGGCCAGTAAAAGACAGAAGTGGGAAGTTGTGTGTGGATCCTGTGGAGATTGGAGAGGAGCTAAATGAATATTTATCATCTGTTATCACTCAAGAATAGGAGAATATTACAGAGGAGAAGACTGAGGTATAGGCTCAGTATGGGATTTAGGTTAGTAAGGAGGAGGTGTTATCCGTTCTAGAATGTGTGAAAGTAAATAAGTCCCTGGACCAGATGGGATTTATCCAAGGATTCTCTGGGAAGGTAGGGAGGAGATGGCAGAGCCTTTGGCCTTGATCTTTGAGTCATCACTGTCAACATGTTTAGTAACAGAGGACTGGAGGATTGCAAATGTTATGCCCTTGTTCAAGAAGGTCAGCAGAGATGAATCAGATAATTACAGACCAGTGAACCTTACATCTGTTGTAGGAAAGGTTTTGGAAAGGATGATAGAGATAGGATTTATAATCATCTAGCAAGCAACAGCTTGATTGGAGATAGTCAACAAGGGCAGGTTGCATTTCACAAACCTCATTGAGGTTTTTGAGAAGGTGACTAAGCATATTTTGATTAGATTAGATTACTTACAGTGCGGCCCAACAAATCCACACTGACCCTCCGAACAGCAACCCACCCAGACCCATTCCCCTACACCTGACAATATGGGCAATTTAGCATGGCCAATTCACCTAACCTGCACATCTTTGGACTTTGGGAGGAAACCGGAGCACCTGGAGGAAACTCACGCAGACACGGGGAGAATGTGCAAACTCCACACAGACAGTTGCCCGAGGCAGGAATTGAACTTGGGTCCCTGGCGCTATGAGGCAGCAGTGATACTGTGCTGCCCATATGGATGAGGGTAGGGCAGTTGATGTGGTTAACATGGACTTAAATAAAGTCTTTGGTAAGGTTCCACATGGTAGGCTATTGGAGAAAATGCAGAGGCATGCGATTGAGGGTGATTTAGCAATTTGGATTAAAAACTGGCTTTCTGTAAGAAGGCAACAAGTGATGGTTGATGGAAAATATTCAGCCTAGAGTCCGGTTACTAGTGGTGTGACACAAGGATCTGTTTTGGGACCACTGCTGTTTGTCATTTTTATAAATGACTTAAATACAGGCATTGGTGGATGGGTTAGTAAGTTTGCAGATGACACTAAAGTCAGTGAAGTGGTGGACAGTGTGGAAGAATGTTGTAGGTTACAGGGGGACTTGGATAATCTGCAGAATTGGGCTGAGAGTTGGCAAATGGAGTTCAAAGCAGATAAATGTGAGGTGATGCACTTTGGGAAGAATAACAGGAAGGCAAAATACTGGGTCAATGGAAAGATTCTTGGTAGTGTGGATGTGCAGAGGGATCTTGATATCCATGTACATAGATCCCTAAAAGTTGCCACCCAGGTTGATAGTGCTGTTAAGATAGGTCTTATTGGTAGGTGGATTGAGTTCCAGAGCCATGATGCTATGCTGCAACTGTACAAAACACTAGTGCAGCCTCAGTTAGAATATGGTGTACAGTTCTGGTCTCTCCATTACAGGAAGGATGTGGAAGCATTGGAAAAGGTGCAGAGGAGATTTACCAGGATGTTGCCTGGTCTGGAGGGAAGGCCTTATGAGGAAAGGCTAAGGGACTTGGATCTGTTCTCATTGGAGAGAAGAAGGCTAAAAGGAGATTTAATAGAAACATACAAGATGATCAGAGGATTAGATAGGGTGGACGGTGAGAGTCTTTTTCCTAGGATGATGGTATCAGCTTGTACAAGGGGGCATAGCTGCAAATTGAGGGGTGGTAGGTTTAAGACAGATGTCAGAGGCAGGTTCTTCACTCAGAGAGTGTAAGGGCATGGAATGCCCTGCCTGCCAATGTAGCTCACTAAGTCACATTAGGGGCATTTAAACAGCCCTTGGATAAGCATATGGATGATGATGGTATAGGGTAGGGGGAAATGCTTAGATTAGTTCAAAGGTCGGCACAACATCAAGGGCCGAAGGGCCTGTTCTGCACTGTATTGTTTGATGTCCTATGTTATAGAAGCAGAATTAATATTTCGAGTCATTATGATTCTTTGTGTTCTGTCATCATATTAACATTAATGCTGTTTCTCTCTCCACAGATGCTGCCAGATCTGCTGTTACTTCAGCATTTCCTGTTTTTATTTCAGATTTCCAGCATCTGCAATTATTTGCTTTTTTTTAAAGTTGGAGACATGTGAAACTTTGCAATCATGAACTTCTCATCCCACCTGAACCCACCAATTCTTTCAGATGAAATTACTCCCAAACTCTTGATGAAATCATTTAGTCTTTTTGTCATGTCGAGTAACCATTGCAAGAAATGAAAATTTACAAGGTATGCTATGAGCCACAAGCTGGTGAAAAAAAGCAAAATGGTGCTAATTGAAGTGTTTTTTTAATTGACTATTCTTGATAAAAAAAAAGCTTGCTTTTCAGGTCTTGCTTGTCTTTTGATTAAATTTAGGATTAGAGTGGTGATAGAAAAGCACAGCAGTTCAGATAGCATCCAAGGAGCAGGAAAATCGACGTTTCGGGAATTCCTTGGATGCTGCCTGAACTGCTGTGCTTTTCCAGCACCACTCTAATCCAGAATCTGGTTTCCAGCATCTGGAGTCATTGTTTTTACCTTTTTGATTAAATTTACCCAATCCTATCCTCTCCCATTATTTTGGGAATTTTCTCCCCTCCTCTACAGGTTTGTAGATGTATCAAATACTTTTGCACAGGAACAAGTCACTTAATGTAGCAAGTACATGCCAATGCCTTCCTTCAAAAACATTCTGCTGTCAAACCTCACTCTCCTTCTTGCCCACAACATTTCTCTTTTTCAAACAATGATAGAATTCACATTGGTACAATTTGCAGACACTGCTTCAATTCTGGCAGCAAAGAATCCCACAATTTAGCCATCTTCTGTCTCAAGAATTTTTTGAAACTTGTTTTTAATTATTGCAAATTTGTGGCTTCTGACTCATGCTTTGTCCTGCTGGAATTTCAATACGGCCTCCCTCTCCATACACATTTAGTCTTCGGGCTTGGTAACACAAAATGGCCAGCTCACCACACCACAGTATGAATGTCGAAGGTTTTTAGATTAGATTACTTACAGTGTGCAAACAGGCCTTTCTGCCCAACAAGTCCACACCGCCCTGCCGAAGCGCAACCCACCCATTCCCCTACATTTACCCCTTTTACCTAACACTACCGGCAATTTAGCATGGCCAATACACCTGGCCTGCACATCTTTGGACTGTGGGAGGAAACCGGAGCACCCGGAGGAAACCCACACAGACACGGGGAGAATGTGCAAACTCCACACAGTCAGTCGCCTGAGTCGGGAATTGAACCCGGGTCTCTGGCACTGTGAGGCAGCAGTGCTAACCACTGTGCCACCGTGCCGCCCACGGTGGTGTGGCTAATTTTGCAGGCAGTGAATCTCTAAGTCATGTGAGATAGTACTTCTGTCTGTCTCCAACAGGAAGCATCATATAATAGACTTGTTAGCCACTCAGAGGCCAGTAACTCCACACATTGGTAATATCAACCAGGAGTTGTGGCCAGTGTATTGCAGCTGTGAAAGTGATGCTCAGTATTTTCCTGGACATTTGAGTAAATCCAGGATGTGATTGGGGCCAAACTGACAGACCCCAGCGAGAGAAGGTGAATGTTAGAAAGGGAATTGGCGAAAGGGACAGTTACAAAGAGAGGCAAAACTATGTGAAGAGATCTCTGATTGGAGCCTGGCAAGTGGCACCATCTCCATTTAAACTGTCCAGCTGCTCACACAGGTAAACCTGCCAGCCTGCACGTTGAGTGCCAGCCTCTTCCACCAGTCAATCGAATCCATCTACCAGCCCACTGTAAAGGAAAGGCTGCCAGCATTCTCAAAGATCCATCCCACCCTGGCAATGTTTTTGTACAATCTCTACCATCAGGGAGAAGGTACAGAAGCCTGAACACATGCTCCAGCTGGTTTCCAAACAGTTGCTACCCTACAGTTGTTAGAATACTGAATAGACTCAGAAACTCTTAACATTCACCTGTACCTGTGTTTTTGCTTTTGCTGCTGTTTACCTATTATTTACTTATCTATGCTACTTAACTATGTGATCTGCCTGTATTGCTCGCAAGATAAAGCTTTTCACTGTGCCTCGGTACATGTGACAATAAATTCAATTCAAGTCAATTCAATTCAATACAAATCAATCCAATTTAATTCAATATTGGCATTGGGATGAGGTCAGCATCGAGTGTTTGGTGCTGAAAAGGCACAGCAGGTCAAGCAGCATCCAAGGAGCAGGAGAATCGACGTTTCGGGCATAAGCCCTTCATCAAGAATCAGGGCTTATGCACGAAACCTCGATTCTCCTGCTCCTCGGATGCTATCTGCCCTGCTGTGCTTTTCCAGCAGTCCTCACTTTTTCCACCAGGAGGAAGCTGTTAACTGGGCATTATTTGCCAACTTGGAAGCTTCAATTCAGGCACAAGCAGGTGACCACAGCAATACTTCCCTTGCAATGTATGAAATTGTGATGAGGGGAGCAGAAATGGGCAGGGACAAGGTGGTCATTGTGCATCCTCCTACTTTCTAACCTGCTGCTATCCATTACAACTCAGCCCTTAACATGTGAGCTTCAATTATAAACTATGAAGCTGCTTCAACCCAGCAATCTTCAAAAGTGAGAGACAAGTCTAACATCTGTTTGGTCCCCTCAGTTCTGTTCATCAGTAGATAAACCCATTGAAATATCCCACATCCTTCAGAGCTACATTTTCAAGCTATGTCAGTTTTCTTCAAGGAGAAAAGTTGTATGTTGGGAACATTGTGTTTCATCCTCACTAGTGTTTAAAACATTGGAACTGAAGGAACTGAATTATTTTTTGAAGAGTCAGAAAAAACACAATCCTAAATATTCTGCAGAGTTTTATGAGTTATTACCCAGTTAGAAGAGTATTTCAACATATAAACAGTTGTTTATCTGTAGCCTGAAAACCAGTTTTCTTTATGAAGCTATTTTCAAATTCAGTACAATGTACAACAATGAGAGCTTTTAGTAAAAGTCTCTTTATGATCTGGATAACCTGTCTTATAAATTGAAACCTGATGCTTGCAACAATTCATGTTGAAAAGTCCACATGATTGTCAGCCAGAAAGTCATAAAGGATAGCAATATAGATTAGATTAGATTACTTACAGTGTGGAAACAGGCCCTTCGGCCCAACAAGTCCACACCAACCCGCCGAAGCGTAACCCACCCATTCCCCTACATTTACCCCTTACCTAACACTACAGGCAATTTAGCATGGCCAATTCACCTGAGGTGCACATCTTTGGACTGTGGGAGGAAACCGGAGCACCCGGAGGAAACCCACGCAGACACGGGGAGAATGTGCAAACTCCACACAGTCAGTTGCCTGAGTCGGGAATTGAACCCAGGTCTCTGGTGCTGTGAGGCAGCAGTGCTAACCACTGTGCCACCGTGCCGCCCCATATACTCACTCATTACAAGCTATACCTGTTGTACCCGCATACTAATTTTTGTGACTAATGAATTAGAATTATAAATTCCTCAGCACTTCAAACTTCTGCAGTCATTCTCCATTTAAATAATGTTCTGCTTTTCCATTCTTTCAGTTAAACTGAACTTCACATTGTCCCACATTATTTGTCATCTGCTAAATTTGGCCCATTCACCCATTCAATCCATTTCATCAGCAACCTCTGTATGTCTTCTTCAAAGCATACTTTCATACCTCTGAAAAATTTAGTAACAATGCCTGTGTTTCCCTCATCTAAGTAATTGTTGTAAAGGGGTATAAGTCTGAGGATCCAGCACAATTCACTGTGGGACTTCACTCATTATATCCTGTCAATCAGGAAAAGATGTATTATGTACCTTCCTAGTTTTCTGCCAATGCACCAATCTGTCCATGCTAAATATGCTATCCCCTATAACATTATCGTTATTTTCCATGATAAACTTTGGTGTGGCATCTTGTTAATTGCCTTCTGAAACAAAACAGTATGTCTACAAGGTCTCATTCATCCACAATACATGTTACTCCTTCAAAGAACTCCAATAAATTGATCAAGATTTCAATTTGACAAAATCATGTTGACATTTTCCAACTACCTTGAGCTATTCTAAGTACACAACTATAATATCTTATTAATCAATTCTGACATTTTCTCAAACATAAACACCAAGTCAGTAGTTTCCTGTTTTGTGTTTCCATCCTTCTTGAACAGAGGAGTTATATTTGCTACTTTTCAGTCTGATGGGGTCTTTCCTGAAAAAGAGAATCTTGGAAAATGAACAGCAATGCATCTACTATCTCATTAGCTACTCTACAATGAAGTCTATCTAGATCTGAAGACTTGACAATCTATAATTTACCTAGTATCACCTTGCATATGATTGTGATCTTCTTTCTCCTTCCCACCTCCTGAGTTGCAGATATTGTTGGAACAGTTTTTCAGATCATGTACAGTGAAGACCAAAGCAAAATACTTCTGTTCTGAGGAAGTTCTAAAGGACGGTTACTGGAGCTGAAAGTTTAACTCTGATTTCTCTCCACAGGTGCTGCAAGATGTGCTGAGCTTTTCCAGTAATTTGTTTTTGTTTCTGATATCCAACATCCGCAGTTCTTTCAGTTTTTATAAAGCAAAATATCTGTTCATTTCTTCTATCATTTCTTTATTATCTCCAATTAACTTCTTATCCCCACTCTGCAGAGGCCAGGGAACTGAGCACACATGTGCAGGATGTGTTAGCTGTGGTTACTCATTAGTTTCACAAAGATAGAATGGAATCCCTTTGTAAATGAAATCTATTGGCTAAACTGTGGGATCCACAATGGCTACATGCATGGGGTCTATCACACCTTGCACCTGGGGATTGCAACAATGACTCTGGAAACTTTGGCTCAGTTAGTCAAGGTACAAATGGATGTCTTGGTTAGCCCTCCTGACATTGGTCATTACTTTGTTACATTTTGGATTCCAGAGGTAATTTAGGAGTGGATGTAAATGCTGAGAAAATGAATAACACCTTTATTACAAACAACGGTGAACATAGATGACTACAAGCATTTATTCATTCAGGAAGCCGTGGTCTGTCTAGTGTATTTTCTGTATTCTTTTCGGAGTGCTGCCATGTCATGATTCACTTTCACTACCAACTGCAATAAAGGAAGGCTGCTGACTTAGCTGCCCAGTGGCCTAAGAGGACTTGGTGATCATCCTCTGGTTGTTTAAAAATTGGTGGCACTTGGCAGCATTCACAGCTCCTGCACAGTTACGTTAGATGCTGAATTTCCAGCATCTACCGCTTTAGTGACAACCCCATAGGCATATCATCAGCCTGGATTCAGCATGGTCCTGGCTTCTCACTGTCTTCCGAGTATTAATGGCCATGTCTTTCTCAGCCTGCTGTTGGCTTCTCCAGAGCTTGTGATTTTTTCACAAGGTTTTAACATCAAACCTAAGCTCGAGTACACAACCACCAATGGAAGAGTATCTGAACTGGTTGAGAGTGTAAAAGGAATGATGCGACTCTGCATCCACTGAGGCATCTTCCCACTCTACCTTCTGATATTTAAATAACTGTGCCCTGGAGGTGTCAGTTTTCTGTTCTTGTGATTGACAGATTGAGAAAACAGAGATCATAGGGTTCTGCACTTCCAAATGTAACTCTCTAGAATTGGTTTGCATTCTGATCAATCCACACACACTGGAGGATATAGGAACACAATCGCTTCTGTTCATTGAAGGCCATGGCTAGTCATTAGGGTAGATACCCTCTTGACCCTATAGCCCTGCTTCACCATCTGCAATGGAGCAGACAGCATGCTACACTGTTAGCTCCAGACCTTTCTCCTCTAATGGCATTAAGAGGTGAGAAGTGGTGTTCTACCATTAGTTTGGCTTCTTTATTTCCCATTGTGATTCCCTGAAGGAACAAAGAAGTGGAATATCAGCTGTTTCAGAATGCCAGGAAGAAGAATTTTAATCATCCCAAAATAACAGGAACAACTTCTGACCTGTTCGCTTTGGGCGCATTTGAAAGCATTCAACATCTGGCCACTCTGAAATTACATTGCAAAATAGCCAGACTTTTACCTCTTTCTTGAATAGCATCTATTTCTTCAACTGGATATAGTGCAGTCTCACCCAATTACCACTGATATGGTTAGCTCTGCGTAATAAGGGAACCAAGCTGTGGAGTACTCACCCTTGTGGAGTGAAGATGGTAATTGATGTACTTCTGGCATTGCAGTTCTTCAAGTAACCGATGGCCATTGATCTTCCTTGTGACCTTTGACCAGAATTGCTTGTTTAGGTCTCCTCCTCCTGCCCTGTGGAACAGGACCTTCTGACTTCTCTGAGAAAAGTCTGGAGCCATCAATCAAATGCATGGCCATCTAGGACTCTTAGGTCATCATATTCCTGTTTCCAGCTCCTGGTATCCACTCCTTACCTCTTCATGTGGATATCCCTGCTTTTAATTTTTTTACACTTGCACTTCATGCACTTATTTACAAAACTCAAAATGCGATTGAACATTTAACCACGTGTGTTCACAGTGGAATTTCAAAAGCAAGTTGAGAAATTGTAGATTTCCAGTTTGAATTAGTGAAAATATATGTTCCAGCAGAAATTCAAATTAAAAATTATTCAAACAATGCAAATATTAAACTGTGGTAGGATTGTGAAATTGTGGCCAGAACTTTGGTTATTTAATCTCTGATATCTTTCAACATCAAGTATGTATAGCATTAGGTGCCAGGTGCATTGAGTACAAAATTTAAATTTTTTCAAAATTAATTATTTTTCTTGTTATCTGTATCTGGACCACTGTATTCAGTGGGGCTGGCATGGTGGCTCAGCTGCCTCACAGCACCAGGGACCTGGGCTTACTTCCACTTTCGGGTGACTGTATGAAGTTTTTACATTCTTCCTGTGTCTGTGTAGGTTTCCGCCAGGTGCTCCTGTGTCCTCCCACAGTCCAAAGTTGTGCAGCTTACGTAAATTGGCCCCACTAAATTGCCCATACTGTAGAGGGATGTGCAGGCTAGGTGGGTTAGTCATGGGGAATGCATCTTTACAAGGATAGGGGAGTGGATCTGGGTGGGGTGCCCTCTAGAGATTCAGTGTGGACTCGATGGGCTGAACAGCTTGCTTCCATATTGTAAGGTTTCTATTATTCTATTTCTGACATTTGTTCCAGACATTTTCAAGAAATCTACATTCTCCTTTCCATGATCAAATGTAAAATCTGATGCAAAATATTTAATTAAGGGTTTGGAAATTTTAACTGTTACTGTTTTAACCCTGGTAATACATTAGCAGCATGCTCCCACATTTGGGTACTCTTCTTCATCCATCTGCAAATCTATTGGTTCCAGTGGAAAGTTGAACTCAACTCACAAAGGAAAACAACTTGTTTTTTCAAACTACTTAGGTAACATCTGTCTGTATACTGATTGGATCTTGTGAGAGAAATGCTGTGCTGATGTCAAACAACTAATTCTGGAAAGAAGATGAAGAGAGACAGCTAGAACACAAAGACTGACATTTTGAATGCCTCATATAAATTTAATCTTCCGTCAGTTAAGGTAGGTAATTTATATCAGTCTGTAGCTCACACCTTTTAGAGAGAAATAATGCTAAGGTATGGAATTTGTAAGAGAAGGGTTAGCTTCAGCCTATGTGAATAAAAAAAGACACTAATTTGATCCTTTGTTAATATCCTTCCTCTTTTCAGCAACAGTTTACATTTATCAAAGGCTGCAACCATATATGCCTGCACAGAATAATTATGCAGTCCCTAGACAAGCTATAAAAATGTGAGAATCTTACCTCAACTTTGCAAGGAGACCATTCACTAAAATCCCAGCTATAACATGGCTTATTAAGGCAAGGCCGGTATTGAACCAGCTGAGAGGAACAGGGTCTTCCCTCTCCCTGGGTCTTTTGTAGTACACGCCTATCACGCTTCATTTGACCTAAAAAAGTAAATGAATGATTTTTATACTGGGCAGTGTGTCAAATTTGTTTAATGCTGGAACACACACACACACACACACACATATATATAAAGCAAATTTGGACAAACCTGCCACTTTCAAAACACACATATGAAGACAGAAAATGGTTAAAATATTAACAATAGCTAGTGGTTATGTTAAGTCTGAAAGCAAAGCATTTTGTTTGTAATGGCAAGTATTTTGCATGTCTGCATTCACCATCTGAAACTGACAACAATTTTGAGAATTTGGACATCTGCAGAACAACATGAAAATCTAGAAGCTGTAGACAATGAGTTTGCACTCCTTCATAAAATATACTGTAAACATTCTCACAGACTGTACTCTTTATTGCAAATATAGATTGATGAGAACTTCCACTCTTATATCACTAAAACGCTGGAAAAAGTTATATTTTGCTAAATGAGGCAAAACTGAGTTTAACAAAATACAAACTTGCCAATTATTGTTAAACACCATCAATGAACTCAAAAAGCTATTCTTTTTATTTGGAAAGTTAAAATTGTTGACATTGATTAAAAAATTCATACATTTTAGAGAAGTTTTGCTTTTCAGGTCTGTGTATCTTTATTTTATTTTTTAATGAAATCTGACTTTTTTGGATCAGCTCTTGTAAATAATGGTGGTAAAAGTGCAGAACTTCAACTATTGTTAATTTCCAGGTTTTTGGGTGTGTTACTATTTCTGTTTGCTTGATTGTCTGCTTTCTTGTTGACACCACTACTATGACACATCAACTCATCCTCTGATTCATTGCCAAGTTTAAGCTGCTGTTCAACAAGGGGAAAGCAACATCATGAAGATCACTAGATCTTTGTGGATAGTGTCATACCTCACTAGGTATCATGCTGAAAATTAAGCCTTGCTATTTCCAGAATTACCACAGATTTTAAAAACTTTATCAAAGTTCACAAAATTCCCCCAACTCACTGTCTTTTTAGGTTCAGGATGATAAAAAGCATAGACCATTTATCTGCACTAAACAAGAATTACAACTCATTACAAATAAACAAAGACATAGAGCTGTACAACATGGAAACACACCCTTTGGTCCAATTCATCCATACCAACCAGATATCCTAAATTAATCTAGGTCTATTTTCCAGCATTTGGCCCATATTCCTCTAAACCATTCCTATTCAGGTATCCATCCAGATACCTTTTACATGTCGTAATTTTACCAGCCTCCTCTGGCAGCTCATTCAATACACGCACCACTCTCTCCATGAAAAAATTGCCCTTTATGACCCTTTTAAATCTTTTCTCGCTCACCTTAAACCGATGCCATCTAGGTTTGGACACCCCTACCCTGGGAAAAAGATCTCAGCTATTTACCCTATCTATGTCCCTCGTGATTTTATAAACCTCTATAAGGTCACCTCTCAGCCTCTGATACTCCAGTGAAACTAGCCCCAGCCTATTCAGCCTCTCCCTATGGCTCAAACCCTCCAACCCTGACAGCATCCTTGTAATTTTTTTCCCTCCTTTCAAGTTAGTAAGAACTGTTGACATGTAAACTACTATTTAAAACTCTAATTCCCTTATAAGTACTCCATAGATATGCATACAGATGGAGAAAACATTGGTATTATGGGTAAAAGGAGAAACTGGAGAAGACAGTCAAAAGCATTTGTTAAGCTGCTCCTTTTGGCTTGCCAGGACTTGTTGCTCCTTAACCTCTCTTTCAGGTACTGCGACCTGCTTGCAGGAGGCATGGAGTAACTGGGTTTATACTATCTGATGTACTGTTTGAAAGTCTCGGCTTTCAACAGCTGAGGAAGGAAAATAAACTGTGTCTCTTCAGGTTTTAGCAATTTTTACTGAAAACAAAAGAACAGATCTCCCCTTCCACAGGTCTGAAGGTCTTCTGGCTAGACTATTTACTCGTAGCTGTTCAGCTATCCGAGAGTCTATCACATGGTTGTTGGAAGACTGAAGGCCTTTAGCATCAACTACTGGTCAGAACTCAACAGAGTAATCAGCTTCTTCTGGCTGGCCAAATGACCCTTCAGATCTGTTCCCTGACTTGAGCTCATCTGCAATAAGCCCACCCCTAATGATTGATGAAATAGCTGTTTAGAGTGCACTTACACTAGGTGTCAGGTAACCTTTTTAAAAATACAACAATCCCTTTCATTATCCTTGGTTTTTAAAACAGTCCTTTTCCCATGTCAATCCACAAGTAAAATAAAAACAATCTCTACAATAACTTTCTTCAAGGTAAATCTTATTGATTCATCACTAATTGAAAAATTTAGATCAATGCATTGACATTTAACATGCAGGCTTGTTTCTTGGTCAACCTGAGCATCAAGCAATTAAGACCTGCAATGGTCATTGCAGTGATTACAGATTTAGGTCTCTATGACTGTGAAATGCTGAATACTATATATCACACAGGCTATGTTTTATGCCACTATTATGTGCAGCATTTTAAAAAAAGGCTTACATTGCCTTTGACACTGAAGAAACAGTCTCTAAGCTATTTGATTCATGTTGGGTGTCAGTGCTTTTTGAATTTCCAAAAACAGCTAGCTGATATCATTTTACAAGTTTAGTCTGATACTGTTGAGATTTTAAAACAATATGGCAGCAGGTTTCCTTTGACATTTATACAAAGGATGCTAAATATCAGCATATTTTGGCAAAGTGGCATCTTTTGTCGAATTTCATGGGGGATTTATCTCTGTGAGGCCTTGTGTTTTCTGATGATGTAATCTCAAATGTATGTCCTCCACACTCCTGTGGAGACCTCCATCATCTGATGCTCACCTGATTCTCCTACTCACTCTAACCAGAAGTATTTGCCACTACTGGGATACCTCAGGATCCCGATGCCAGTGTCATCTTTAAAAGGTTGTTTTACATCCAGTCAAGCACTGTCAGTCTGACACTGTCCTGCATAGGTTTTGACCTTTGCCCCAGACATAGCAGTTTGGCAGAAATTGGAGGAGATTGTCGATGGGGTGATCCAGATGATGGGCATTGTTTTTCCTATAAGACTAACAGAGAAGACCATGACATCAGACCCTAGCAACCTAGTTCAAGATGGCCACCTGGTTAGGGATGTCTCCAGCCATCTGGATGAAAACCAAGCAGTGTAGGAAAAAGGTCAACAACCTTCTCTGTTCTGCTAGAGAAAGTGTCACTATATTCTCTCTGTTACGTCATATTCACAGACAATTCCCACCAAGGTTCATGCTCCATTACTCTCACTGTTGCCTGCAACACTTTCCCTCACCCACTTCCATCCACCTAACTCACCAATGTCACTAAGCCTGCGTGGCCTTTGAACTGCCGACACACTCACATTGCACATCTCTCCACCTTTCCCCCCTCCTGCACCCACACTAACAGCTGTGCTCACCTACTTTGTCTCACTGAATTCCTCCTTTTTAGTAATTCCAGGATAAGACAATTCATGATAGAAAGAGCCAAGACACATGGCGGGGTGTCTGACTTTCGGCTCCTCAACCGTATGAGGAGAAGAACCTGACCCTGACCATGACCTGCTTTAAATGGATGAATGATTGTACCCAAGCACTGGTCTGATATCAGAGGCAGTTCTTGACTTACTGCAGCAGGGCCTTCTGACTGAAAGGTGGGCCTTCTGACCACCTAAAACAATAAAGCAGATAACTAAAGTCAAGTGAAACATACCACATAGCTTTGAGGTAAGAGGGGGTAAGTTTAAAGGAGATATGAGAGGTAAGTTTTTTTAGACAGAAGATGTTAAGTACCTGAAATCGCTGCCAGGGGAGGTGGTGGAGACAGATACCACAGCAATGTTTAAGAGGCATCTTGACAAATGCATAAATAGGCAGAGAATAGAGAGATATGGACCACGTAGAGACAAAATGTTTTTAGTTTAGAAAGACATCATGTGTTGGCACAGTCTTGGTGGGCCAAAGCAGCTGTTTTTCTGCTCTACTGTTCTTTGTTCTTTGTTAAAACATAGACTAACTGCTCTAAAGAAAATACTTGGTTTCTTTTCTCTGTCTTTTTTTTTCAATTGAGCAGTAAGAAATTTAGAAGGAACAATTATACAATATGCCAAACCAAATTACTTCAGAACATTTGTTGTTTTTTTATGTATTAGTTTTACTATCCTGAAGATTTAAAACACAATTGCTTGCCTTTTTTTTAGCCTCACCAATAAATTTCCCATAAACTCAGAGATTTCTACTTTTTTGAAATAGCTTGCTTACACAAGGGCGAAGAAAATACTTTGAGGTAGTAACATTATGCAATTTTGCCTGTCTCAGGACTCATCCACTCCAATACACAACTTTGACTGTTCACCACATTTTATTCTTTGTTTCAGTGAGGTGATCCAAGCCTGCTGCAGATTCACTTACACAAGTGTCCCATTCATCTATCATTACTGTGCTTACTGACCCACATTATTTGACCTCAAGCAATGCCTTGATATAAAAAATTCTCATCCTTATCTCCAAATTCGTCGATGACCTGAATGCCCTCTGTCTCTGTAATCTCCTCCAGCTGTGCAACTCGCTGAAATATCTGTATTCATCTAATTCTAGGTCTGTAAGTCATCCCTGAATTTAACTCCTCCACCATTGACATGTCTTGTTTCAGTTAATAGTTTCACACAATAGTGCATTTGCTTGAAATTCCCTCTCTTCTGCAAATCTCTACCTCACTGTCCTTTAAGATACTTACTAGAACTTATTTCTTTGGTCAAGCTGTTATCCTGCCATTACCTTACATGGCTCAGTATCTATTTTGAAACAATCTTTTTTTCTAAATTTATTCAGGGAAACACAGACTTCACCGAGTGGGCCAGCATTTATTGACCATCTCGGATTGCCCTTGAGAAAGTGGTGATCTGCCTTCTCAAACAGTGGCAGGCCATTAGATGTAGACTCCTAGAGAGATAATGAAGATAGAACGTATTGGGGATACTCAGTAGTTCTGACAGCATCTGTGATGAAAGAAACAGAATTAACATTTTGAATCCAACATGACTCTTCTTTAGAAGCTAGGGCATTGACCCAGTGATCCGAAGGCATAGAGATGCATTTCCAAGTCAGGATGATGAATGGCTTAAAGGGAACTTGGGTGGTATTCCCATGTATGTGCTGCTTTTGCCCTTCAAGATAATGTAGTTTGGAAGGTGCTGTCTAAGCAACCTTAATCAAGTACACATTGCTGTTACTGAGAGCTTGTAGTGTAAGGAGTGAATGTTTATTGATGTGGTGCCAATCAAGCAGCTGCTTTGTACTGCATGTTGGCAAGCTTCAATGACAGGAGTGTATTTACAGCTGAATTCAGCCAGATAAGTGGGGAGTATTCCATCACAATCCTGTCTTGTAGACAGTGGATGGAAGCTGTGCAGACAGGAGGTGACCTGCTCACTGTACAATTCCTGCATCTGACCTGAGCGGTAAAGAATAAAATATCATAGAGCACTTATAGTGATTGGAACCAGGTTGACCTCATTAACTTCAAGATTGATGATCGGACTTGTTAACTTGAGCTAATCAGGGAAGTCCTGGCTAGGGTGTCCCTGGAGAAAGTGCATGTGGTGTCCATCAACACGAGTGGAGTGGAGTGGATAAGAGAGAGGAGTGGAGTGGAGAAGAGAGAGGAGTGGAGTGAAGTGGATAAGAGAGAGGAGTGGAGTGGAGTGGATAAGAGAGAGGAGTGGAGTGGAGTGGAGAAGAGAGAGGAGTGGAGTGGAGTGGAGAAGAGAGAGGAGTGGAGTGGATAAGAGAGAGGAGTGGAGTGAAGTGGATAAGAGAGAGGAGTGGAGTGGATAAGAGAGAGGAGTGGAGTGGAGTGGAGTAGATAAGAGAGAGGAGAGGAGAGGAGAGGAGATGAGAGGAGAGGAGAGGAGAGGAGATCAGGGGAGAGGAGAGGAGAGGAGATCAGGGGAGAGGAGAGGAGGGGAGAGGAGATCAGGGGAGAGGAGAGGAGGGGAGAGGAGATCAGGGGAGAGGAGAGGAGGGGAGAGGAGAGCAGGGGAGAGGAGAGGAGGGGAGAGGAGATCAGGGGAGAGGAGAGGAAAGGAGATCAGAGGAGAGGAGAGGAGATCAGGGGAGAGGAGAGGAGATCAGGGGAGAGGAGAGAAGATCAGGGGAGAGGAGAGAAGATCAGGGGAGAGAAGAGGAGAGGAGATCAGGGGAGAGGAGATCAGGGGAGAGGAGAGGAGAGGAGATCAAGGGAGAGGAGATCAGGGGAGAGGAGATCAGGGGAGAGGAGAGGAGATCAGGGGAGAGGAGAGGAGATCAGGGGAGAGGAGAGGAGAGGAGATCAAGGGAGAGGAGATCAGGGGAGAGGAGATCAGGGGAGAGGAGAGGAGATCAGGGGAGAGGAGATCAGGGGAGAGGAGAGGAGATCAGGGGAGAGGAGATCAGGGGAGAGGAGAGGAGATCGGGGAGAGGAGATCAGGGGAGAGGAGAGGAGATCAGGGGAGAGGAGAGGAGAGGAGATCAGGGGAGAGGAGAGGAGAGGAGAGGAGATCAGGGGAGAGGAGAGGAGATCAGGGGAGAGGAGAGGAGAGGAGATCAGGTGTTTCCTTTCTTCCTGGTGGTGGAAACTGAATAAAGATTTGTATGCCTGATGTCTTTCACTGTGTCCTACACTGAAACACACACAACATGGATGCTGGGGAAAACATAAGCACTACTACAGTTAGGCAGTAGTGTGGAAGAAAATTTAAAAATATACATAACCAGAAGACTAGCATCTCCTCAGTTCAGGTGACTGACTCCAAGCTGCCTGGTCACAGCAACTGTACTGTGCACAAGCAAATACAGGGTGACCTGGTGACAGGATCCTGGCCTCTGTGCAGTTATTTCAGCATTATAAGCAGGAGCAGAGAAAAATATTAGCACTTTAATACACCTCTGCAGCAATTATATCAAGGGCAATAAGGCTCATAAAAGGCCTTCCCATCCATCAACATATGAGGCCCTTAAATAGTGAATTGATGTTAATGTGTTCTAAATGGCCATCATCTCTCAGGAGCTGCAAGGGCCTCAGCTTTAGTCCTTAATCACAAGAAAAAAATATCCTGCTGGTCATTTGATGGGCTTGACAAACATATAATAGTAGCAGCCCTTCCCCAGTGGAGTTAAACTGGGACTATGACCATTCTGCCTCACTCAGGGTTAATTGCAAATTTACAATTTATCTTTATGGGGACAAATGGGGAAATAAAGGTTATTGCATCAAGCATGAAAATCTGAAGGTCTTTTAAGAAGTAACATTTTCATGACAACACTTAGGTTTGATTTTAGTTTTGAAAACCTCTTCCAGTTTCATGGCCACTCACAAGAGTGAGGTGGGCACTCCAGAGAACAGATTACTGAAGTGTTGACTTTAGTGTTCAGTACTAAAACCAAGCTCTTCTGAGGGTCCTTAAAAATTATTGCTATGTATTTGTTATGTATTTCAAAACACAAATATACCAAGCATTCGATGTGTCCATCCACTCTAGAAGATTTATCAATAAAGATATTTTTCTGTATTGCTAGCTTCAGGCTAAAAGAGAAAATCAAGCAGTAAGGTCACAGCTGACAAACAGCCTGTACTAAAATGTTGAAGAAGTAAATCAAGACCAGCCTAGAATCTAAAGTGTGCTTTTATTGAACATTCTAAAAACCTCACACAATGTATTCCTGAATTATTCATATCATATCCATAGGTGGTCATACTGTTGGAGAATTAGGACTAAACATAACAACAGGAAAGCAGTGACAGAGGGAAGACATTTACTGAAATCAGAAACAAACTTGAATTAACTCTTGAGTTTCAAAGACAAATGTCAATATAGTGTATTCAATTCGAACTAAGCAATTGTTTGATGCCCACTACATGGTTTGGTTGAGTCATGAAGACTATTGGAACAATAACTTGAATGGAACATCACACCCTCAGTGAAATTTATTACTTCCACAAATGCAGATAAGGGCAGCTGTTAAAGAAAAGAGGTCTATCAGAAATGTTTTCAATGTCCTTGTGCTATAGTGTAGTTATAGATTCAGAATCTACAAAATCTGGCTTCACAACATCCAGAGCTTTGATGCTACAGGTACTTTTCAGGTCTAAGCTCAGTATCCAAAGTTGGCATCATTTTGCTGCAGTTGGTAGCATGGTTATTAACAGTAGATAGAGAGTACTAACATTCAGTGTGTAATGTTGATTTGGCACCAAAGCTACAATTTTCAACCTCAACATTTCATTTAATGCACTCTCTTAAATGCGTACAGCAGCAGGAAGGACCCTTGACAAGAACATTTTAAAGGCAACATCAATACTTTCAGGATAGATGCTGATTGTTTTTTAAACTTGGTTCAGAGTGGGTTTGGAGAGGCGCCATGAGCTTTCGACTCCTCCTTAAAGTTGCTGAAGTCAACAGGAATCATGTTGTTTCTGGAGATGGTGTTGTAGTCATCAGGGATTTGGGACCTTGGGCAAGAAAGCAAGAGACAGGAAAGGCACCACTGAGGAGGAAAAGCCCACAGAGGGGGAAGAGAAGTCAGCAAAAAATCTTACCCAAATGGGTCTTTCTGGAGCAGTGTGCACATCAGTTCCATTTTACAAAGGATGCAGACACAGAAATCTGCCAGCTTTTGCTGCTATAACATAGCCTGAGCACAGAATGAGAAAGCTGCTATTGACTGTGTAGGCAACCACAGCCACCAACCTCTCAGTGTCAGACTGCTTCCAGGATAGAGCAGGCTACATCTCCAACATTTCCCAGTTTGGCAGTCGTTACTGTGTAAAGGAGGTAACAGTCACACTGTATGAGGGTAATTGTACTGGAGAGAGAGCAGAGGAAATTTACCAGGATGTTACCTGAGCTGGAGAGTTTTTGTTATGAAGACAGACTGAACAGGCTGGGGTTATTTTTCTCTGAGTAGAGGAGACTGAAAGGGCAAATAATTGAGATTTATAAAATTATGAGGGGGGTTGACCAGTTGGACAGGAAAAAACTTTTCCCCTTGATGAACATATCAATGATCCAGACTGTGGAGGGAAACTGGACCTCACTACCTGTAAGGGCAGTACAGGCAGAAACCCTCATAACATTTAAGAAGTATTCAGATGTGCACTTGTAATGCCAAGACATAAAAAGCTATGTACAAAGTTCTGGAAACTGGGATTAGAATAATTGGGTGACTGTTCTTTTTCATTGGCAAAGACTCAATGGTCCAATGGGCCTTTCTGTATGCTGTAGATCTTTATGTCTCTGAAGGGGAAGTCTACATCACCACAGAGACTGGGCTGGCATAGAATCAGACACTATCACAGTGGCATGTCCTACCATCTCCACTGCTATTGTACCAGTGATGAGAAGCATTGGGTCACTTCTCCCAATGGTACAGCATTGAGTAAGGTAACTAATTAATGGAGAACTGAAGTCTGCCTTACTAATAGTGTAACCCTTTCCCGCATGTTCCCTTCTGACACTGCAGAACATAATCCCTCATTTCACTAACCAGGGCTTAACAAGTTTGTTCTAGAGAAACTCCAGTTATATAGCTTCCTATTGTTGGACATTTGCTGTAGTTACAGCAATGGCTATTGTTCCCAATGGCACCACCTGGTTAGGAGAACTATCAACCATTTGATGGGCTGGCACGTCTTGGAATGGGATTTTCTGCCATGTGGAAGTGCAAGCCTTGTCCCGACCCAATCAATGCTATAGAGGCCAGAAAGACACGGCAGGGTGACTCAAGCTAATTAGATTACTTACAGTGTGGAAACAGGCCCTTCGGCCCAACAAGTCCACACCGCCCTGCCGAAGCGCAACCCACCCATACATTTACCCCTAACCTAACACTACGAGCAATTTAGCATGGCCAATTCACCTGACCTGCACATCTTTGGAATGTGGGAGGAAACCGGAGCACCCGGAGGAAACCCACGCAGACACGGGGAGAACGTGCAAACTCCACACAGTCAGTCGCCTGAGGCGGGAATTGAACCCGGGTCTCTGGTGCTGTGAGGCAGCAGTGCTAACCACTGTGCCACCGTGCCGCCCACCGAAATTGAATTCACCATTAATCTTTTGCGTGTGAGGTGTTGCAAAGTAACTACCTCCAGGTAAAATACTGGCCTTTTTAGAAGGATAGGGGATAAATTGTCTTCCTTCTAGCTATTACACATGGGCGGCACGGTGGCACAGTGGTTAGCACTGCTGCCTCACAGCACCAGAGACCCGGGTTCAATTCCCGCCTCAGGCGACTAACTGTGTGGAGTTTGCACGTTCTCCCCGTGTCTGCGTGGGTTTCCTCCGGGTGCTCCGGTTTCCTCCCACAGTCCAAAGATGTGCAGGTCAGGTGAATTGGCCATGCTAAATTGCCCGTAGTGTTAGGTAAGGGGTAAACGTAAGGGTATGGGTGGGTGGCGCTTCGGCGGGGCGGTGTGGACTTGTTGGCCCGAAGGGCCTGTTTCCACACTGTAAGTAATCTAATCTAATCTAATTAAGAAGTAGACACAGTGGGCTCACTACATTTGCAGGAGGGGGGCCTTGCCCATGTTGCCAGATGTCATCATGGCATACCATGGCTCCATAAGCACCTTGTCTAAATGTTGGTGTGTGTCACGTCTTACAACCTATTAATATTAAGTTAAAAATCACACAACACCAGGTTATAGTCCAACAAGTTTAATTGGAAGCACACTAGCTTTCGGAGCGATGCTCTTTCATCAGGTGATTGTGGAGGGCTCGATCGTAACACAGAATTTATAGCAAAAATTTGCAGTGTCAACACACAGACAATCAATTTTTCAATGTATAATTTCAGTTACATCACACTGCAAATTTTTGCTATAAATTCTGTGTTACGATCGAGCCCTCCACAATAACCTGGTGTTGTGTGATTTTTAACTTTGTACACCCCAGTCCAACACCGGCATCTCCAAATCGTGAAATCTATTAATATGTAGCTACTGTATGACAATGCTCAGTACAACATGTTAATAACACTCAATATCCTGGCAACAGGCATGGAAGCCTTTGTTCTGCATATTCCCTCAATTTTTAAGCCATTATGTCAAGCTAGAGGCTGCCCACTGGGTGATAAGGACTGTCCGCTGACTTTGGCTCGTGACCTCTGTGCATGATCCAACGATGTGTGACCAGCAGGCAGGCATGCTGAAAGCCATGCTGCCATACAGAATCTTATCCATTTCTCTCCTGGCCAGAACCTCTGTCTGAATTATAATGATCAACTCTACCTCTTCCAGTAGGGTAAAGTGCCTGACTTTTCTCCAGTTAGATATTGCAGGTTGTTATTATGCGCCACCAATATTTAATGTGTGTCAGTGAGTATAGTTGATGATGTACTTGGCATAGTTTGGTTGTTGGCATAGTGCTCAAGTTTTGAGGTAGTGTGACAATTATAACAGTGATAACAATCTCAGGAAGAGACCAAACTAAGAATACTTAGTATGCGTTGTAGATATTATCGGATGTCATTCACCAAGTGAAACAGGAATAATAAATGGAGTAATGTATGGAACTAATGGTCCATTTGAAAGAATAAGGCATTTGAAGATGTATTCACTGACCTTGACCAGAAATGTAGAGTCATTCAATTTCTTCCTGCTTTTCATGCAAATCCTCAGGGCTCAGCTGCTCAGTGATAGCTACTTGCTTTCACTCTATGGTGCCTGCATGGCAGATAAACAGCCTCCTGTCCATTTCTTGCATCAAAGCCTCCAGTTCTGTGCCAGAGAAACATAAAACCCTCTGCCTGTTTTCATATTCACTCTTCTTCCAGCTCAGAATGTCTTGTGTAACCACTTCTTCCAGACAGAATATAATTTCACGAGAAAAGGAATACTCTGACTTTAAAGTTGACAGCCCAACTTTATTTGGTCCAAGTGTGTCATGAATGTTGGTCCACTGCTAAGTCATGTGTTCATTGAACAACAGAATTAACACTAGGCTGCATGCTAATATTCTTTAAATTAGCATGCTGTCAGTATTTGATGCTATAGCTATGAGTTAATCATTCTTTGAGATTGCTTTGCCCCCACTTGGGGCCTTATGCAAATTTATGCCTTGATGTTGGAAGTTGAACAATTTACCATGGATTTCCAGGTTGGTTGAGATTCAATAGCTCTGATTCCTTTTGACCCCAAACTATTTTTTAAGAGAGCTTGTACAGCCAAAAATGGTGGTGGATGTAAATTAAGTGGCTGTCTAGAGAGAGGCTGATGGAATATAACACTAAGTGTCAAGGAAATTTCCAAAAGTCTGGACTATCATATCTTGCATCTCCAAAGATGAGGGGTTGATGATCCCTTGCTCAACAAGTTATCGCCCTGTAGATCATGTCCCAAACTGCAGACACATTTTGTGTTTCTCCCTTTGAAAGAATACACAAGGACAGGAACTAAAATGCCAGTTTAATTTCTACTGGAGTATATCATTGGCAATGAACTCATTCAGGTGTACCAGTGTAGGTCTGAGAGTTAGCGTGCTGTCACAGTATTGTCTCTAGTTATCAATGTTGCAGGTAAATCCCTTTCTCAATTCGAGTGCTACAAATCAGTAAAAAGACAATAGGACAACTAAAGGATTCTCTTTCACCATTAATACTACAATTCCAAGTTAAAACTGTCCACAATACTTTGGGGTTCTGACCCATGTCGAGAGTGTAGTGCTGGAAAAGTACAGTAGGTCAGGCAGCATCCGAGGAGCAGGTGAATCGACATTTCAGGCAAAGCCCTTCATCATCTGATCCATGGTCATAACAGTGCAATTCTTTACACATGGAGCTATTTATTCTAATTCCACTTCCTGTCTTTCTTCTGTATTCTTACGTACGTTTTCCTTTCAAATAACTGTCCAATTCCATTGTAAATATTAAAACCTCTGCAACTAAAGTTGCTTGTATAAAGCATTTCATGACCTGTGTGTGAAAAAAATGTAAATTTCCCCTTTGTTCTTCTAATAATAATTTGAGTCTTAACTCCAGTGTTACTAATTCACCAACCATAAACAATCTCTCCCTATTTATTTTCACCACTCAACATGATTTTATTCAGCTCCGTTTTAAACTTACCTAGTCTCGTGAGGAAAGATCCATTTTCTCAAGCTTTTCTTCATTACCATCTCTTTAATCATTCACAATTAATTCAAACTGATTAAATTTAAAATATATTCACCTCTATCTTTTGTTTAAAAAACAACTTTCAAATTGCCACTTGATGGCTATGCTCTAAGAGGAGGTTTCTATTCAACACCTTCAAAGTTAGATTGCAGTCAAGGGATTATCAATGATTGATCTTCAGCTGTCCATATTCACATGAAAAATGAAACATGTTGAAGTTGAAATTCCAGCTGACAAATATTATAGAGATGCACAACTATTAAAAGCAAAAAAAAGAGAATGCTTACCTCATAGGAGTTTATTTTTTTAAATTTTGAGTCTTATACTTATGCATATCTATCTATTTATCTATCTATCCATATATATATATATATATACATACACACTTATTAATTCCTTTTTTTTTGTTCTAATCATTTGAACAGTAGGAGCCAGCAATTTATGAAACCTAACATTTAGGGAATCGGACGTTCCAATATTTACTATGAGACTATTTTGAAACCTCCTCAGAACAAGAGCAGAGCTCAGCTCACTGCAAGGTTTTCTACAAGTCACACATAAGAGCTCAAGGCTGATTGAAGACAAAGTCAAAGGACACAGGCAGTTCAAGGGAAAGTATAAGTCTGTAACAGACTGGGCAGACAGAAGCAAGTTCCATGTCAAGGTGTGCTGCTACTGAACTGCAAAGAAGGCAACTGAACTTCACTGTGTGTTTGGAGCTCAGGAAGATGTCACAAGAGCTGTTGAATACTTCTGCGTTGTTAGGATGCAGGAGGCAGTTCTCTAAGCCAGTGAGCAAGATTAGGGCTGAGGGAAAATGCCCATAACAACAATAGCTTGGTGAAGCTAGCTGCCAATAAATAAAACAACTCGAGATGTATCTGTATTTTGATGTTTCCAGGGAAGCGTAGTCCCAGGAGAGGAGGGTGAAGTACCAGATCATGAGTAGCTGTTGAGGCAGGTCAGGATCGAGCAGTGTTTGAGGGCGTTCCAAACAGAATATGTTGGAATGCCTTGTAAGGTTTAATGAGATTTGGTGATCCATAGTGTCACTAACATCTGGAGAACTGCTGAGGAATCCATGGGTGCTGTATTAACTGCACTTGCTAATTGTTGTGCTCTGTGGAATCAGTGTGTCTTTTACCCATATTTACTTCATGTTAATTCTAATTGGAAGTTAAAATACAAGTTGTATACATATTGTAAATTGCATTGCTGTTATAGCTTTGTAGAGTGAAGCTTATTAATTTATTTTGTTCAGGCCTAAGGGAGTTCTCTGAGGATGTATGTTGAATCTCATAGAGATTGCTGCTTAAATTTGGAGGTATAGTCTGAGGTCACAACAAAATAAACACATTTATTTTCTGTCACTTTTTAGCCCTCATGCTTCCTGCACCTAATAATTCATCACAATCAGTACCGCACAAAAACTGCAGACCTGCACTTGTAAGCAAATACATAAGGAAAAGCCTGCAGGTGGAATTTATCAAAAACCTTTTCTTAACAAGTGTTATCTGTCTCTAATGAGTGTTTGAGAAATATGTTATTATCACCACTTGAAGGAGCAGCATTCTGAAAGCTAGTGCTTCCAAATAAACCTGTTGGACAATAACCTAGTGTTGTGTGATTTTTAACTTTGCCCACTCCAGTACAACATCGGTTCCTCCAATCACGATCTTTCTGAGATTCACCTTTTTCACATTAACAAACAGCCTGTGGAGGCATGGCAAGAGGAAAGGAACAAAGAATTCCAGGATTTTCACACTTTTTATTACCTCGGGATGTCCCAAAGCATTTCACAAATAATGAATTATTCTTGAATAATTCCATAGTTGCCATAGTTTTTGTAGGTAAAACATTATGATCAATTTACACACTTCAAACCCACAATAAGATGAACAACCAGTTTCATCTATTTTGTTCCTGGTGTTGATTGCAAGATGAGTGTTGACCAGGCCACTAATTATTCAAATATCAGATGTTTGCTAATAATTCAAATTCTTATTTGTGATAAAATTAGTAGGAATGTGTAGGTATCTTGGCTCATCGCTAACAGCTTTAATGGAATTTTTCAAGGAAAGTCACATTTGACAGATGTAGTAGAGTTTTGAAGAAATGACCAATTGAAAAGAATAAAGGGAATACCGATGAATTTTAGAATGCTTTCAATACGCTGACATAGCCTTGTGAATTTTCAAATGATGCTTCCATTGAACCTATTCCTCAAACAGCAGAAATAGTCATCGCCTGTGAACTCTATCAAAACTGTCTGTTATTTTAAATTTTTTTACGAAATGACCTTTTATCGCTCTCTGCACTACTGGAAGTATTCACATTATTTTAAGTGTTTGGGTAAAATATTTCTCATCCAGAATATTATCCAGATAAATCCACACGATATGTCAGGTGTATTTGAATCCCTAGATCTCTGGCAATCACGTATCCAACAACAATAATTTTTCCAAGTTGTGTTACCACATAGTTTTTCCACATTCCATTACATCTGTCCTCCATCTGCTCATTCCACTAACCCATATTCTCGTCACCAGTTGCAAAACCCTCTTCAGAGATGCACAGTTGTTGTTTGGCAGTACAGAATTAAACACTGCTAAAGAGAATCACAAAGTCAATGCTTTCATTTGGACTGAAATGGAAGAAACCCAACTTAAAGAGTAGAAGCAACTTTTTAAGGTGGTTTTCTTTCATTTAAATCCCACACAAGGCACTTGAAAAACAATGGCTATATGTCTCTTTTGAGAAATGTTTAAGTCCTTACTTTCTATTGACAAATTTCAGTATCAGGATATTCAACATTCAAATTTAAGTTATCTAAATACATGAAGAATAGAAATAGATACAGCAATTATCCTTGGACTACATCCTCTCTGCCAGACTTCCAACCTGTCTCCAATCTGCATACTACCCAGTCATATTAACTCTGTTTCTTGTCAATCAATTTGTTATCAACAATGCTACATTTCCTCTAATATCATGTTCTTCAATTTTCTAATAACCCCCCTTGCAGTCTATTATATTGAATGTGTTCTGAATCAAAACAAGAGACATCAATTCAAAATTGTCACTCAGATAGTGAGGCGTCAAAAGCTGTTATAATAGTACATTGGTTAATATGGCATTGCAGCATGACAGTACTTGCTATACATTTCAAAATCTCAACCAACTAAACCAATATCAGTTGTTCCCATGTTATAATGTGATTATATGTTAACCCATGCTTTGAAAAAATCTTTGGAGATTTCCAAAGTCAATTCATACATCATGATCTAGGGCAATGTTTGGGAACTTGGCCTTATTTCAAAGTCAGCATTTATTGCCCATCCCAAGAGTGCCTTCAAACGTTGGTAGTGGTGAAACTTATTCTTGAACTACTTCATTACATGATGTGAAGTTGGTCTATAGTGCTTTTCGGGAGGGCATTCCCAGACTTTGACACAGCAACAGTGAAGGAATTGTGAGATCATGCTCAAGACACAATGGTGTGTAACTCTGAGAACACAGTGCTTCTATAAACCTTTGCCCTTGTCCTACAGGATGTAGAGATTATGTGTTTTCCAAGAGCTACCTAAGTTAAGACAAATTGCTGCAATTCATTTTCTATACAGCATGCACCACAAGTAATTACAGAAGAGTTGGATTGTATGCAGTGACAACCAAACAGAATACTGTGTCCTGGATTATGTTGACTTTCTTTGGTGTTGTTGCAACTGTCCTTATTAAGGCAAAGGATAAGTATTTCATTTCAGTCCTTGTTTTTCCTTGTATTTGGGGTTTTTGGAGAGTCAAGAGGTGAGCCATTCAGCATGAATAATGAACCTCTGACCTGCTCTTGTAACCACTGCTAACTGCTGTGGTAACGTGTCCCTTCAAAGATGTGTGAGCAAAACAGCCCCAAGGTCTCTCTTTTTTGCACCTTGCTTAAAATTGAAGAAATTAGCTGACATTTCTAATTTTTGCTATAAAATGAAGCACTTCACCCTTTAGTGCATCAAATTTCATTACCTCTGCATTAAGACATTCCATTAACATACCTCTGTATTCTTGAAATCTACTCTACTACTTTCTTCCTCACCTTTAATGATACTTCCAAGTTTTGTGTCATCTGCAAATTGTGCCTGATATCTCCTAGTTCAAGGTCAATAATATGTATCAAAGACATCAGTGACTTTTGTTCTGTATCCTGGGCAACATCACAGCATATTGTCAGTCATTCATCTATTTTCTGTCCCTGAGCTGAATTTGTATCCATGTTAGTGTTGTCCCTTATATCCTCTGGGCTTCAATTTTGCTAATAAACCTCTTATGTGATTCTTAATAAATATATTTTGAGAATCTCTGTAGATGAAACCAACTTCACTGTTCTCAACTAGCATCTTTGTTAATTCAGCCAAAAAAGCAATCAAGCTAATCAAACACCATTTCCCCCTAAATAAATCAGTGCTGGCTGTCCCCTATATGTCCCTATTTGTCCATATGGCTACTAATTTTCTTCCAGTTTATAGTTCCTGATAGCTTGTTTACCACTACAGCCATAATTACTAGGTTTATTTCTTTTCCCCTTTCTTAAACAAGTGTGTAAACAATTGCAATTGTCATGCTGGACTCTGATATCATTAATAATTGAGATGTTTATGGGTCCCATTATTGTGTAAATGTCACCAATCATGACTGGATGTGACAGGCTTGCAGAGCTGTCACTAGATACTTTGAAGTGATTGCTTATTTCTGTGTATGTTATACTACCTCCACTGTTTGGGCAGGAAATGGCCTGTGCTGTAGCTTCACTAGGTAATTCTGGCATTTGATACATATGGTGATAATAACTACTTTCTGTGATGGTCTCAATTGTGTGAATGATTTCAATGCAATTAAAAAGCAGGAGAGACATAACAGGGACTGCCAATTTGTTGCTGCCAATTTTATACAAAGTCAAAATCATTCTAAATATCTTTTCATGTACAGACATGAACAAATACGCTTCATTTAAAAATAAATTATTTACTTATGTAAAATTTGGGCATTACTAATCAAGAAATTAATATTGATATTCAGGTCACCGCATGTTATGTTTTCAGTGTGGTCTCCATTCTAACAATAGCTGCATAGCTGTAGAGAAAGCGATAGAAAAACATCATAAAATGTAAATAAAGTGTTCAATTAGCATTAATCTGACCCTCTAAAAATAATATTGATTACTGATGTACTATACAGACATATTTTTCTTTCCCTCTCCAGTCCCTATGATGCACCTAAAGGTTTCTGAATTTGTAAAACATTCAGTGCTGAATTATTCAGATATGCAAAATTCAAATGCCACATTGAATATTAAATGCAAACTGTTATATACGTGCTCTGCATCTGGAATAAATTTCCAGATAAATTCCATATTTAAACTAATAATATGGCAATGAACAATTAAGCATGTTTGACATCATTCAATACAATTATAGAATGCTTATTATGGGAAAATATCAAATATTACTTGTTTTCCCTTTTATACTCTTATATCAAACATTTAGAAACATGTGTTTATGTGTTGGACTTGTTATGTAGCTTTATCCACAATTCAGCCGCAAAATAAAAGTTAAAAATACCTAGACTAATCATCATGACAATTAACAGACATGTTTTCTAAATTAATTTTATTACATATAAGCAATTAATCAATTAGAAAACTCTTTCTTATTTTTTCTCAGATATTAGCCTTAGTAACTGCTTGTACTGATGTTGTACATGGAAGATAGACTAACACCTGCCTTGTGATGGTCAGGAGGATCCACATACCTTCAAATCCGCAAGTGTGGGAACATTCAGACCAAGGTGACCACTCTGACAGCTGGCAATTTACAGGGCATTCCACAAAGCAAGGCATAGATAAATGCCAAGGAGATTCCAGTGCCATCTTGAAAAATTGAAACAGAAGTGCAGCAGTAAACCAGCCAGTCAATAGTGCCATTCAGATACAATTTACAACAAACATTTACACATATCCAGCAGCTTTGTCACAGTAAAATCTCCCAATACATTTCACAGGAGTATTCTCAAATAAAACCTGGCACTGAGCCACAAAAGGAGATTGAAGGACAAGTAATCAAAAGCTTAGCCAAAAAAATAGGTTTTTAATAACATCCGAAAGAGAAGTGGAAAGCCGAATGTGGATTTTGAAATCTACCAGTGTAAAGAACTTAGTGATTTTTTGATTTACATTCTGTTGCAAGGTGTGTATGAAGTACATATTGTAAGGTGAAGAGCTGAATAGATATTTTGAAAACCTGCTACTATGGAAATAAAGTGAGTGCAATTAATGGCAGCGTCTGCATCATCTGAAAGCAGCTGTCACAAGTTCTTAAACATTTCTTTGAATGCCAAGGAATCTGAGGGCTGTGGTAATCAGATGGAATCCTGACAATGCTACTTTCAAGCAATCCTGTCCACTTGCTAAATCACCTTTTTTTTGTTTTATTTTGTTGCATTACAAATTGATTAGAAGTATAAATGGGTTTGCGTTTTGTTAATAGCCTTGGTCAAAGCAGTTTCTCATTGATGATGAAAATTGAGTGTTATCACAATCCGTTAATGACTGGATCAGTGAAGCAGCTATGCAGTAATATAGAGATTAAACTATTTACACTACCTGGGTTCAATATAAATGTTAAACAAGGAGATGCAAACACTATTGTTTCATCTTTAAAAAATTAATCTCCAATATAGACCAGCCTGTATATTTTGCTGATGTATGATTTACTGATTAATTGCTGACTTTGTGAAGGTATGTCAAGCTTAATGTATTGGGAATCTGTAACTCACCAGTGATTTGCATGGTCTTACATCAGGGTAGCTCAAAAACAATGTGCTTAGACACATTGCCACAATAAATTGGGTCAATAAAACTATAAATCACTACTGGAAATATAAAATTGTAAAATGTCATTGTTTAGAATTGGGAAATAAGTAAAAGTTATTCAGAGGCACAAACTTCAAAATAGTTTTGACCTTTAAAGACCAAAGTGCATATATCCATTTGCCGAGTATAAAAACATTTTTCTTGACCTTTACTTGCTAATAATGTAGTCAAAGTGTGAAATCGGCAGTCTGCTTAAATTTTAAAGAAACTCATGTCACTTTTGCATGACATGACTGTAGAGGTAACATGTTCCCAGTGAACAGCTACATTCAATAGAGTCTGGGTCAAAGGTAGAAAGGATTGAGTTGTATGCCTAACTTCAGCTCATGCTCGAGATGACGGTGGATCTTCACTGGCAGCTTTAATTATAAAATCATTACTGCAATCTCCCAAGCCCCAAACTTCAACTTATTTTAGAAAATAGGTTGGGACATAATTCTCTTGCAAGAAAAATCTTCTTTCAAATAACTATTATATGCTTGTTGAGAGGGGAAAGATCTAAAAGGGGCCTAAGGGACAACTTTTCACACAGAGGGTGGTGTGTGCATGGAATGAGCTGCCAGAGGAGATGGTGGAAGCTGGTAAAATTACAACATTTAAAAGGCATCTGGATGGATATATGAATAGAAAAGGTTTAGATGAATAGGGTCAAATGCTGGCAAATGGGATTAGATTGCTTTTGGGTACCTGGTCGGCATGAACGAGTTGGACTGAAGGGTCTATTTCCATGTTCTACATCTCTATAACTCAGTTACATATCCAGATGAGATACAATACAATCGAACACAGTGAAACCACAATTTCTCTGTTCAAGTGGTAAAAAGTGAGATGCAATGGCTAATTTCAAACTTGTAGCATTAAGGATATTTGCACAATGCAGGGATAGCTTAATATAGTCAAGGTAATCATGCTGTGCTTTTGAGTCCTTTAAGCTTCCCACCAGAGAGAAGTTAACCAACCAACTGAATGCATAACAATTTCTGCTGCTACCTGCAGCAAAGCAAGTAACAAAGCAAGAATAATAAAGCAGAATGATTCAGAAAATGGTCGAACTGTTTCAATTTATAATATATCAGAAACACATGGAAGATTAAATGTATCAGATCTGAATTTTAGGAACATAGAAGATAGGAACAGGAATAGGCCATGTGAGTCTACTCCACATTCATTAATGATCATGGCTGATCATTGATCTCAATACCCTAATCCCATCCTTCCCCATATTACTTGATCCTTTTAGAGTCTATCACCAGCAGGATTGCATTAGGGCACTGTAGAATGCTACAGGTGGACTTCCTGTTGACTTCCTGCCAGTCCCTGACTTGCCTATAATATTAAGGAGGAAGCAGGGAAGATTTAGGCCTGCCCACATTCACCTCAACAGAGGCCCTTGAGGTGTTAAAGACCAATTTGAACATGGTCTCAATTTTAAGGCTCGCAGCAGGTGTTCAAGAAGAATGGGAAAGCCTAGCAGTTTTCTCAGGCCTTGAACAGGAAGTGGTGAGACAGGGCCTTTCCTGAAGAGCCTCTTCCCAGATCAGGCACACTGCCCCCTCTCTGAAACACACTCAGGTGCTCTTTCCCATCTCATCCCCAAACTCTCCAGTAAGACTTCTTCACCGCATCTCCTTCTCATAGGTGAAACCTTTTCAGACCTCCAGATACTCTCCATCCCCTTCTACTACCCAGCACCATCTCTCATCACAATGTGGCTCCTAATATTTAAATAATCCTGGACTTTGGATTTTCAAACCTGGGTGACGGGTGGAAGCTCAACCTCCAGCCAATTAACAAAGCAATGGGACTGCTGGGATCAGCAGGGATGCATTTCAAATCAACTCCTTGGCTAGTGGGTTGGGAAACTCTGCCGTCCAAAATATCCTGTCCCTTACGTGGAACTTAAAACAACAAGTGACATTAAAGGGTCAATTTCCCAACTTGGGACAATATAGAGACTACTTAGCTTTTGAATTCAATCATAAACAACAAACATAGGTCAGAAAGGAAAAAAAAGACTGCATCAATCTAGTACCTTGCATGACCACATGATGTCCCAAAGCATGTTATACCAAAGAAAAACTATTGAAATATAGTCACTGTTGGAGTGTAGAAAAAGCAATTTAAGCATTGCACCGCTCTTACAAATGGTGTGATACTGATCAGATCACTTATTTTTAGAATGTTAAGTTGTGAATAACACTGGTCAGGACACCTGAGTTAGTATCTCTGTTTTTCAAAATAGCACTATGAGAACTTTTACAATGGAAGGGGAGTCTTAGTTCCTCATTTCTTCTGGAAGAAGTCTTGAGCCCATAGCTTTCTGACTCTGAGGTAAGTGTGCTACCAACTGAACCAAGGCTGATACTGAAAGAAGTTTGTTATTTTTCTCTACTCATCATGAGTGCAAAAAAAATCCCTCCAAGATAAATAAGTCGGCATCTAAGAATCAAGCATCAAGAGTTACTGGAGCACTGTATCATCATGGACATAACAATATAAGAAAGCTGAAGATAGAGTGCAAAGCAATGAAGGCCAGAACTGATTTTCCTTAAATGAATTGCAGTGAAATCAGGCAGTTCCTTTTTTCACAAGTGTGCATCTGAATCAATACAACTTGGCAATATTCATCAGGCTCAGGCAATCCGCTGTTTCCAACACACAGCATATCTTTCTGACTATGCTGTGAAACATAAAAACAGGGAGCAAAACTGAGGTGAGAGGTTTCACTGACATACCTTTCCAAATACGATTTCACCGCTCGTAATGTTGACAAGATGTTATGTTCGAAAACATTAGAAAAAATATTGAACTATTAAGTCTCATCATGCAATATAGACTACAACAGTTTCTTGTTAACAACTTTTACTGTTTTACACTTAAGTGACTGGAGGTGAATCTTTGAAGAGGAATGTGTATGAATAAGGTCACACACAGCGATCTAATGCAGGTGTTATACAATTAACAGTCCATTTCAACCTCCAAACCAACCAGGTTCAGTCATGAAACCACCCTACATATTGAGATCTCACCTTTTCACAGTACTTGCTATCAACTGATTTTCCATCACTTCGAACACAATTAAGCAAGCGAATCTTTAGCCCTTGTCCACAAACCGCATTATCACTCAGCTGGCAAGAGCTCCAATCTGACAATACAAAAAAAAAGACACATCCAGAAAAAGTCACTGCATTGACTGAAGTCTCTGGCAGTACCTGTTACAATTAACATTGTAGTAAATATCATTAATTCAAACACAATAATTTGCTTTTATTTGCTGACAGGTCTACAGGGAAACAAACATTATGACCCTATCAAAAAAATATTGTCTTCACACCAGTCACATTTATACATACATGCACAATGTTTCAATATTTCAAAAGGCTCTGCTGGTGTCTAATGGGCATCATTCATTTTTGCATAAAACCACTGGTAACTTTAGAATCTAGCACAATGACATGAGGGTCAATGATGATGTGGTGATATTTAACTCTACATGACTATTTATTTCCTTTCAGGAAAGAATATTGATGGCTGTGAAGGTTATATGCTTAGAAAATTAATTTCGTAAAGGACTTGATAGCAGAGGTGTTTTATACCTGCAAGGAATGGGATAAGTGTCGTTAAATTGTATTTCCTGAACTTTACAATTTGTCATGACTGAAATCAATAGCACTCACCAAAACAAATGGCTCCAGTAAAAGTGTTGACGTAAATTCATTCAGACTTTGAAGGAAATAAAATGGAAAGTTTGGAGCAGAAACTTCAATGTGAACTTATAAAAATAAGAGAACAGAGAGAGGTCAAAATTAAATATTTTATACAAGTGATGATGATGTGCAGAACAAAATAAAACAAAGAATTGTGGATGCTGGGAATCTAAAAGTACAACAGAATTGGTGCAGAAACTCTGCAGGTCAGGAGCATCTGTGGAGAGAGAAAACTGAGTTAAAATTTCAAGTTCAGTGAAGCAGTGACACAATTCAGAAGAAGGGTCACTGGACTTGAAATGATAACTCTGGTTTCTCAGAGTTTGCTCAGAAATCAATGGCAGTAAAAGGTAGCATGGAACAACTTGAAGAAGCAGTCACTTGAGTGGGCAAGCGAGGTGTACTGGGCTGGATTTGATAGCGTACTACGGTTCCGAAGGCAGCGGGAAACTGTCCATGTTTCTATTGGCAACCATGCAGCCATTTAATGCTGGGAACAGTGATAATTGATCTGTCTCTTTCTCAGGAGGAATTTCTGCCTTAGAGGGATACTTAACAATTGGATCGCCAAAATCCCTTCAATTTGCCAGTACCAACAGGACCACAAGCCACTGCTGGCACAATGGGCAGTACTACAAAGCCAAGCAGCTCATGAAAAGCCAGAGTTGGGCATCCTTGACAAGGCGAGTTGATAGAACATATAACCTTTGGTTAGGGAAATCCCTCTGATGGGTTAAGGGGATTCACAACAGATTAGATTCCCTGCAGTATGGAAACAGGCCCTTCGGCCCAACAAGCCCACACCAACCCTCCAAACAGTAACCCACTCAGACCCATTCCCCTACCCTGTATTTACCCCTGACTAACGCACCCAACACTATGGGCAATTTAGCATTGCCAATTCACCTGGCCTGCATATCTTTGGATTGTGGGAGGAAACCGGAGCACTCGGAGACAACCCACGCAGACATGGGGAGAATGTGCAAACTCCACACAGACATGCACCCAAGGTGGGAATCGAACCCAGGTGTCAGGCACAGTGAGGCAGCAGTGTTAACCACTGAGCCACCGTGCCATCCAGCACTTACCTCATATCTAAAGCTGACCGCCTTTCTCTATGTGCAAAATATCATCAATGGGATGAGGACCTTAAATGGTTTTGCAGATGAACCATCCCCTGATCCTCAATGAGCTCCCATCTTGACATTATCTCTCCACCCTTCAGGCTCTCTGCCTGTATTCCTGATGAAGGGCTTTTGCCCGAAACATCGATTTTACTGCTCCTCGGATGCTGCCTGAACTGCTGTGCTCTTCCAGCACCACTCATCCAGAATCCCATCTTGACATTACTCAGTGGTGGTTTGGGTCCCTTGGTGATTCAGGACCTCATTGGGTACATTCCCAGCAGCTATCACCAGCTTCCTGATGATGCTTCTGAGCAATTAACAGTTCAGCTGCCTCTGCTTAAACACATGCACTAGCACGTGTTTAATTTTTAAAAACATCATTATTTGATAAGAATTGAATTAGAAGAACAATCCTTTTTCTTTCCTTCACTCCTGCAAACTTGCACATTATCTTCCCTTTATGTTTGGATTTCTCCAAACATTTCCAATGGTTTCACTCTGGTCTCTTAACATCTCTAATGTGAAAACCTGAACTTTGACTACTAACCCCACTTCATGATTGGGACTGTAATGTTGTTTAATTTGACTTAATCAAACAGCCTTACTCATATTGCTCTGTTGGTAGATTTTGTTATACAGGCAAGCTTTCTGTTTTTGTTGACTTTCACTTTCTTTTTGAACATCAACTTGGGCACAGGATTCAATCTGTGGTTTTTTTCATGCTGCCCTCTTGTCAGATTTCCTTTTTGAAGCAAATGATGTATGGAGAAAAAATAAAGTTGCCGTAGTATTACCAGACCATCGGGTTGCTCTCTCATTAGAAAGAGCCAATGGGCGGTGGTTGAACCTGAGGGTTATCATGACTCAGGCAAGGGGAGCAATTGAGAAGGATGGTCATTTATAGTAATCTCAGCCAGTATGGCAATTGAACATATGCTGAAAGGGCAGTGTTCATGGTCTGAACACAATGTTGAACCCTAAAGGCTGGAAAGTGCACAAGTGGGAAAAGGAGAGATTCTGTTCCTCCAGCTTACATTGGGCACCACCAAAACACTGTAGCAGGCCGAGGACAGAAATCTTAACGTGGGAACAAGATGATGCATTGAAATGGCAAGCAGCTATAAGATTAGGATCATTGTTTCATAGAGCAGAGGTGTTCCACAAAAAAGTAACCCAGTATGTGTCTTCTTACTAGCATAGAGGAGAATGCACTCTGAGCAGAGAACACGGAAGACTGGATTGTTTATTTTGTTTATTCATTTTTCCATGTGATCTGGGTATTGCTGGATAGGGCAGCATTTATTGCCCAATCTGAACTGTCTAGAAAGCAGTTAAGAGTCAACCATATTGCTGAGAGTCTGCAGTCACCTGCAGACCAGGCATAGTATGCCCAACAGATTCCCTTCTCTAAAGGAAATTACTGAACTAGACAGGTTTTTATGACAATCAACATTAGACTGGCATTTTTTAAAAATTCTAGATTATTTTGTTGAATTTCATTGCCATGGTGGGTTTTGAACCCAAATCCCCAGTATTAGTTTGGGACACTGAATGTTACTACTAAACCTTCCCTTTGAATAATAGAATTTACTGGTCGCTTTTGAAATCATGACATAATTTAGAGGTTAAGTCTGGAATTGTAACAATGGAGCTAACTCTTTAATTCTCCAGCTGTTGCTTTTATTTGGAAACTCACAAAAAAAACTAAAAATGAAGCATTTTTTCAGAGGCTTTCACTTTATGCCATTTCTGAATTGCCCACTACCTGTAATGTTGTAATGATAGTGAAAGCAGTTTTTGTTGAGAGTGCAGGGCTCCACCTCAGAGACTTTGGGGCAGGTTTTCCCATCTGCTGGTAAACGTAGAGGATACCGGGTTCGAACACGAACGTTCAAGATGTTACACTTCTAGAGATAGACATTCAAATGCACAAATATGAATAGCAATGTTTGCAGAAAACTAAATTTAAAGTCAAAATACAGAAGGTGCTGGAATTTTTTTGCATTTTGTATTAGCAAAATACAATGCTACCTTGCAAAAATATGCTTGCATTTGAGTCTTAATCCCATATTTTCAACAATGAAATAGCATTTGTTAAATTTTAATTTGTACTACAGTGACTAATATGATCAAAACCCTCACATCAGGAAGTGGTTTTTAGTCACTCCTTTTCTAACGGGTTGTCGGAGCACCACACCCAGTTGTACTAGTAATGCTCTAAGGAAATGGTTTGAACCACATGCTCTGTCTTCTGTTCTTCTGACACAAAGTGGAGCTGCTGTCTGATATTTGGTCTTACAGGTTGAGCAAAACCTGGGCCTTGCTGTCATTTTTAAAGCATCTACATACGCGTTATTGAGCAGGTTCAGAACAAAATGTTGTGCAAAAATCTGCCACTCTACCTCAGAGATAGAGGAACATATTTGCCAAACGTTTTGGGTAAGTTATGCAGAAAATAGAATGAGTTTAAAGATGTTGCTTTAGATAAATAGCATTTAGTTTTAATTTCTATTAATTTTGCATTTTTCAAACATTTTAATGCAAAATAATGAAACTCTATGTTAAATCAGTGTTAACTCAAGTGAACATACATATAAATATATGAATCATGGAATTATAGCGTCATACTGCATGGAAACTGACCCTTTGGTCCAACTCATCAATGTCGACTAGATTTCCCAAACTAAACTAATCCCATTTGCCTGCGTTTGGCCCATATCCCTCCAAACCTTTCCTATTCATCTACCTGTTTAAGCATCTTTTAAATGTTGTAACTGTACCCACATCTATCACTTCCTCTGGCAGTTCATTCCATCTATGCACCACCACCTAGGTGAAAAAGTTGTCCTCTCACCTTAAACCAAACCCTCCAATTTCCCGACCCAAGGGAAAAGACCTTTGCTATTTATCTTATGCCCCTTATGATTTAATAATGTTCTATAAGGTCACCTTTCAACTCCCTATAACTTGAGCCCTCCAGTCCCAGCAGCAATTTTGTAAACCTTTTCTGCACCTTTTCCAGTTTTAATAATATCCTTCCAAAAGCAGGGCGACTAGAACTATATGCATTACTCCAAAAGTGGCCTCATCAATGTCTTATACAGGCACAACATAACATCCCAGGTACAATACTCAATTCTCTGACAATGAAGGCAAGTGTACCAAATGGCTTCTTCACCATCCTGTCTACCTGTGATGCCACTTTCAGGGAACTATGTACCTGAACCCCTAGATGTCTCTGTTTGACAACACTCCCCAAAGCCCCATCATTAACTGTGTAGGTCCTGCCCTGATTGTCTTACCAAAAAGCAATATGTCATATTTATCTAAATTAAACTCTATCTACCACTCCTCATCCCATTGGCCCAGCTGATCAAGATCTTAATGTATTCTTAGATAGCCTTTTTATACCACCAGTTTTGATGTCATCTGCAAACTTACTAACCATGCCTCCTATATTGTCATCTAAATTGTTTATATAAGTGACAAGCAATAGTGGACCTAGCACCGATCCCTGCTGAACACCATTGGTCACAGGCCTCCAGTCCAAAATACAAACCTCTACCTTCACCTTCTGTCTCCTACTGCCCAACTAGTTATGTTATATCCCATGTGATCTATCCTTACTAACCAGTTTATCATGTGGAACCTTGTCAAATGCCTTGCTGAAGTCCATGTAAACAACATCGATCGCTCTGCCCTCATCAATCTTCTTAACCACATTGTCAAAACATTCAATCAAATTTGCTCGACAGATCTCCCAGGCACAAAGCCATACTGGCTATCCCTAATCAGTTCTTGTCTCTCCAAATGCTTCCAAATCCTGTCTCTTAGAAACCCCCCCAACAACATTCCTACCACATTACGTCAGACTAACTGGTCTATAGTTTTCTGGCATTTCCTTGCAATCTTTCTGAAATAAAGGCTCAACATTAGCCACCGTCCATTCTATTGGCACCTTACCCATGACTGTAGATGATACAAGTATCGCTGTTGAGGCCCTCACAATTTCTTCCTTAGCTTCCCCTGGAATACACTTGATCAGGCCAGGGTTTTATCTACCTTTATGCCTTTTAAGACCTCCAGCATCTCTTCTTCTGTAATGCAGGCTGTTTTCAAGACATCAGTTTTTATATCCCCAAGTACCCTACCTTCCATGTGTTTCTCCAGAGTAAATACTGACATGAAATATCCATTTAATATCCATTCACCCATCTCCTATGGTTCCACACGTAGACAGCCTCATTGATCTTTAAAGGGCTCTTTTGCCCTTAATGCACTTGTTAAATCTTTTTGGATTATCTTTAACCTTATTTGTCAAGGTAATCTTATATCCACTTTTTTGCTCTTCTGATTTCCCTCTTAAGTATTCCCCATATTCACCCAATACTCCTTCAGAGATTCACTTAATCTTAAGTCAGAAGCAGGAGTAGACCATTCAGTCTTTCACCCTCACTCCACTGTTCAATAACATCATTGTTAAACTGATTGTAACATTTCTGCCAATTCCTGATAAACTTTCAGCTTCTTACTGCCCAGGAATCGAGAGGATCTTGTTGGGTGGAGTGATCGAGCTGAGCGAGAGGAGGATTGGGCTTGGGTGGAGAGGGGGGTGATTGGGTCTCTCTCCGCCCACCTGTACTCCTGCCAGCACCATGCAATTTCTCACCACCCCCAGCCCCATTTGTCATCTTTCCCCCCACCAGCTTCATCCATTCTCTCCTTCACCTGCAGAATGTCATTCATATGAGCTGTGAGTGATTGAATTAGCATTGTTAATATGCCTGAAACCTGGTTTGCTTCTCCATTATCAAAGATGATACTATTACTTAAATAATCATTATGATGATATGTCCATGAATTCACAACTTGGGATTTCCTTTGCTGGCATCTTTCCCCCTGTAAGTACCCTCTCTCAGCTTCTGTTTGGATATTTCTGCCTATCAGCGTCACGAGCAAAAAATTAATGTGAATCAAAGGTTCTGCACAAATATCTCAACATTGTCAGTAATTTAAACCTTTTGAATTCACTGACCTTCTGTTCTCTTTCGAAGATAGGACATAAAACAGTACAGTACAGGAACTGGCCCTTTGGCCCACGATGAACATGACAACAAATGAAACCCATCCCTTCTGACTGCTCGTGGTCCACATCCCTCCATGACTTGCTTATTTATGTGCTAATCTGTAAGCACCTTAAATACACCTAACATACCTATCTTCACCACTACCCTCAGCAGTATGTTCCAGGCGAAAGTGAGGACTGCAGATGCTGGAGTTCAGAGTCGAAAAGTGTGGTGCTGGAAAAGCACAGCCAGTCAGGCAGCATCCGAAGAGCAGGAGAGTCGAAAGTAGAGTCAGGAAGATGAAGAGCTTATGATCAAAACACCGATTCTCCTGCTTCTTGGATGCTGCCCGACCAACTGTGCTTTTCCAGCACCGCACTTTTTGACAGCATGTTCCAGGCACCTACCACTCTCTGTGTAAAACAAACATACCCCTCACACCTCCTTTGAACTTTTCCCCTTTTACCTTAAATCATTGCCCCCTAGTATTGGACATTTCAACTCTGGGAAAAAGATTCTGACTGATAACTTACCTATACCTCTCATAATTTTATAAAATTCTATTAGATCTCTCCTCAGCCTCTGCTGCTTCAGAGAAAACAAATCTAGTTTGTCCATCCTCTCCTCATAACTCATACACTCTAATCCAGGCAGAGTCCTGGTAAACCTCTTTTGCATCCTTTCCAAAGCCTCCGCATCCTTCCTGTAATGTGATAACCAGAATTTAATGCAATACTCTATGTGTGGCCTAAAACTTTTATAAAGCTGCTTTTATAATGTCTTTCTGACTCTTGTACTCAATTCCCTGACCAATAAAGACAAGCATGCTATATGCCTTCTTTACTACCCTATCTACTTGCTTGGACACTTTCAGGGAGCTATAGATGAGGACCACAAAATCTCTCTGTACATCAATGCTGTTCATGGTCCTGGCATTAACTGTATACTTTCCCTTAACATTTGATCTCCCCAAGTGCAACACCTCACACTTACCCAAAATAAGCTCCATCTGCCATTTCTCTGCCCATATCTGCAACTGATCTACATTCTCCTGTTTCTTTGACAACCCTCTATACTATCCACAACTACTCTGATCTTTGTGTTGTCTGCAAACTTACTAACCCATCCATCTATGTTTTCATCTAAGTCATTCATATAAACCACCAACAACAGAGGTCTAGCATGGATCTCTGCAGAAAACCACTACTCATGGGCCTCCAGCTAGAAATATAGCCTTCCACCATTGCATTCTATGGGCAAACCAATTCTGAATCCAAATGGCCAAGTCACTGAGGATCCTATGCATCTTACGCTTTTGGATGAGCCTGCCCTGAGGGACTTTGTCGAAAGCCTTACTAAAATCCATTTAAAGAATATCCACTGCTGTACTCTCATTGATCACTCTCGTCACCTCCTCAAAAAAATCAAGAAAATAAGGCATGATTTGCCCGCACAAAACCATGCTGACTGTCCATATTTTGGCTTTTCCAAATGTGCAAAAACCCTATTCCTAAGATTCTCTCTAATAGCTTCCCAAACAACAATGTGAGACTCACCGGTCTACAATGCCCTAGATTATCTTTATTTCTCTTCTTGAACAGTGGAACAATGTTAGCTACTTGCCAGTCCTCAGGGACCTCTCTGCTGGCTGGAGAGGATACAAAGATCATAGTCAAGGCCCCAGCAATCTCCACCCTTGCCTCTCTTAATAACCTATGATAGATCCCATCGGGCCCTGGGAACTTAATTCACTTTAATGCTCTTCAAGAAACCTAACAACATATTTTTCGTGACTTCAAAATGCCCTAGAATATTCACATTAAACATCTCCCTGAATGTAAATTCTCTGAACCAAATCCCACCTGAACCACTTCCTTAGCCTTATCACCTTCCACGGTCTCTGTATTTACATGAATATAATTTATAATGATCCCATCACAGACCTCTTCCTTACTATCTTTGACCATCCATATCCCTATATCTTTGTCCTATTCCATTTCTAACTCCAGTTTCATCACTGGAATACACTGTTTAAGTCATGCCATATAACATTATCAAATGACCAAAATACCGCATTTAAATTGAAGATTAAGAAAAGCATAAGTGAAACAAATATCGGGAAGAAAAACTTTCAAGAGAATGAGAATGGCCACACAGAAAATAAACAGGAAAACATTGTTGACAAATAAAGAAATAGAACAACAATGAGAAACATTTAAAATGCCAATCAATAAGCTTCCTGGGAGAAATATATCCCACTAAAATGTAAAAACAAAACAGCTCGTAAAATATATGAAACAAGAACAAAAGTAATACCCCAAAAACGAACGTAACAAAGGAGAGAACAAGAAACAGGAATAAATGAGAAGTAACAAAAGACAAAAAATAACTAAATTAAATTAACAACAGACATAAAAGGAAATAGTAAGCTTTCCAAGCCCCATGAAACCAATAGAAGATTCAGGATAGGGATAGGACCACTAAATTATACATAAGAAAAGCTCACAGATAATGCCAGCAAGAAGGTAAAATAATAACTTTACCTTGATATTTACTGGAAGACAAATATGAGAAGAACACAATAACAAAACAAAATAGTTAAAAATCACACAACACCAGGTTATAGTCCAACAGGTTTAATTGGAAGCACACTAGCTTTCGGAGCGACGCTCCTTCAAATCATCGCCAAATCAAAACAAAATAGGAGTGAGATAAGTAATTATCTCATCAAACTAGAGAGAGTGCAACCCCTGTCCATTGTATCTGAGCATAATAACTTTGTTTAAAAAGTCATTATTTCTATGAAATGAGATAGGAAATAGAACGTGAGTATATTTGTTGCCGAAAAGATAATAGATTTCTTATTTAACAATGTAACACAAAACACCTAGAAATTGAAAATATGATTGGAAGGAACAGCAACGACCGAAAAGCAAAGGTGGCCAGCTTTGTTGAATTCTTCAAAGGAGTGACTTAAAGGATAGAAAGGGTAATACAGCAGATTTATTTAGATTGTGACAAATTAGAGGGATATTTACATAAACTTTCAGAATGAGCTTTTAATTGGCAACTTTAAAATAAATACATACGAAGTTGTAGATTTTGCTAGGAAGATTAATGAGGCCGCAAAATTTTTGAAGTGTTAATTTCTAAATGGGATAGATGAACAGAGTGGGGCAGGTGTACAGATACACAAGTAGCAAGTGTGGCAATAGAGGTTAATAAAGCCTTAAAAAAAGTCATCAGTTTTAACTTTTAGAGGGAGATATTTAAAATGAGTTCAATTGGTATAGAAATTAATTAGGCCGAGGGATGTAGGTTTGCTCGCTGAGCTGGAAGCTTCATTTTCAGACGCTTTGTCACCATACTAGGTAACATCTTCAGTGAGCCTCCGGACGAAGCTTCTGTCATATTTTCAGTCATGAGATATGGGGTATGCTTGCTAGTCCAGTATTTATTGCCCATCCCTAGTTACCATTGAGAAGGTTCTGGTGAGCTTCTTTCTTGAATAGGTGCAGTTGGTTTGCACACTCACAATGATGTTACGGCAGGTGTTCCCGAACTTTGACCCAGTGATCCTGAAGGAATGGCAATATAGTGCTACATAAGGATGGTGAGTGTTTTGGAGACACACTTGAAAACTGTGCTGTTGATTTGTATCTAGAGATCCTTAAGTTTACAAAACTGTTTGAGAATGTATACATAAAGAGGCTGTTTCTACAGGCAAGCAAAAGCAAATGTAAGGGACATTAATGTGGTCACAAATGGATCTAGGAACAAATTCAGAGAAACGTCTTACTCACAGAATGATTTGAACATGGAACACACCACACGTAGTTAAAGTTGAGGTGAACACCATACATTAATTCAAGGGAAGGCTGGGTAAATTTATGAGTGAGAATGGATTAGACAGATATGCTTTTGAGGTTAGATGAAAAAGGATGGAAGAGAGATGACAAGGAGCACTTTTTGGGCTGAATGGCTGTCCCTGTGTTGTAAATTCTTTATAATACATTTTCCAGCAATGAATTGCTGCAATCTCATTGACATCTTGATTTGGCCATTCGGATGAAAATTGTGCCATTGTTGCTTATTGCAGTTGGATACCAAAAGAAAATAACATCTCTTGTAGATTACTAGGGTTAGATCAGTTTTCATTTTACGTGTTACTCTAAATAATCAAAAAAGACAGTTTATCTTAAATGATCTATTATTTATTGAATGAATGGCACATTCTTATGAAAGTTGTTAAACGTACCCCAGCTATTTTTACCCTTGACCTTAGTACACTATGTTATAATAAGAACAGAAAAGTAAAATTTCAAATGATAGTTCTTTGTCAATAGCTAGCCTATTACCCTACTGCAAATCTTCTTGCAAGGATGCCTGCCTTGAAGAAGTTTTCCTCCTCTCTCTACAAGAGTCTCAGGGAGTCCCTCTCCCACTGCAACTCCCAAGTCATTTCCTCTGCCCTGAAGCTCTTCAACCATGTCCTGAAACAAACTTGCTACCACAGCCACATTTGTTTTCTCAGTGGCTGCCTCCGTAACCAACTCATCCCACACGGACTCCAGACCATTTTTAAACCAGCAGAGTTTGGACCCAAACAGGACAAACAGTACAGACTACAGATTCAAAAACACCAGCAACAGTCCTCCTTCAAGATCCTCCGCTCCACGCTTGCAGCAATGATCCAGCACCTAACCTCTCTACAGTCAGCCCTGCCTCAGCTGAGGGCCACATTCTCTCAGAATTGCAAAGGACCCACTCTGTATTACATCCTCAGGAGAATTCATACTATCAACAAACAGTATTTCAACTCCATCTCAAACATCAAAAACTGTAAGTACAACAAACTTTTATCTACCCACCTCCATAACCAGCACTCCTCAAACACTGCAGAAGATTCCCCCGGCCTCTGGAACTACTTTAACTCCATTAGCCATGCGGCTGGTGCAGCTGCCACCCCCACGCTGATTGATGATGTCACTACCGCCCCCATCATGGCCACTCCCACAACCACTTCCACCCCTCACAATTCCCCATGCATCACACGTGACATCACTTCCACCTCTCACATCATCGCTGATGTCACACGCTCAGTGACTTCCGCCCCCCCTACTGCCGTGTTTGCCACCACTTCAACCCCCACCAACGCCACTCACCTGCATTCTGCTGACACGCCCCCCACATATCCCACTGTCACCATTCCCGGCACCCCGAACCCTGAGGGGAGCACCACCCCTGCTCATGGCTCCACCCCCATTCCCCCCACCATCACACCCACTCTAGTAACTGGCTCCTCCCCCACTCCCAGCTCCACACCCACACCAGATCCCAGCTCCCAGCCCTGCCGAGTTTTCACCATCCCTCCAGACCTTCCCCTCACTGAGGATGAACGATCAGTCCTCAGCAAAGGACTCATCTTCATCCCCCTCCATCCACGCATCAATGAATTTAATACACGCCGTGACGTCGAACACTTCTTCCGCTGCCTCCGCCTCCGAGCTTACTTTCACAATCAGAACACCCGCCCACCTTCCGAGGACCCCTTCGCCCACCTCCAACACACTGCATCTACCTGGACACCCCGCGCTGGCATATTACCCACCCTCGACCTCTTCATTTCCAACTGCCGCCGGGACATTAACCGCCCCAATCTGTCTACCCCCCTCCCCCACTCCAACCTCTCACCCTCACAACGCACAGTCCTCCAATCCCTCTGCTCCAATCCCAACTTCACCATCAAGCCAGCAGATAAAGGGGGTGCAGTGGTAGTCTGGCGCACTGACCTCTCCACCGCTGAAGCCAAACGCCAACTTGAGGGCACCTCTTCCTACTGTCCCCTCGACCATGACCCCACCCCCCATCACCAAACCACCATCTCCCAGACCATACAGAACCTCATCACCTCAGGAGATCTCCCACCCACAGCTTCTAACCTCATAGTCCGGGAACCCCGCACTGCCCGGTTCTACCTCCTTCCCAAGATCCACAAGCCTGACCACCCTGGCCGACCCATTGTCTCAGCATGCTCTTGCCCCACTGAACTCATTTCTACCTACCTCAACACTGTCCTACCCCCCAATCCAGGAACTCCCCTCATATGTTCGAGACAACACCCATGCCCTCCACCTCCTCCAAGACTTCCGTTTCCCCGGCCCCCAACGCTTCATCTTCACCATGGATATCCAATTCCTCTACACCTCTATCCGCCATGACCAGGGCCTTCAAGCCCTCCATTATTTCCTCTCCCAACGTCCCCAACAGTACCCTTCCACCAACACTCTCATTCGTTTGGCCGAACTGGTCCTCACCCTTAACAATTTCTCCTTCGAATCCTCCCACTTCCTCCAGACCAAAGGGGTAGCCATGGGCACACGTATGGGCCCCAGCTATGCCTGTCTCTTTGTTGGCTACATAGAACAGTCGATCTTCCGTAATTACACCGGCACCACTCCCCACCTCTTCCTCCGCTACATTGATGACTGCATTGGCGCCATCACATGCTCCCGCGAGGAGGTTGAGCAATTTATCAACTTCACCAACACATTCCACCCTGACCTTAAATTTACCTGGACCATCTCTGACACCTCCCTCCCCTTCCTGGACCTCTCCATCTCCATTAATGATGACCGACTAGACACTGACATGTTTTACAAACCCACCGACTCCCACAGCTACCTGGATTACACCTCTTCCCACCCTACCTCTTGCAAAAATTCCATCCCGTATTCCCAATTCCTCCGTCTCCACCATATCTGCTCCCAGGAGGACCAGTTCCACCACAGAACACACCAGATGGCCTCTTTCTTTAGAGACCACAATTTCTATTCTCACGTGGTTAAAGATGCCCTCCAATGCATCTCATCCACATCCCGCACCTCCGCCCTCAGACCCCACCCCTCCAACCGTAACAAGGACAGAACGCCTCTGGTGCTCACCTTCCACCCTACTAACCTTCGCATAAACCAAATCATCCGCCGACATTTCCGCCACCTCCAAAAAGACCCCACCAACAGAGATATAATTCCCTCCCCACCCCTTTCTGCCTTCCGCAAAGACCGTTCCCTCTGTGACTACCTGGTCAGGTCCACGCCCCCCTACAACACACCCTCCCCTGCCACCACAGGAACTGCAAAACCTGCGCGCACACCTCCTCCCTCACCTCCATCCAAGGCCCTAAAGGAACCTTCCACATCCATCAACGTTTTACCTGCACATCCCCCAATATCATTCATTGCATCTGTTGCTCCCTATGCGGTCTCCTCTACATTGGGGAGACTGGACGCCTCCTAGCAGAGCGCTTTAGGGAACATTTCCGGAACACCACACCAATCAACCACACCATCCTGTGGCCCAACATTTCAACTCCCCCTCCCACTCTGCCAAGGACATGGAGGTCCTGGGCCTCCTTCACCGCCGCTCCCTCACCACCAGACGCCTGGAGGAAGAATGCCTCATCTTCCGCCTCGGAACACTTCAACCTCAGGGCATCAATGTGGACTTCAACAGTTTCCTCATTTCCCCTTCCCCCACCTCACCCTAGTTCCAAACTTCCAGCTCAGCACTGTCCCCATGACTTGTCCTACCTGCCTATCTTCTTTTCCACCTATCCACTCCACCCTCCTCCCTGACCTATCACCTTCATCCCCTCCCCCATTCACCTATTGTACTCCATGCTACTTTCTCCCCACCCCCACCTTCCTCGAGCTTATCTCTCCACGCTTCAGGCTCTCTGCCTTTATTCCTGATGAAGGGCTTTTGCCCGAAACATCGATTTTACTGCTCTTCGGATGCTGCTCTTCCAGCACCACTAATCCAAAATCTGGTTTCCAGCATCTGCAGTCATTGTTTTTACCTATTATGCAGTGCTGCAGTCTGCTTGTGTATCTGATTTTCAACTACATCTGCTAAAACATGAAAGTGAAAGTGACTGCTCCTCTTAAGGTTAGCACATTAAAGCAGATGGGACTCAGTAAATGAGTGCAGCAATCGCCGGTTACCTAAAGCACTCTGTTACTCTCTGAGTAGGTACAAATAACAGACAATAATTAATTAGGCAACAGAACTAAACAGTATTTAAACACTCAGCTACTCACAATATATTAACATATTGGCATTTAGTCACTCCCAGCTACAATTACGAAATTGCAGAGGGAAACAGAACATATCATAATAAGATGTTTAAGCACTGACTAGCCTTAGAAACCATTTAAAATGTGCACCAGCTTGTAGTTACTAATTACATTTCTCCTCTGTTTGGAAAGGAACTGAAATGTCAGTTTGTGAATAAATTAAGACTAGATTACTCACAGCATGGAAACAGGCCTTTCAGCCAACTAGTCCACACCCACCCTTCGAAGAGCAATCCACCCAGACCCATTCCCCTACATTTACCCCTTTACCTAACACTACAGGCAATTTAGCATGGTCAATTCACCTAACCTGCACATTTTTGGGAGGAAACCCACGCAGACAATGTGCAAACTTCACACAGACAGTTGCCTGAGGCAGGAATTGAACCCAGGTCTCTGGCGCTGTGAGGCAGCCATGCTAACCACTGTGCCACCGTACTTTCTAACAATATAAAAGGATTGATATTTTGTTTAGTTTTAAAATTTTCGAATGGTTTCATGGGTCTTGGAAAACTTACTATTTCCTTTTATAACTGTTGTTAATTTAACTTAGTTCTTCTTTTTTGTCTTATGTTACTCCTCATTTATTCCTGTTTCTCGTTCATTCACACAGCAGATTTCTGCTTTTCATCTCAGTTTTCCAAACAATTGCAATGTTAAATCTTAAAAGTAGAAGTCAGTACCATGATAATACAACAATATTGGACATAACAATTTTGGTTTTAATATTCAGCTTAAATATTGTAAGAGTGACAGAAAAAGAAACCATGTGTCATTATCTCTAGCTTTCACTGAAGAGATACTTAATCATCAATGATCTGGCACTTATTAAAAATTCATTCATCAGATGTGAGTATTAATGACATTTATTGCACATCTTGAATTGCCCGTAAGAAGGGAAAAATTAAATTTATGAAGCCAAGGAATCAATACACTCAAAGTGCATCTCAAATTGTTGTAGTTTTTGTTAATTGTTTTTCAAGGTGTAAATACTCACAATTTCAATTCCTAACATGCAAAAACAATAACAACATCCTTCAGTAAAGTGCCAAAAATATTAAGAAGGAATGCTGGTTCTGAGTCTGTGTAGTAAAACAATCAGTAAGACTGACTGAAATTCCATTATTTTGCTTTGTATTTGATTGCTGTCTAAGTTACACACCTTCAGGTGATAGCTTACTTAGGTGCAAGCAGCTTGACTAGTTCAAAACAGGAAGATATACAGGGCATATGCGTACATTATTTATAATTTATTGGGCAGTTTCTATCTCAACTAAACATGTGATTAGTTGAGATGCTTTTTGCACAAAAAAATTACTATTTTAATTTTGTTTACAGCTTCTAAGTATATCAATAATTGTCATTTCTGCAACATTCCATTTGGTAAATTTATCAAATGTATTCAAAACAAAATACCAACTTTGGGACAAGTACTCCAGTCGCCCCAATCAGACATTACACAGTTATTTGGACAGTGGAGAGCACATTCCCGAGCTCCAATGGGCATTTCATCATAATCACACAATGCATCATCCACACTCTCTTGAGGCCCAGTAGCTGTGTTATTCACACATCTAGGGAGACAAAACATGTTTTTATTATTGGGGTAAGTCATCAAGCTATCCAACCAGCATGATATATGAAATGGAATATACAGTTTTTTTCCGGAAGAGTCACTTTTACTATTTTGATATTGCAACCTTATATCATCTATCACCTTTTAAATGCAAATAACTGTCAGAGAATTTGACTTTTGTATCTTTGATTTTGAAAATGAGAAAGGACTACATAATCTCAGCAAAATTGCCAGTAAGTGACAAAGGCCTCATTCAGAGTTAAGTGCATTGTGCCCTCCAAAAAGCTTTGGAGATTGGCACTGCTGAGAAGGTAGCCCTCATTGCTCACTGGGGATCATCATAATGATATAAGCACAAAATCTCTCAGTGTCAGGTGCATCAGAGCACATCTCGTCTGTTATCCCTTTGTATAAAACAGTCTACCTTTGACTCAGGTGTCTTAGTTACTCAGATACTTTATCTCTCCCCCCACCAGCAAATAAAAGAGCATTCTATTAATCCATTGCCTATTCTACAACATGGTAACATAAAAACATTTCAAGCCTTTTTACCCTACATGACAGTACCAATTATCATGATTTGATCAAATAAGGCAATACCAAATCCAAATATGTTCTGTTCAATGATCCTTATGAAAAAGAGTTTGTCCTGAATAAGCACTGATAAGATCCTTATGAAAAAGAGTTTGTCCTGAATAAGCACTGATAAGATACCTTAAAATTGTGCTTGCTATCTACTTGAAATGTTTATTTGATTAACTCAGAGAAAGAGAGAAAGGGTACATGGAAACAATAATTGACTCAATTTACAACAGTGCAAGGGAATTATTGAAACTGAAGACCAGGATGTTTGGCTAATCAGTTCAAAAGAGGCATTAAGGGAGAATGGCATAGGGTGGAGAGACATCATGTAGACATCATATTCCATTATCTGGATCAGTGGTGCTGGAAGAGCGCAGCAATTCAGGTAACATCCGACGACAGCTGCTCGTCAGATGCTGCCTGAACTGCTGTGCTCTTCCAGCACCACTGATCCAGAATCTGGTTTCCAGCATCTGCAGTCATTGTTTTTACCATCATATTCCATTAGTACATCACTAAAGACTGAAATAGTAAGATGCTGTTGTGCATTGCTGCAGGTCCCAAGACTCCTTTGAAAGGTGCAGACAACTGAAATTGGTTTGCCTTGCAAGACCAACTGTGTGAGGATTGACGTACACAGAATTATTTCCTGGAACCTGGACAATAAAACCCAATTAAAAATTACCAAAGGAAAATACCATTTGGAATAACAATTGCATATGATCAGAGGACATCCATAAAATACATTAAAATAGTCACCTCTTATAAATGTATCACATTTTTGAAAGGTTAGAAGGTAGCTTTTGGGCATGAGAAGACAATAGTAAACAAAATGTATCTACTTAATATTCCTGAAAAAGGATGCCCCCATTGTGGGTGCTTATAAGCAGAATTAGAGTAATGAATGTCATCAGAACAGTTCAGAAACCTGAGAAAATATTTTGGTCAAAAAGGGTTAATGCTGCTGGGTATAAAAGCATCAAACTTCTTGTTATTAAAACTCACTCAGTAAAGGATTACACCTCATTAGAACATTGCAAAAATACGAAGAATTCTTTAGTTCTTCAATAAAATGGTGTTCTCCCCGATTAAAAAATGAAATTTCTACAGTATAATGTCAAAAGATGAGCTAGAAGAGACTAGAAACAAGAAAGATCTTAGATATTCCAATGTATGTGCAATTCCTTTTTTTCGATTTACCTCACTTTTCGAGTTTGAACACCTTCTCCACATTTACGCATTGACTCTTTATTAATTCTGCAATCAGACCATGGTTCAGCCATCCAGCTATATTTACTGCAATCTCTGTAACATGGAACTCTGTCATACACCTGAGAATTAAATCAACAAAAGTAAATCAGTCATCATCCTCTGAACTGTGGTTCTTCCATACAAGAATGATTTTTATATATCAAGTGTAAAGCTTAATTTTCCACAACACTGTTGGCAGACACGTTAGCTATTATGGATACAAATAAATTCTTATTGCCATTATTTCATAAATTCCACAAAGTCATCAATAAATTTCAAAGTAATAGTATCTAATATTTATGCCCAGAGTGATTGGAGTGTTAGGCAAACAGAATATGATGGTGTAAATCTAAATACAATAAGGGTTGACACACATTTAGAAATAATGTTTTTTTTAGATAACCTGGGATTCATAAGGTACTTACTGAGATATTGTATGGAATTTACTGACCCCATTCCAGGATTAGAGGTAAAGGAGGCATGGGTAGTGCATGAACTGGCAAGGCATAGGGTTGCCTTCCCATCCCCTTCCATTTAAGTCTGCACTTTTGGCTGGAAGATGGACTTCTCCCTCAGAGGCCAATTGAGGCCCTTAGGTAATCAAAATACTCTTATAAGTTAGGAAAGTAAATACCGAAGTTGGATTTAATCACATTGTTTAGTTGCATCATGCTTGAATAGGAGAGAATTGATAGACAAACCTTTCTTTATCTGTCCGTAATTTTAAAAATTTATTCATGGAATGAGGGCATCACTGACTAGATCAGCTTTCATTGCCCATTCCTACTTGCCCAAAGGGCAGACCATAAGACCATATGATATAGGAGCAGCAATTAGACCATTCAGCCTATTGAGTGTGTTCACCATTCAAACATAGCTAATAAGTTTCTCAAATCTCTTCTCCCTCTTTCTCCCCATAACCCTTGATCCCCTTGACAATTAAGACTATCTATCTCAGTCTTAAATATATCAATGACCTGGCCTCCACAGCCTTCTGTGGCAATGAATTCCATAGATTCACCACTCTCTGACGGAAGAAGTATTTCCTTATCTCTGTTTGAAAATGTCTTCTCTTTCCTCTAAGGCTGTGCCCTCAAGTCCTGGTCTCTGCTAGCTGGAAACATCATCCCATCATCCACTCTGTCCAGGCCATTCAGTATTCTATACAATTCAATTCAACCCCCCATTATCCTTCTAAACTCCGTTGAGGATAGACCCTGAATCCTCAAATGTTCCTCATACGTTAAGCTTTTCATTCCTGGGACCATTCTTGTGAACCTCTTCTGAACATGCTCCAGGGTCAGTACATCCTTCCTGAGATATGGGGCCCAAAACTGTGCACAGTCCTCTAAATGTGACTTGACCAGAGCCTTACAGAACCTCAGAAGTACATCCCTGCTTTTATATTCAAGCCCTCTCAAAATAACTGCCATCATTACATTTGTCTTCCTAACTACTGACTCAATTTGCAAGTTTACCTTGAGAGAATCCTGGACTAGAATTCCTAAGTCTCTTTGCACCTCAGATTTCTGAATTTTCGCCCCATTTAGAAAATCGTCCATGCCTCTATTCTTTCGACCAAAGTGCGTGACCTCACACTTTCCCACCTTGTACTCCATCTGTCACTTCTTTGCCCACTTCCTAACCTGTCCAAATCCTTTTGCAGCCTCACCACCTCCTCAATGCTACCTGTCCCTCTACCTATCTTTCTATAGTCTGCAAACATAGCCAGAATGCCTTCAGTTCCTTCATCTATATTGTTGAAGTACAAAATGAAAAGTTGTGGTCCTAACACTGAGCCTTGTGAAACACCACTTGTCACTGGCTGCCATCCTGAGAAGGACCCTTTTATCCTCACTCTCTGCTTTCTGCCATAGAGCCAAGCTTCTATCCATGCTAGCACCTTGCCTCTGACACCATGAGCCCTTACCTTACTCAGTAGCCTCCTGTGTAGCACCTTGTCAAAGACCTTCTTGAAGTCCAGGTGGATAACATGCATTGGCTCGCCTTGGTCTAACCTGCTCATTACTTCCTCAAAGAATTTTAGCAGGTTTGTCAAGCATGATCTCCCCTTGATGAAACCAGGCTGAATTTGCCCTATTTTACCAGCTACTTCTAAGTATTCAGAAATCTCATCCTTTACAATGGGTTCCAGGATTTTACAATTGTCCGAGGTTAGGCTAATCGGATTGTAATTTTCCATCTTTTGCCTTACTCCCTTTTTAAACAGGGGTGTCACAATTCCGATTTTCCAGTCTTCTGGGACCCTCTCTGTCTCTAGCAATTCCTGAAAGATCACCATTAACGCCTCCACTATCTCTTCAGCTATCTCCCTTCGAATGCTGGGGTGCTGTCCATCTGGTCCAGGTGATTTATCCACTTTCAGCTATTCAGTTTTTCTAACACCTTCTCCTTGGTAATGGCCGCCATACTCAGCTCTGCCCCCTCACTCTCTTGAATTTTTGGAATATTACTTGTGTCTTCCACCGTGGAGACTGATACGAAGTAATTCTTCCATTCCTCAGCTATTTCCTTGTTCCCCACTACTACCTCTCCAGCATTATTTTTCCAGTGGTCTATTGTCCACTTTTGCCTCTCTTTTGCCCTTTATATATCTAAAGAAACTCTGACAGTCTTCCTTTATATTAGTGGCTGGCTTACCCTCATATTTAATCTTCTCCCTCCTTATTTCTGCTTTTGTTGCCCTCTGTTGGTCTTTGTAAGCTTCCCAATCCTTCGGTTACCCACTGCCCTTCACACATTATCTGCTTTCTCTTTTGCTTTTATGCTATCCTTGACTTCCCCAGTCAGCCATGGTTGTCTCATCCTCCCTGTATTATGCTGCTTTTTCCTTAGGATGAACCTCTGTTGTGTCTCCTGAATTACTCCCAGAAACTCCTGCCTTTGCTGTTCCACTGTCTTTCCTGCTAGACTCCTCTCCCAGTCAATTCTACCCAGCTCATCCCTCATCCCTCTGAAGTTGCCTTTATTCAGCTATAATAGCGTTACCTTGGATTCTATCTTCTCCCGCTCAAATTACAGAGTAAGTTCAATCATATTATGTTCACTGCCTAACCTTCACCTTAAGCTGCCTTATCAAGTCTGCCTCATTGCACAACATTAAATCCAGTATTGTCTGCTCCCTAGTGGGCTCCACCACAAGCTCCTCCAAAAAGCCATCTCATAGATATTCCACAAATTCCTTTTGTGGAACCACATTGCCGTGGGTCTGGAGTCACATGTAGGCCAGACCAGGTAAGGATGGCGGCGTATTTTCCTAAAAGTCATTCGTGAAACAAATGTTTTTTACGACAATCGATGATGTCATCGATTGTCGTCACTACACCTTTTTTTTAGTGAATTCAAATTTCACTATCTACCATATCAGGATTTGAACTCCAAAACATATTCTGGGTCTCTGGATTAACACTCCAATGATAATGCAATTCGGCCATCACCTTCCCATTTCAAGCTCTATTGTTTGTGTTATGCTTTTAATACAGGTTCTGGTATGTGTATTCTGCATAGTAGCCAACTAGCTAAATTATTCCGTTTTTTTATTATACAAGAAGGGTTCCAATAAAAAAAACTTAAAAACAAGTATTTTCCAACAATATTATAAATCTTAAAAAAAAACATAATTTTACGAATTCTAGATTACAGCCAGAATTTTGGTGATAAGTGTATAATGCAAATGAAAACTCATTCTCAGCACATCATTGAAGGAACAAATCAGAATTAGTTGTAAAAGAGTGATTGTCTTGTATAAATTGTTTTCTCAAAATACTGATAAAAATGTAAAGTCTCAGCAAAGCTTGCATGATTCTTTCAATCTGAGTGGATTCTGCATTCATTAAAAAATCATTAATCACTTGCAAATAATTCTACCTGTAAATTATTAGTTTTGATTGAAAGGAAAATGTCATTAGATAATTATATACAGAAACAAAATCTGATTGGTGGATTACATACATCATTACAGGAAAGAAATGATCACATTTGAATCTTGATAATAATGAAATGCTCTGTAAGTGGAATGAGTGCAGAATTAATTAGTGTTTAGCAATTCACTGCACTGTCAATTACATACTCATCATGCCTTCATCACATACCACTTATTTCAAGAACTTGATCATACTATAGGCTTCAATAAACATATTCCAGTTAGTATCTGGATGCAAATTATATACAGTAGCCACATAAAACATATCACATGCAAGGCACTGGCAACCATTAGTGCTCCAAGCAAGTTCATGTCTTTACAATAAACAACTGAAAAATATAATTTTAAGGAATATCAGAGAAGCATGGATTAGATTCCCTACAGTGTGGAAACAGGCCCTTCAGCCCAACAAGTCCACACCAGCCCTCCGAAGAGTAACCCACCCAGATTCATTTCCCTCTGACTAATGCACCTAACATTATGGGCAATTTTAGCATGGCCAATTCACATGCCCTGACATCTTTGGACTGTGGGAGGAAACCAGAGTACCTGGAGGAAATCTATGCAGAGACACAGGGAGAATGCACAAACTCCACAGACAGTCACCCAAGGCTGGAATTGAACCCGGGACCCTGGTACTGTGAGGCAGCATCCATACCTGGTCTGGCCTACACAATATTCCAGACTCACTGCAATGTACTTGACTCTGAATTACACTCTGAAAGCATTGGACAAGTTTCTCAGTGCAAGGACAATTAGGAATAGGCAATAAATGCTGGTCCATCCAATGTCCACATTCCATGAATGAACAAGAATAAAGATACATTTACCTCCTCCACCACTCATGCATAGGGCAGCTCTGTATATAATCTAAAACGTGTACTTCAGCAATTTACCAAGCCTCCTTCTGAGCTCATGAAATCCAAATGCTATCAGGTCAAACACAACAAATGTATTGCAATACCATGACCTGTAGGATCTCCTGTAAGTCATACATCTTCCTAGAATGAAACAAAATAAATGTTCCTTATTGTCTTTATGTCAAAATTCTGGATTTCCCTTCCTAACTATGCTTTTGATGTACATACATCACACATTGACTGCAACAGTTCAAAGAGGTGGCTCATGAGCACCTTCTTAAAGGCAATTGGATAGGCAGTAAGTGTTGACCACAACTGCAATGCTCGCATCTTAAAGAATGAATGAAAATAAAACAGGGGTCCAAGAATTAAATGCTATTTGTGCACTATTATTTCCATAAATGTGTCAGTAAATTGTTTGCTTTAGTACACCAGACTTAAAAGATCAGTTTCATCAGTTTTTTTCAGGAAGGGGACATCCAAATAACTTTAGACAAACTGGACATTCTAAATTATGATGTGCATTTTGGCATCTATGAAGGCACACTCAAACAGATCTCACTTTTCAGTCTCAACCACAGGGTGCAGGTTTCTTGTCTTTCAATATCTATAACATAGCAAGTTTTTATCAAAGTGTTGGAACTTAATACTTTAAAATGCATATCAGAAAATGGCAAATAGCAAATGTCATATTTACGATCACACCAATAACAGTTGCTGGATCATGTTTATATTTTTAATGATTAGATTACTTACATTTAGATTAGATTACTTACAGTGTGGAAACAGGCCCTTCGGCCCAACAAGTCCACACTGACCCGCCGAAGCGCAACCCACCCATACCCCTACATTTACCCCTTTAACCTAACACTATGGGCAATTTAGCGTGGCCAATTCACCTGACCCTGCACATCTTTGGACTGTGGGAGGAAACCGGAGCACCCGGAGGAAACCCACGCAGACACGGGGAGAACGTGCAAACTCCACACAGTCAGTCGCCTGAGTCGGGAATTGAACCCGGGTCTCTGGCGCTGTGAGGCAACAGTGCTAACCCCTGTGCCACCGTGCCGCCCACAAACTTTTTCAGAACAGTTAAGATAATTCATTATATAATATAAATTTCTAGCAAACTAATTAAAGTAACGTGGCAAGTATTAATTTAACCTGTTGGTATTATTCTTGTTACAGTTACAATCTAAACCATTGATGAAGTAAACCGTAAGCAATCTGAAAGTTTCTTAAGTTGTTGGCTTGCTTAATTTATGTCCGGTGGTAGACCGCATAAATATTTTCTAATCATTCTGTTCGGAGATGTTATTGTGCACCTCTGCAGTAGCTGGGACCTCAACATCAGCCCCTTGACTCAGATATAGAGACACTACTATTGTTTCATGTAAGTGCTCTTTAGATCATCATGTTGGACAATGTTTCAATCAATTTTCACACCAGGGCAACTTTCATGTGTAAATGGGAAAAAAAACTTCATCACTTGAAGGAGATAACAAAGCCACTGAATGACAAACTACTCGAATCATTGGCAATGGTGAGATTCAAACCCACCCTTCCAAAGAAATTGGAATCTGAATCCAGCACCTTAGAAAATATGGGCATGCTACCACCTAGTTGCACACATATCATGTACACAAATTACTGTGATCATTACCTTTACAAATAATTTGAGCAATTCTGTGTGAAATTTACAGACATTCAGAAAATGACTCCCACGTTTTCAATATTACTGCAGAAAACATTCATTCTAAGCTGTTCAAGAGGGAGATAGATATATTTCCTGGAGCTAAATGGATCAAAGAGTATGGGCTGAAAGTGTGGAACAAAGTACTAATTTGAATGATCAGTCATGATATATTGAATAGCTGAGCAAGAAGACCAAATGGCTGACTCCTATGTTCTGTGTTTCTAGTCACAGTCAAGACCCTCAAGTACTATTAACATACTCAGCCCTCAGTTTTGACCTATATCAAACTGCTCAGAACAAAACATCAATAGTACAAATGTATTATATATCAAGTATATCTTATTGCTTGAGGAACATTAATTTTGCCAAAATTTTATAAGACCATGAATTGAAGATTTGCATCAAACTGAGAGTTGCACCCTGCTAATCCGATTGCACAAGTACTTCACTCATGCATCCTACAGTATCAATGTTACAATTCCAAATGACATATTTGAGAAAGCCAGATGCAAGTTTACATTTGAAATTAAACTCAGGAGTATAATCTCAGCAAATGCAATGTGACATTTCCATACAATTATTCTTATCTACATATTTCAGTTAACATATATCGTATGTGAGCCTAAATTCAAATGATTTAAATCTGAAATAAGATTTTAAACTTGCCAAGCTACCAACTCAATCAATTTATGATGTTTGAACTACCATGATACAGGATTTAATAATACTGAAACCTAATTGTCGTCATAAAGTATGAATTTCAGGTATCATTCACAGTACTGACTGTAATTTAAATAGGCTAGTTTTTCATTCATTGCCTACAAAGGAGTGAAACCTCAAGTAGTTTCACTGAAGTGACCACAATTCTTATGTGTGCTTTCTGGACCCCATTCAGTTCATTTACCCTACTTATACAACTTCAATTGTTCCTTAGTTTTCATTCATTTATGAACCAATTGTAGACTAAGGAGATTGATTGATTCACTACTTCTCACAGCATTTAGAGATTTTTTTCACCTTCACAAAATTGTAACTGGTTGTTCTCTGAAGGTCCATTAAAGAGCATTAAATTCATTGGGGAAGCTTGATTTAAATGCAATTTGTCTGAGTCATGGAACTTGTATGAATCAAGTTAAAGCTTTCAATTTAAATATCATAAGTATTACATATATAAATGTAAGGAATGAAACTTAGGATGGTGATTGCTTTTATCATACCTCATTTGTAAAAAATACATATAACTGGAATTTTGCCTTGATGCTGACATCTCTTAAGGTTCAAGCAATATCTTTGTAGAATGTTTAAGCTGAGTTAATACAGTAGATAGCAAACTGTTACAGTCTCAATAACAAAAACATACACTAAACAGCCTAACTTAGCTGTAACACCCCAGTGCACAACCAAGAAATCCAGAAGCAATCATCACATTTTATCAGTTCATTTTGCCACTTATATCGAATTGAAACTTTGAAACCCTGTGGAAGCTATCTTAAATGCAGTGATGGCATAACCAAGTTGGGAATGTGCACTGATACTCAAACCTCACTAATCCTGAGATCCTCACAGATTCCTCAAAGTTCTTTGTTTACCATGTCTGATAAGCTTAGGTTAACTGAAAACATTGACTATGTTTCCGTACTTAACAAAAAACTACTTATTATACATAAATCAGGTCTAACCACAGGCAAACAAAATATGAATGACCAACTTATAACTTTACCCCTTCTTAAACATCAATGCACATTTGCAGAAGGACATAAGCATTAAAAAAAAAGACGTTATGGGCAGAAAAAAAAAGAAATGTTACGGAAATAATGTTCAATCACAAGACAACAATATTCATGAGGTGGCTTTTTGCTTCTTCGGTTTATAGATCCCTTATTTTCTTTCCAAGTCCTTTCAGTGTTTTACTTCAGTCACAGGGCAGTCAGCACAAAATTGATCAATCACGGAGTCCCTGGTTAGAGGCAACAACTTATCTTACAGTTCTTTCATACTTCTCTACAAAGAGAGAGATTCTGCCTTTTTAAGAGTCTGGAGATTTTCTGTCCCTGTATAATTCACACAGGGTGCCTACCTACCTGGGAGCCAAGCAGAGGATTGTTGTAATGTTGATGATTCGTGGTCCACAAAACTGTCCTTGATTGAAAAACAAATCGACAGCCTGTTCTCTGGGCCACTAATGTGCGCACACACACACACACACATACACACGTACCACGCATCTCCTCTCCCTCCCACCACTTTATCAATGCAACACTGTGCATTCAACCTACAATAAGTTCCAAAATTGCAACTTCTCCTTCCATAGTTTTAGTCCATAATCCAAAAGTAAAGAACTCTTTTAAAAGAAGGTGGCTATTCCGGGAGCATTGTACCACCTGGTAAACATTGTATTTTTTTAAAACATCATGGCTGTCCTGATGCAAGCCCCAAAATTCTTTAATATGTCTTCACATCATATATTAGCTGGTAAATGGAAATGAAATAGATGGTCAAAACACTAGCAAAATGCAGGAATTCTGAAATATAAACAAAGTATTGAAGAAACTCAGCAGATCGAGAAACATCAATGATCTCTTAGTTCTTAAGTACAAAGTTTTAATGAACTTTTGCTCTCAATCAGTCCTGGACCTGATCGATTTAAGCCTTAAAGGGACCTGCATTTCTAACTCTGACAGGCAATGCTACCAAGTCCCAAGTCAGACAGCTTTGAAAAGTAAAGAACTTACTACTTCTTATATAAGATTTTCAAATGTACCAGAAGTCTGGATCCATGCTGATATTTTGCTGACTTCCATTCGGAAATGGAAACTTAGTCCAAATGGTCCAAAGCAAACATTCAAGTACTTTCAGACTTGACTGGATTTTCTTTTAAAAGTCTGTTTCTAGACATAATCAGTGATTAATTTCAGTGATTAAAGAAAGTGTATTTGCAGATTGCTGTCTTTCTAGACTTAAAGAACAGCTGCCTTTCATTCAGGCACATCTGTAAGGTTACTTCTGAAGATGTTTGCATGAAGATGTCTTTCACTTGACAGAAACATTATCATCAAGCAGGCCATTATATTGACTGTGCACAGAATTTCAATGAATATATTGCATTTCCTTTCTTACAGAGAAAAAAAAATGTTGTCTTATTTGAAGATACATTGTTTGCTAAAGAGAAAAAGGAATCAATGAGGTTCAATAGAGTAACCAGAATCAGCTGGATTCTGCATGGAGCTTTTGAAGTTCACTGAAAGGAAGAGGCATCGCCTTTTGAATACGTATCACCTTCCACAGAGTTTATAGACATGCACATGAACAGAGCATGACAAGCAAGGGAAGGAAAAAAAACTTAGGTATTTTTATTTAAATATTGTATATTTTCATAAAAGCTGTTTCAAAAGTCCTGTTGTGATGTAGGGGGCATCCACAAAATATATCTCAATATGAAAGGAGATCTCAGCTATCTGTAAGAATAATAGGGTAGTTATGGTAGGGGATTCTAACTTTCCAAACATCAACTGGGACTGTGTGGTGTAAAATTCCAAGCAGTGGAATGTGGTGAAACGGTTAAAAATTATGTCCCAATACATGTGTGAATCTAACCGGAATGGAGGTGTTGCTTAGTCCCGTGTGAATCTTATTACACACCTCCCCGTGTGAATCTTCTTATCTGTATGTAACCAGAATGGAATGTGTTTTTTTAGCCTTGCTCTGCTGTTCACATGAATGTTTATATCTGGAAAAGAGTATATCAGCTGGAAAAGTCTCCAGTTCGGTGAGTCTGCTCCGGGGTTACGTTTAACCGCCGAGCGTGGGTTGTTGGCAACCGCTCTACGAGAACTGACGGCTCCCAGTTCCGGTAACATGTAGAGTGAGTATAAGCCAGACCCGTTGTAGCGACGCTGCGGGGAATAAAATGCCCATATTCTAAAATGATTTGGATGCGAGCATAAGAGGTACAGTTAGTAAGCTTGCAGATGACACTAAAATTGGAGGTGTAGTGGACAGCGAAGAGGGTTACCTCAGATTACAACAGGATCTTGACCAGATGGGCCAATGGGTGAGAAGTGGCAGATGGAGTTTAATTCAGATAAATGTGAGGTGCTGCATTTTGGGAAAGCAAATCTTAGCAGGACTTCACACTTAATTGTAAGGTCCTAGAGAGTGTTGCTGAACAAAGAGACCTTGGAGTGCAGGTTCATAGCTCCTTGAAAGTGGAGTCGCAGTTAGATAGGATAGTGAAGAAGGCGTTTGGTTTGCTGTCCTTTATTGGTCAGAGTATTGAGTACAGGAGTTGGGAGGTCATGTTGCGGCAGTACAGGACATTGGTTAGACAACTGTTGGAATATTGTGTGCAATTCTGGTCTCCTTCCTTTAGGAAAGATATTGTGAAACTTGAAAGGGTTCAGAAAAGATTTGCAAGGATGTTGCCAGGGTTGGAGGATTTGAGCTATAGGGAGAGGCTGAACAGGCCGGGGTTGTTTTCCCTGGAGCGTCGGAGGCTGAGGGGTGACCTTATAGAGGTTTACAAAATTATGAGGGGCATGGATAGGATAAATAGACAAAGTCTTTTCCCTGGGGTGGGGGAGTCCAGAACTAGAGGGCATTGGTTTAGGGTGAGAGGGGAAAGACATAAAATAGACCTAAGGGGCAACATTTTCATGCAGAGGGTTGCATGTGTATGGAATGAGCTGCCAGAGGATGTGGTGGAGGCTGGTACAATTGCAACATTTAAGAGGCATTTGGATGGGTATATCAATAGGAAGGGTTTGGAGGGATATGGGCTGGGTGCTGGCAGGTGAGACTAGATTGGGTTGGGATATCTGGTCACCATGGACAAGTTGGACCGAAGGGTCTGTTTCCATGCTGTACATCTCTAGGAATCTAGGAATCTATGAAGATTTTTTGTTTAATAATGTGATAAGACACTAACAATTCATAATCATAAAGAATGCTTAACATAATGCAATGCTACAAAGTGTCTTTCTGAAAGGATTATAATGTAAATTTAGTCAAACAGTAGAATAGATGACCAAGTGCGCAGTGAAAGAATTATGGCGTGTCATATAGGAATATGAGAGTGACAGAAGATTAAAGAGGGAATTCTGGAGACAATGGCCTAGGTAGCTGAAGGTTCAGGCACCAATAATGAAGTAATTAAAATTGGAAATGCCAGAATTAGACATGTACTGATGTCTTGGAGGTTTGTGGGCCCAGAGGATATTACCGAACTGAGAAGTAGTGATTCCATGGAAGAATTTGAAACAAGGATAATTTTGATTTCACAAAATCAAAATGTTACTTGAAATAGAGTCACTTATGCCGGTGAGCACATGGTAACAGGTTTCAGTGCAACTAAGGACATAGATGTTTTGGGCAATATCAAGTTTACAGAGGATAGGATATGGAGGACTGTTGTTTAAGATGTTCAAGAAATCAGCTCCTCCCACCAGGATGAGAGTTAATGCTGAGTGTATATTAAGCACCTGATGATATTAAATGGACTTCAATTGGAGAACAGCTCTTTATCTTGAAGGAGAGACATCCAGTATCTATATTTTTGTTGTCATCCCAGTAGTCCAGTCTATCATATCAATGTAGATACTTTCTAATCACCTTTTCACTTCTAAAGCAGGTGAGACTTGAGACCTCCTGGCCTAGTGGTAGGTACTCTATCACTGCACTGCAAGGGCACAATATTACACCAATGCAAGTTATAGCTGATTGCTATCATGCATAAACAATAATCTTGTTTAAGACAATAAACTAAATTTTGTTCAACTCCCAAGTGGATTTTATCAATCCGACACTTTAAATTCCAACCTAAAAGAAGAACGTTGGCAGCAAATCTACCCAATGTGTCTTTCACCATGATGATGTGATGTCATGAGCAGTCTGTTTTACTCTCAACAGTTGTCAGGTAGAGAGGTGGAATTGGTGGCTACAAATAGTATCTATTGTGTTCCAATATTGAATTGTAGGACATTTCTGTTCAGCCAGCACAGGATGTTGGACCAACAGATGAGCTGAGTGAGGAGGTAGTGAGGCAGGGTTGGGTGACAAAAGCACATAAATGTACATGTTAAAATGAATGCAGTGTTTTTGGATGATGTGACCAATACATTGTATATAACCAAGAAATGGGAATGGGGGTGGGGGAGGGGAGGAAGGGGTGGTTGTGCACAGATTGATCCTTGGGGAACACTAGAGGTAACAGTGCAAAATCAAGAAGATAAATTATTATGCGTGATCTTCTGACAGTGATTAGATTGATAAGAGTGGAACCAAGTGAGTGTAGGTTCAAATATCTGGAAACTTAAGGAGAGGTATCTCAGATGGTATGATCAATAGTGTCCAAGATGGCAAAGAAATCAAGAAGGTAAGAAGGTGACATTTACCATTGCCCCAGTCATCAAGAATGTTTGTCATGTGTGACTTTGATTAGAGCCATATTATAGTGGGATGGAAATCTATTTGAGGTGATACAAATGTGGAATTCCAGAAAAGTCAGAATTAGGAGGAGAAGTATGTTCAAAATGATGGAACAGTGGTTGGAAATGGGTTGGTAGTTTGCAAGGGTTCTTGTTAGAGGAGAGAGGTAATGGAAATAAATTTAAAGGAGAATCAAAACCACTTGAAAAGAGAGCAATATTAAAATATCAGTCAATATGAGAAACAGGAGGAGGGCAGAAAGTGTGTCTTGTGAAGAAGGTGACCTTATGGGAGGAGATAGGAGAGAAGGTAGACTTGCTGAGAGGGTTACCTGGAGAGACCGTGGTGTATTGTCAATTATTAATCCAGAAGCTTGTGCTAATGCTCTGAGGTCATGGTTCAAATCCCACCAAGGCAGCTAGTGTAAGTTAAATGCCAAAAGGTAAACCAGCAAGTGGCATATGCTGGTTTGACATATTTTCAAAATGAATCTCCAGTACATTTATTTCCAATGAGTACTGTCTTTTTACTATTTATTTTCTCTGGGATTCAATTATGAATCTGGAATTAAAAACTAGCTTCAGCAATGTTGATAATGTCAACTATTATCAAATTGTTCTAAACGTTCATCTACTTCACTTATTCTTTAGGGAAATAATGTGCCATCCTCACTTAATCTGATTTATGTAACAGTCTGGACCTACAGCAATGTGATTGACTCTTCTAACCCTAAGCTTGACTCTATTGCAAAGATCTCACAAGGTGCTTAGCTTAGGGGCAACTAGAGGTGGACAATAAATGGTGGAAAGAAGAGAAATGGCAGAGGCAAATGATCAAATTATCTTGATCTTTGCAGCTCTTCTCATTTATTGGTGGAGGTGACAGAGTCAGGGGTTAAAGAAAATGTTTTTCAGTACAAAAGTGAAACTTGCAGTTATCTATGCATTCCAGAACAATCCTAAAATGGTGAGCAGTTTTACAAATGAAGAGCTTTAACTGGTCCAGTTTGTAAAGGGCTAAACCAATTGACCACCATATCCTTTCGAGTCTGCATTCCTTGGACTCAACTAAGCAGCAATAAGGGTAGGACCAAGAGAAAGAGCCAAGGAGAGAGACAGTGATGGTTTTACTGGACATCAGGATTTCAAACGTGAAGGTGTGAGACAGCTGTGCAATTTCCTAACTACAGAAATGCTGCAGAGAATGAAGGGTTAAACATTAGACGTTTCAGATTTTGGATGTGGGGTGGAATTAGCCTTAAGATCTAAAATTTCTCTTCAGAATTAATATTTCTCAGCTCTAGTATAACCTTGTTTAAACTTTACTGCATATCCACAATAATTTCAAATTTCTTTCAAAAGTGAAGTAACAAAAATTGTACACAGCACTCCAATGATGGCTTCAACAATGCCTTGTACAACTTTATAATAATAATTTGTGTTCATGTCTGTTGAGCCCTTATTTGTAAAAGCAAGAATGGCATCGTCCGTTTTTAATGATCTCATACCTGCTCTTTCAAAGAATACTGCATTTGAATCCCTAGGTCTCTTTGTGCATTAAAACACTTCAACATCCTTGCATTAAGTTATTTTTCTGACCTTCCAAACTGAATAATGTCACCCTAAGCCACATTAAGCTGTACCTTCATCTGCCCATTCATTAAGTGTCTTCTTGAAATCTTTTACAGTCCTCCTCACTATTTACTGAATATTTTAATTTTAAAATAATTTATTATGCCAGAGTTCATATCAAAGCGTAACTCTAATGTTTCAAACTACTAATGCATTCCTGCACTGTTACACTTAAATATTTAAGCAATAATTTATTGGGTGCAGAAATACGTCCCTCATAATCTCCAGTGGTATTTCACAAAGACAAATATTTGTTGTTTTGTTTTTTTTCCTTTTAAACATATTCAGAGTTTTTTAATATTTTGAATTAAAGACAACATTGAGACATAAGCCATTCATCTTTTTGCAAACAGTTTCTCATTCTATCTTAGTAAAATTTATAGTGGAAACAAAAGGAAATTGTCTCAAACTTCCACCAGCAGCAAAGATGCACATAAATTCCTACCATGATGTTAAACTAAAACTGAATGTAACTCAAGCATCAATACTCGTATTTACTTACAACCTCACTGAAAACAATTGACTTTGGAAATAGCTGATAATGATTGGTTTGATGAAAAGCTATTACTCATGCTGATAAATGTATTCTTTAACCCATAAAGCAATTCTCTCGTAAGGCAAGACAGATTCAAGGACGTTCATGGTTCAAGTTATAGCATTGTTAGACACACTAAACGTCTGAATAAACTAAAGCCTGCCTAAAGGAAGCTAGGATAAATTGAATCATAACAAAAAAAGCAAGTATTTTCTTCAGCTTATCAGCAGCAATGAAGTTATCTTGCTTTTCCCAGACATAAACTGAAATTTTAAAAAACAATGCACCTGTTTCTCTCGCTGCTGACTCAAGCTGAATCTAATGTGTGCCCAAAATCTTGGTGCACTGCTTGGCTCTGAGCCGATCTCCAGAGTTTGAGCCTTTCTGAGCATCCCCAACAGTTGCACTCCATGATGACTCCTGTAGGTTGAAGCTTAGCTGCAGCATCAACTGCGATGACCATGAACCTTACGGGTGACGGTGAAGTGTAGGTGTTAGGCCATAGTTTCTAATGGACTCCTCCATGCTTTCTACATAATGGGAAAGTTCAAGCAGTTCAATGCTTTGATACATTTCTGGCTGAAGGCGTGCTTCCAATATGTAAAGGCCAGTATCCTTAAAATCTGCATCTTTATCCTTCTTAACAAGGTTGGAATGTGAGCCGATCCTTCTTTGAGTTACCTCATGGTCATCCTTTGAACCTGGATAGGTGCTTGCTCATCTGGGTTCAATGAGAGACCTCTATAGAGTCTTCCAATTCACTGACTGCAAAATCAGTCTTGCTGGTTTCTGTGCTCATTCTCAGAAATATAAGAAAGATATTATGCATTTGTGGCAATTGAGGTTAATTGCCCAGCTTCTCCACAAAACATTTGAGGGCTACAATTTGAATAAAGAGCCTTCAGAAGCAGATCTTGAAGAGTGAATAAGCTTTCCAGTAGCAGAGGATGACTTTGACTTCAAAACATCTGACAATGTCAATTCTCCTGAAATTTCAGACTTTATAGATAACTTCTTTAACAGGTTTGTCTGATGACTGATCAGACTTTTTAAACATCAGACTTGTTATATGGCATTTTAACAAGATTTATCATACTCTTATAATTCTTAAACACAAATGACATTTAATTCAAGATTTAAAAGATTTTTTAAATGTAAGTGCATAAGAGGTATTACAAAGATGTACACCAAATGCATGATTTTCAAAAATATTATTTGACATATTAGAAATGTTTAAATTTATAATTCTAAAAAATAATTTTCTAAAAATAACATTCAACCAAACTAATCTGACTTGAACTTTTGTTTTAATTTTTAACCTGAACCTTCTATGACAAGTAGAGCTGACAGTAGAGACACTACCACTGCAACACAAAAGCTTTTAAGAGGGCCCTGTCCTTTAACTGGAAACATCAAATTCACACCTTCCAATTAAAAAGCTGTTTATGCAGAATACACATTGCTACTAACAACTTGTCAATTATAATTAACCTCAAACTAGGAGACAAAAGTGGCACAGATCCACTGCTGACAACCCTTGGCCAATGGAACTGACGTCTGTCCAATCTCTGTCCAGCATTAAAACTAATCTTACAGTTTCATATCTATTTCCTAAGCAATTCTGTTCTTTCAAATAGAATGCTAGCTAATAAAACTCAGTTTTCAAAACTGTAAGTGCAAATTCACTCCTTACATTTGCATGTGCATGTGTGTGTGTGTGTGAGGGAGAGGGAGTGTGTGTGTCTATGAGAGAAAGAGAGAGAGTGTGTATGTGTGGAGGGGGATGCAGGAGAGGGAGAGTGTTTGTATGTGTGGTCTTGAGCGAGCGAGTTTGTCTGTGTGTATAGAATACTAGCTAATAAAACTCAGTCAGTTACTGTGGCATTTTATAAATTCCTAATTTGGAAATAAAAGCAGTCTAGCTCCAGGATGAGATACAAACAGACTTGAAACATGGCCTCACACCTAAAATACATTGCCTGATCTAAGATGTCACCTTTATTCTGATAAACCCAGCAGTTATCTGGGAGTAAGGATGCACATGTTAATCAATCAAAACCTTCCCTTTCTGTTCTAACTGATTAAAGACTTAATAGCCATCTAGGTTTGTTCAAAACATTTGCATAATTGGATGACCCTTTGATCTTTTACTTATAAATTGTGTCCAATGTATTCTCTCTCACTAGCTGCCTGAGGAAGGAGTGAGGGCTCCAAAAGCTTGTGGTTTCAAAGAAACCTGTTGGACTATAACCCTGTGTCGTGTGATTTTTAACTTTGTCCACCCCAGCCCAACACTGGCTCCTCCACATTTATTTCAAAGGGAATGGAGTATAAAAAAAGGAAAGTCTTGTGAAAGCTACATGAAGCACTAGTTAAACCACACCTGAAATACTGTGAATAGTTTTGGTCCCCTTGTCTAAAGAAAGGTAAACTATCATTGAGGGCAGTTTAAAGAATGTTCACTGGTTGATCCTGGGATTTCCTATGAGGAGAGTTTGAGTAAGTTGGGCCTGTACTCATTGAAGTTTAGAAGAATGGGTGGTGACCTTACAGAAACATATAAAATTCTTAGTAGGCTGAACAGGATAGACAATGAAAGGTTTCCATTCTGGTAAAGTCGAGGACCAAAAGATGTGATAGAGTAAGAGGCCATTTATGATGGAGATGAGGAGAACTTCTTTTTTCTCTCAAAAGTTAGTCAGTCTGTGGAATTGCTTATTGCAGACAGCAAAAGAGGCTGCATCAATAAGTATGTTCAAAGGTGGGTGCTGGAGCAATGCCCAAATATCACACTGTTACTTTTATGACGAGTGAAATGATTTCCATTCTTGGCATCTCTTCAAATTTTTCCTTAACTTTTTATAATAACGATGTAGTTCCTTTCTGGTGTATAAAGACAAAAAAAAATTACCATCTATTGTTAATACAATGCCATTGGTTTTTTTTACCCTTTGAACAAAATGGGATATTTATTTTCAAAGGAAAATTCAGCTTTTGTTGCTTAACCTCTACCCCTTTTGAATGAATTGAGGACAATACAAACCGTTCTACTTACGGTGTGATGATACTGGGTCTATAAGAGATGTGTTCTGTCCTGCTTCTCTTGCAGAGGAGTGCTGTAAAAGTGACACTGAAATGTCTCCTTCATATATGTAGTTGATAAATAATTTTCAGGTCTCCCTGGGTGATTTTTTTTTTAAAAGTAAGACAAAAGAATCATGAGTGGACAGGGTCAGACTCGCGTATACTTAAAACGATTTTGGTTTTGCTCTCAATTATTTGGTGGGTTTTACTGGCTGCTGAAGTGAAAGCTTGAATTCTCTGTTGCTAGAATGCAGCCTTAGACAGAGAAGCTTCCTCTTTAAAAAATCAAAAGATTGTTTTTTTTGGTTTTCTTTCTACTGGACTACAGAGAGATAGTCCATGGGAATAATACATTGTATTGCTGAATTGCCTTTACCAAGGATGTGTTTATGGGGTGTTGCCTATATCAGAACAGTTGATGACTGGTGGGTAAATAATACATTATCTTGTTAAACATTTCAATAGAGCAACGTTCTTCTCTTTGCTGTATTTTAATACATTTGTCAGAATAAAGTATGTTTTGATTAAAGCTTAGTGGTAGACCAATCAAATCATACCTGAAACATAGTGCCTTATACTTGCTTTTCAAAAAAATATAAAAGTTAGGTCGTGGCCATCTCCATAATTTACTTTGGGAGAGTCTGATCTGGTCCTAACAAGAGAGAATTCTTGATTATGAATTACATAAGGGTTTCCTAGAATTTGGAAAGTTATTCCCTATGATGTAGATTTCCTTCTAACATACCTGTTCTATTTCAGTTATTTTTGTGTGTGGTTCTTTAGTATTTTATTTTTCAGTGGCTATAATAGTGATGGAAAAGGATAGACCAGATCTAAAACTTCAAGTTCTAATTTGGAGAAAGGCCAATTTTGATGGTATTAGGCAAGACCGTTCGAAAGCTGATTGGGGGCAGATGTTTGCAGGTAAAGAGACAGCTGGAAAATGGGAAGCCTTCAGAAATGAGATAATGAGAATCCAGAAAAAGTATATTTCTGTTAGGGTGAAATAAAAGGCTGGTAGGTATAGGGAATGCTGGATGACTAAAGATATTGAGGTTTTGGTTAAGAAAAAGAAGGAAGCGTATGTAAGGTTTGGACAGGATAGATCAAGTGAATCCTTAGAGTATAAAGGAAGTAGGAATATACTTAAGAGGGAAATCAGGAGGGCATAAAGGGGACATGAGATAGCTTTGGCAAATGGAATTAAGGAGAATCCAGAGAGTTTTTACAAAGGACAAAAGGGTAACTAGGGAGAGAATAAAGCTCCTCAAAGATCAGCAAGGCGGCCTTTGTGTGGAGCCGCAGGAAATGGGGGAGATACTAAATGACTATTTTGCATCAGTATTTACTGTGAAAAGGATATGGAAGATATAGACTGTAGGGAAATAGATGGTGACGTCTTGCCAAATGTCCAGATTACAGAGGAGGAAGTGCTGGATGTCTTGAAATGCATAAAAGTTGATAAATCACCAGGACCTGATCAGGTGTACCCTAGAACTCTGTGGGAAGCTAGAGAAGTGATTGCTGGGTCTCTTGCTGAGATATTTGTATCATCGATAGTCACAGGTGAGGTGCCGGAAGACTGGAGGTTAGCTAATGTGGTGCCACTGATTAAGAAGGGTGGTAAGGACAAGCCAGGGAACTATAGACCAGTGAGCCTGACACCGTTGGTGGGCAAGTTGTTGGAGGGAATCATGAGGGACAGGATGTACATGTATTTGGAAAGGCAAGGACTGATTAGAGACAGTCAACATGGCTTTGTGCATGGGACGTCATGTCTCACAAACTTGATTGAGTTTTTTGAAGAAGTAACAAAGAAGATTGATGAGGGCAGAGCAGTAGATGTGATCTATATGGACTTCAGTCAGGCATTCGACAAGGTTCCCCATGGGAGACTGATTAGCAAGGTTAGATCTCATGGAATACCGGGAGAACTAGCCATTTGGATACAGATCTGGCTCAAAGGTAGAAGACAGAGGGTGGTGGTGGAGGGTTGTTTTTCAGACTGGAGGCCTGTGACCAGTGGAGTGCCACAAGGATCGGTGCTGGGTCCTCTACTTTTTGTCATTTACATAAATGATTTGGATATGAGCATAAGAGGTACAGTTAGTAAGTTTGCAGATGACACCAAATTGGAGGTGTAGTGGACAGCTAAGAGGGTTACCTCGGATTACAACAGGATCTTGACCAGATGGGCCAATGGGGTGAGAAGTGGCAGATGGAGTCTAATTCAGTTGAATGCGAGGTGGTGCATTTTGGGAAAGCAAATCTTAGCAGGACATATACACTTAATGGTAAGGTCTTAGGGAGTGTTGCTGAACAAAGAGACCTTGAAGTGCAAGTTCATAGCTCCTTGAAAGTGGAGTTGCAGGTAGATAGGATAGTGAAGAAGGCGTTTGGTTTGCTGTCCTTAATTGGTCAGAGTATTCAGTACAAGGGGTGGGAGGTCATGTTGCGGCTGTACAGGACATTGGTCAGGCCACGGTTGGAATATTGCGTGCAATTCTGGTCTCTTTCCTTTAGGAAAGATGTTGTGAAACTTGAAAGGGTTCAGAAAAGATTTACAAAGATGTTGCCAGGATTGGAGAATTTGAGCTACAGGGAGAGGCTAAACAGGCTGGGACTGTTTTTCCTGGAGCGTTGGAAACTGAGGGGTGACCTTATAGAGGTTTGCAAAATTATGAGGGGCATGGATAGGGTAAATAGACAAAGTCTTTTCCTTGGGGTTGGGGAGTCCAGAACTAGAGGGCATAGGTTTAGGGTGAGAGGGAAAAGATATAAAATAGACCTAAGGGGCAACCTTTGTCACACAGAAGCTGGTACGTGTATGGAATGAGCTGCCAGAGGATGTGGTGGAGGCTGGTACAATTGCAATGTTTAAGAGGCATTTGGATGGGTATATGAACAGGAAGGATTTGGAGGGATATGGGCTGGGTACTGGCAGGTGGGACTAGATTGGGTTGGGTTATCTGGTCAGCATGGATGGGTTGGACCAAAGGGTCTGTTTCCATGCTGTATATCCCTATGACTCTATGACTCTATGTCTTGTTTTGTTAGATTTTCCAAATGTGATCATTCTTATGATAAAAAAATCCACTTTTAATAGCTGTGCATTGTTTGTTTTTGTGAATTATATTTGCTCTACAGCAATGACAAAAACTTTCAGTTTCTGGGGTTGATCCTGCTGCTGCACTGGCTTTTCTAGTATGTCTTTTGTGGGTTTAAACTTTGAGAAATTAATACATTCTCTAAATCACCAGTGTCAAATTGTAACTGTTCCTCTTCCGATTGATCTGCTTTGCTTTCAGACACCTGCTTTAATCACCAGCTGAATGGCTTTCAGTAGAATTATGTCTTCTTTGGATTGCAATAAGTCTGACAGAGAATCATTAGTAATGGCTACAACAATTTATATTCTTATGAATTCTGACTTTAGGGTACAATAGTCGCATCTCATTTATAACCTGAGGAAATCATTAATTAAATTATCTGTTCATTCTGTTGCATATCACACCTTTTAGTTGAATGTTGCCCTTTCAAGAATTTTGTTCATTTGAAGGGTGAAATAATTCTCAAAATAATTCTCATCTTCAAATTTCCATTTATCCCTTGTGAGCAATACCATTATCTGGTTCACAGAAGTGGGTTTATTTTTTCAGGTTTTGCCTTACTTTATTGTTTGGAAAGAATTAAATACTATTTGTGTATTATTTTCTCCAGGGATGTTTGATATTGTCACCTATTTAGCCAACATCTGAAATTAAATCTTTCTGATGTCTGATGTCTATGATGAGGTGTTCTTGTAAGATCTTCTTTGAAAGATTTTTATTTTGCAGCAATAATGGTTCTCTCACCTTTTACTGTTGCAAATGAGGCTTTTCCCACATTTCACATTTACTCACTCTTTGGAATCTGACTATGCTTTTCACTGTTCTCCTCATCTACCCACCCATCACAACAAAAAATATTGAGTTGATTTGGTTGACTTATTGTTGCATATACCTAAGTGTTTGCGAGCAGTGCAGGCAGATCATTGTAAGCAAGGACATAGGGTGAAAAAAACTAGTCAGAGGCATGCGGATTACATCACACAGGGTGCGAGCTAGGCAAGATCAAAATTAACAAGATCAGCATTATTTGAAGTTAGAGAGTGCATTCATCAGTCTAGTAATGGCAGGGAAGAAGCAGTTCTTCAACCGGCTAGTACATGTGTGCAAGTCCCTGTATCTTCTGCCCGACAGAAGATGTTGTGGCAGAGCTTTGCTGGGGTGCAATGGGTCTTCAATGATGTTGGCACCCTTTCCACGGTAACAAGCCATGTCAAGGAAGTCCATGGATAAAAGCTTGGCTTCCATGATTGTCTGAACTGTGCATACAACCTTCTGCACTTTCTGATGGTTCTGGGCAGAGCAGTTGTCATTCCAGGCCATTATGCATCCGGATAGTATGCTTTCCATGGTGCATCTGTAAAGGTTGGTGAGGGACCTTGTGAACTTGCCAAATTTCCTGAGTTGCCTAAGGAAGAAGAGGCATTGTTGTGTCTTCTTGACCATCGCATCTACGTGGGAAGTGTAGGACATGTTGTCAGTTATCATCACTTCTAGGAACTTGATGCTGTCCACAATCTCAGCCTCAGTTCTGTTGATGTTAGACTATAATGATATACATATATAAATGATCCAAAACTTATTTTCTTAACATGGTTTGGTTAGTGATTAGTATATATCAGCTTCAGAAAATGTTAAACCTAATTAAAAAGTTCTAAAACCATATGTTTTGCTTAAAAAAAAGTAGTTACATTACCAAACCACATTTATGTCTTCGAGTTGGCCATGATAAGGGGATAGTACATCAACATCTTGAATAATGGAGAGAATATTGCTTATAAATCACAGAGTAAAATAAGACAGAAAATCATTTTCTATGCTGGCTCCCTGTAAAATTAGCTCAGATTACCTCACTTACTCTCCTTTCTTCCACAGCTCTGCAAGTTTTCTTTTTCCAATGGTTCTTATCCAATTCCATTTTGAAAAGCTGATTGAACAAGCCCCCACCACATTCTTGGGGAGCATCCTAACTACTCTCTGTAAAACAAGTTCCTGATGTCACATTTGGTTCTTTTGCAATCACCTTAAATTAATGTCAATTTGGTTCTCCATCCCTCTGAAAAAAAACAGTTTCTCTGTATTTTCTGTCTAGAACATTCATGAATTGAGTGCTCTAAAAATATCCTCCTGAATTTCTCTAAGGAGAACAGTCCAAGTTTCTCCAAATTATCCATTTAACTTAAGTTCCCTCATCCATAGAAAAAGTCTCATCAACCTGTTCTGCATCTTCAAAGTTGTCACATTCTCTCCATAAAGTGTGTTGTCCACAATCAGTCATACTAAGACAGTGGAGGTTCATCTCATGTTTGTATAAATATTTCTTATAATGTGCAGAAATGTCCCAGAGAATTGGAAAACTGCCATTTTATTTAACAAAGGGTCAGAGATTTAAAAAAAAAAGAAAATAGGCAATTATGGTTGGGTATATATTGGGAAAATGTTAGACTCTATTATAAAAATTGGAATAGCAGAGCATTTAGAAATCCATTATATAATCAAGCACAGTTAGTATGTTTTTAACAAAGGGAAAGCCATACTTGACAAATTTATTAGAATTCTTAGAGGGGGAAACTTACAGAAGAGGGAAAGGAGAAAATGTGGATATAACATATCTGGATTTTCAGAAGGCATTTGATAAAGTACCACACACTAAGATACTTAAAAAGATAAGACCCATGGTTTTGGAAGTAGTACATTAATATGATTAAGCGATTGGCTAACTAACAGAAGACAGAATTGAGATAAGGGACACATTTCCAAGTTGGCAACTTGTAACCAGTGGGATGCAGTTGGGATCACTGCTGCAACCTCAACTATTTATGATATATATTAATGATTTGGCTACTGAACCTTTCTGGCAACTTCCAGAGCAAGCTCAAGCATGGTGTTAATTTCTAATTTCCATAGAATACATAATATATTATTTATAATAATCCTTAATTATTGACCATAAAAACTAGGAGTGAATACTTCAGTTATGGGCTTTACATCAGTACTTCTTCAGCAAAAAAAATGGTCATAATAGACAACACCAGGCCCCTTCGTAATAAATAACACCAGGCCCTGACACAATAGACAACATCAAAGACCGTTTTATTGTATATCTTGAGTACAGTGATGGGATACATAGTTTGAAGGAAAAAAACATTTTCAGTTGCATTGACTTTGCAAGAAATTCTCAGATTGCAGTGTTGGTCTGAAAGTGGTTATTGAAATAGATTACAAACCCTGACTTTGCTTACATGATGAGAAGGAACTCATAAGAATGTCTCCAAAATCACAAAGATTTTGATTAAAGCTGTGGAGATTTGTTTATGAGACAGTTTGTGCAGGACAAACTGCAACTCCAGAGTGTCTATGGATAGTTTATATGATGCAATATTGATTTCATTGAACAGGTTGAGTCATACATGCAGTTTATGGCTGTACGTTATAGCAAATCAGAATGGACAAAAATAACTTCATCAGAACTAAAGGCAGGACCAGGCATTCATCACAATCCGTCAACATGGCCAAATTAATGATCTTGTGGTCTAGTCAACAAAACTTACTTCAACCTCAGAAATCGCTTTATCATTGTTTGATCAGGTATCAGTCTATGTCAAAAATATTAGATATTCCAACTTCACCCATAACAAATGTCTTAGAAACTACATCAAAGTCATTTGGGCATTATTAAATATCGATCAAAGGCTCAGTCACCAGAAAAGTCACCTCGAATTTCAAAGGATATTAAAGAAGTGATTTCTAAACGCCAAATAGGTGCAATACACCAAAAAGAACACAGAGAACCATTGATATTTACTAAATTCCCAAGAAAGACTGTGAATTAATTATTTGTTTCATTAGGAAGTCATTGACTATGTTTCAAGATAAATTGAAGTTTAAAAATTATCTTCCACAACTCTAGGAACAATCATTAGAGTACTGAAGAGATTTTTACAGATCATGGAATTTCAGACAAAGCTGTTTTTAACAATAATTTGCAAATGAACATGTCAAGTTTGCAGAAAGTACTGAAAATGAACATTTTACAAGTTCAGCAAAATATTTTAAATCTACATGTGATGCTTAATAAAGAATCAAACCATCAAGTCCCTATTGAAAAGGAGTGAATATTTTTCCATCAGGACTGTAGAACGACAGATCTACTCCAGAACAATTTGGGTTGACAACTTCCAAATTATTGATAGGAAAAATAACTCAAAACTTAATTTCTACCGAAGAATTAATTTTTAAAGAATTAAAATACAAAGATTATCAAAAAGGTCAAGGCTCAGAGAATCCTTACAGTAAACAACAAGTCAAGAATTATAATAAAATACATCATTTTAAAGTTGTGGGTAGGCCTAAAGGTCCAAATATGTGATTAAACCAAAAAAGGAAAGACAATTCAGTGTGGGCAAACTGAGCAAGACTCTTAAAGAATATGTATGGAAGAAGGTATCATAATACAAGATGGATGATATCCTATTCCTGTACAGCAGAGAAATCCACTAGTGACATTTACCTTGAAATTTGAGAGGAGCTGGATACCTCAGGCTTCAGGAACACTGTCCAAGATTCAAATAACACAAGAGACATTACCATTTTTCAAATAAGGATCAGTGCTGGTCCATTACTTTTCATCATTTATATAAGTGATTTGGATGTGAGCATAAGAGGTACAGTTAGTAAGTTTGCAGATGACACCAAAATTGGAGGTGTAGTGGACACCGAAGAAGGTTACCTCAGATTACAATGGGATCTTGATCAGATGGGCCAATGGGCTGAGCAGTGGCAGATGGAGATTAATTTAGATAAATGTGAGGTGCTGCATTTTGGGAAAGCAAATTTTAGCAGGACTTATACACTTAATGGTAAGGACCTCGGGAGTGGTGCTGAAAAAAGAGGTCTTGGAGTGCAGGCTCATAGCTCCTGAAAATGGAGTTGCAGGTAGATAGGATAGTGAAGGCGGCGTTTGGTATGCTTTCCTTTATTGGTCAAAGTATTGAGTACAGGAGTTGAGAGGTCATGTTGCGGCTGTACAAGACATTGGTTAGGCCACTGTTGGAATACTGCATGCAATTCTGGTCTCCTTCCTATTGGAAAGATGTTGTGAAACTTGAAAGGGTTCAGATGACCTTGTAGAGGTTTATAAAATCATGAGGGGTATGGATAGAATAAATGGACAAAGTCTTTTCCCTGGGGTAGGAGAATCCAGAACTAGAGGGCATAGGTTTAGGGTGACGGGGGAAAGATACGAAAGAGACCTAAGGGGCAATTTTTCACTCAGAGGGTGCCAGAGGTTAGTACAATTACAATATTTAAAAGGCATCTGGATGAATAGGAAGGGTTTGGAGGGATATGGGCCAGGTACTTGCAGATGTGACTGGATTGGGTTGGGATATCTGGTCATCATGGACGAGTTGGACAGAAGGGTTTGTTTCCGTGCTGTACATCTCTGTGACTCTATAAGCCAAATGGAAACACATTCTGGGAGAGTCATGAAATCTCTAAACTTCTAAATTTATTAATTCAGGTACTAGAGGGGAGATAGGATAGCTGTAAATATAAGAAGTGGTATGCCTCACTCTGGTGGTGCCCTGGAAATCAAATTTGCTATTCCTGATATATCAAACTACTCAATATCTCCAATTTACCTTTCTAAAAATTCATTTGTGAAACATGGACATTTTGTGTTATTCAATCTCTCTTTGGATTCTTTTCACTTCTTCGCAGGAGGCATAGATAATTACGCACTAGCTGCAATTTCTCTTAATTACTAGTTAAAGGCCACATCCTTTTAACAGTTGATGAGACAAAATAAACTGGCATTCTTCAGGCTTTATGTATGTTATTAGAGAGAAGGATGAAACATTTGCCCTTGCAGCAGTCCAAACGTTTCTGCCAGTATTGTTCACACCCACAAATTGTTCAGCTACACTTCAACTAGTTACATAATTGTTGTCAAGCTGATGCCATTTGACATCCACAACTAATCACAACTCTACAAACCACTCAGCAAGCTGTTTCTGTTCAAATCTTACATACATTGTGCTATAGGCCTGCCCACAAACAGCTTCCCTCATTGCTTGAACAATACAGCAGTATAAACTCAGCTTATAACATAGTTCAAAAAATTACTTTTTAAATGTGCAACAATTCTTTCCACAATCTTTGATTATAAAATGGTCTTTTTACTAGTTCAGCCCACAGTCAAAAGTAAAAACGATATAGCTTCTACAAAATACTAATGTATATGATAATAATAATAATTGAGATAAAGCTTTCGGCAGAGATGTAGATGGGTGTGAAAGGGTAAATATCTGCATGTAAGTTTAGCGCCAACCATTATGATGATGACACACAGTGGCACAAAATCAATTTGAAACAATTCAGAAGAATTAGAAACCCTACAGTGTAGAAACAGGCCCTTCAGCCCAACAAGTCCATTATGACTCTCCGAAGAGTATCCCACCTGGACCCATTTTCCTACATTTACCCCTGACTCATGCACCTTACCTATACATCCCTGAACACTGTGTGCAATTTAGCAAGGCCAACTCACCTAACCTACACATCTTTGGATTGTAGGAGGAAACCGGAGCACTGAAGAAAACTGGGTCATTGAAGTAAGATGGAAAGTCTATTGCAATATCAGTAACACTGATAGAAATGCTCATGTAACCTGTATACAGAGGATCCTTGATTATCCGAAGTACGCAGGTGGGGAATATTTCCTTCAGTTAATTGATTGCCTGATAACCAAGTAACATAGTTAGCCAAGCACTGGGACCTTGCAATCTTGTTCTGAAATTTGGTTAATAGAATGCCAGATAATCGAGTTTCCTTTGCATGTAGTTTTGAATAATAGACTTATTATTTAGTTTACTGTTAAGAACCCAAATGATACAAACACTGGACAAATCAGATCCCAAACCAAAATCCGTCTTGACAGATCATAGTTTGGGTTTTATTTCATTTAACAAAGTGGTCTTTAACTAATACGCATGCACACAATGTTGCAGATTTGGTTTAAACAATAAATCAGAAGTTTAACACACACATAAAATGAAAACTTAAAACAAAATAAACCAAACCATTCACATTAAACACAAATTCAAATATTTTGACAGACATAGTAAGATACTACTATTGAATTTTAAGTACTCCTTTAAACTATTCACACCACAGAATAATTTCCCTTCTCTATCACATCTGTAGACCTTAATATAACTTTGGCTTCAATTCTAGATTTGAGAATCCAATTGGCTCTTCCTTGAGTCTGCATTCAACTAAGCCTAGATGTTCTCACCTTCAGTACCTCCTTTAGGGTTTTATCCCGACACCTCTGGTCTGGAACTTACAAACTAATCTGCTTACATAGAGGTAATGAATTTATTAACAGTTTTAAACCATCTCCTTCCATCAGAAGCACTGTGTTACATATCTAGGTTCAGCCAAAACTTCTGCAAAATTGCAAAGCTGAAACTGAAAAGTCTTTTTCTCTAAGTTATGGGTGTTTCCACTCAACAAAAGGAAAATGAAAATCAATTTCTGACCTTCTAAGCTAAAAGCTAAATGAACAACAGTTTCATTTATTTGCTAATCAAATGCTCCCAATTTAACCAAATATTCATTAGCCCCTTAGGAGTATATCTCTCAGATTATTCTTAAAAATAAATCACCAAGGTTACAAAAATACTTATAAATGAATTATTAAAATCTTTTGGACACCATGGACCAAAACTCATATGCTACCTCAGCCAAATTCAAATTTTGAAATGAAGGATATTGAAATATGGATAAATAACACACCTTACATCCTATCACTAATCCTCAAGATTTCTGTTAGTTAGACTGAAGGGAATGTTTGGACTCATCCACAACAAACCACATAAAGCAGGATATAATGGTTACAACAATATAAATGCTGGAATGTGAGAACTGTATGGTATGAATGGTATAGAAAGATGTCGTGTTTTGAATGAAAAAAAGATGTCTGAAGGACGTAATTGAGATGAGGATTGTTGAAGGTGCTGGCAAGGCAGAAGGATCTGGATGTAGGTTTGCTCGCTGAGCTGGAAGGTTCGTTTTCAGACGTTTCATCACCATACTAGGTAACATCTTCAGTGAGCTTCCGGACGGAGGCTTCTTCCGGAGGCTCACTGAAAATGTTACCTAGTATGGTGAGGAAACATCTGAAAATGAATCTTCCAGCTCAGCAAGCAAACCTACATCCAGAACCACAGCCTGAGCTACAAATCATTTCAAAACTCATTACGGCAGAGGGATGTTAGAAGTGTTGGTAGGTATTACTGAAGAAGATGGCAAGCTGATCAATTGTTTTTTTAAATTTTTTTCATCTCCTATAAGATCATTGAACCTGTATCGATACTGAATCCAGGTCCTGAGAGATGTCACTGTTCTTGACCTGCTCAGTCAGCTTAGCAGGCTTGTTGAATAGTGGCACTAATAAAACTATTGAAAATACTGGAAAATAATGCTTCTGTCTTTACCCAGAAAACCTGGAAGAGGTCTAATAACTCATTCTCTTGATGTGTCTTTCTTCCAATTGCCTTGCAGCAAAAATGGATCAGATATTACAACTAGTCATAAAATGAGGCATTTTCACTGTTCATCACCTTGGATAGACCACTGGAAACTGCAACATGAAATAAAGAGCTCTCCATTTTATATCACAGGTAAGGAGGATGCCAGTCACATCAAAATGCAACATGGAGGAGCAAAATTATTTCCTGCTGCTCCCAGCTCCACATCATATTAAATACTTGTTTTAAAAAATATATTTTTGGATAGCCTCTATTAGACCTCTTTAAGAATTGCTGGTTAGGCCAACTGCAAACCAAATAATACTGAGCGAACAGGTGCTAATGCATACATTGATAAGAATATAAAATTATTTTGAAATATTTTCATTATTATTCCCTTCACAAAATACCTGATACCTTCAAATCCGTCAGGGTTATCAGCTCCAGTATCCGACATATCCATCAAACCAGTTTTTCTTTAGAACAGCATGAAACACACTAACTGTGCGATAATGGTAAGAAAACAAAATTCTGAATAATAATATTCAACCATTTCCATGAATGATAAACTAATGCACCCTCTCTGATATCTTCTGATCCTTCCTAAAGCATTGTGCTAAGCAGTGGGCATACTTTTCCAGTGAACACTGAACTAGTCTTTTAGACATGTCTAACATATTTTAAATGCTTTTGTTCTCTATGTGCTTACCAATAAAGCCTAGAATGTTATATGGGAGAAAGTGAGGACTGCTGATTCCTGAAGAAGGGCTTATGCCCGAAATGTCGATTCTCCTGCTCCTTGGATGCTGCTGACCTGCTGCGCTTTTCCAGCAACACATTTTTCAGCTAGAATGTTATGTACATTGTTAACCGTTCTTTCAAGGTGTTGGCCTAATGGCACTATGACTAGACTATTAATTCAGAGAAGAGAGTGGGGGAAGGTAGCAAAGAGTACAATGGGTGAATGGGGGTGGGGATGAAGGTGATAGGTCAGAGAGGAGGGTGGAGTGGATAGGTGGAAAGGAAGATAGGCAAGTAGGACAGGTCATGAGGGCGGTGCTGAGCTGGTAGGTTGGAGCTGGAGTGAAGTGGGGAAAGGGAAATAAGAAAACTGGTGACATCCACGTTGATGCCATGGGGTTGAGGTGTTCTGAGGCGAAGATGAGGCATTCTTCCTCCAGGTGTCGGGTAGTGAGGGAGTGGCGGTGGAGGAGGCCCAGGACCTGCATGTCCTCGGCAGAGTGGGAGAGGGAGTTGAAATGTTGTGCCACAGGACGGTGGGGTTAATTGGTGCAGGTGTCTCGGAGATGTTCCCTAAAGTGTTCTGGATCCTCACCCCCATTCACCCATTGTACTCTTTTCTACCTTCCCCCACCCTCCTCTCAGACCTATCACCTCCAGCCCCACCCCCATTCACCTATTGTACTCTATGCTACTTTCTCCCCACCCCCAACCCCCTCTCATTTATCTCTCCACTGCAGGCACCCTGCCTCTATTCCTGATGAAGGACTTTTGTCCTCGGATGCTGCCTCACCTGCTGTGCTTTTCCAGCACCACTCTAATCTAGACTCTGGCTTCCAGCATCTGCAGTCCTTGTTTTTACCTTATTAATTCAGAGAGTCTGGTAATGTTCTGGGGAGCCAGATTCAAATCCCGCCAAGGTGGAATTTGGATTCAATAAAATAGCTGGATTAAATTTAGGTTTATTATCAGGAGTAAGGAGTTTCATAAGGACCACAAAACCATTGTTGTTGCAATCACAGACATTACTCCAGAACCTAAAGAGGTTTGGAAAACTGTGCCCAGTGCTTCTGTAGCTTCCACCTTCACTTCTTTCAGTATCCTTTGTTGTAAATCATGCAGTCCTGTTGCCTTATCAACTTTCAGTACAGGCTTTTCCAAAACAACCTTCTTATCAATTATAATGCTTTGAGTGTCTCAGCTACCTTCTCTTTCACCACTTTCTGAGCAGCATTTTCTTCGTTGGAAAAGACAAAGCAATGTGTTCATTTAACACTTTAGGCATGCCTCCAGAAAACTGTCACATTCCCACTTATGTTAGTTTTCAGTCTCTTTTCATAGTCCCTCTTTGTTTCTCCTACATGTTTTTTCAATTCCCCTCTGAACCTTCTACTTCTGGCCAGGTTGTCAATTGTCTTCTTCATCTTACGTATGTTGCATGCAAATAAAATGAAATAAAGAATCACAGATGTTGGAAAGCTGAAATAAAGAAAGAAATTGCTGAAGAAAATCAGCAAGTCACACAGTATGTGTGGAGAGAAAGAAGAGTTAATGTTTCGACTCCATTGACCCTTCCACAGACCCTTCTTTTTCATATGTTACATGCATTCTTTTTCTGCTATATCATAATCTCGGTCTCTTTTGTCAGCTAGGGAGCAAAAGGTTTGCTTGTCCCAACTTTCCACTTCTTGGCAAGGTACCAGTATTCAATGTTTTCTTTAGAAACAGCTATTGTTCTGCTGCAGTTTTGCAATCTACCCTTGAATTCCAATTCATCTGGATGCGATCCATTTTTACCTTATTGAAGTTAGCTTTCTTCTAGTTAACTACTTTTACTCTGGACTGCTCCTTGACCTATTTGAAAATCAATCTAAGCTTTATCATACACTTCATTGCCATTCCCTATATGTTATGTTACAGCCACTTAATCAACTGGGATTATCTCATTTCCAAAAACTATGTCCAGCAAAGCCACCTTTCTTATTAGACTGGAAAGATACTGTTGGAAATTCACATTATTTGTACCACAATTTGTATTTGAATCATTAAGGTATTGCATTATAACTATTCTATAACACTCGGACAATTCTATAATATCGGAGCAAAATTGATCATCTATCATTTCCATTACTTGGTGGTCTGCAGAGTACACCAAACAATGTCATTGAACATTTTTCATTCCTCTAGCCAAGTGGGGAGAAGATGTCACTGGATCAGAAATTCCGGTGAATGTTCTGGAGACAAGGGCTTAAGTTCCATTAAGACAACTAATGGCATTTAAATTGAATTAACAATTCTGGAATTTAAAAACCATTTCAGTAATGATGGCTGCAAAACTAATACTAATTGTTAAATTCCTGATAAAGGGCTTATGCCTGAAACTTGATTCTCCTGCTCCTCAGATGCTGCCTGACCTACTGTGCTTTTCCAGCACCACACTCTAGACTTTGATTTAAGTAGACCAACTGAATCATATCTGAAGCAGAGAACCTTACACTTGCTATTTTAAAAAATATAAAAGTTAGGGTCCAGGCTATCTCCATACTATACTTTGGGGTTCTGGTCTGGTCAATAAGATGTGGAAGTGATCCCCACAACAGTGGTCTACAAGTAATCAGTGTGGGCTGGATGAAGGTTGTGAGTGTTCTTGCTCAGTTTACAAGGATCAGGTGAGGGAAACAGATCAGAAGCCCACAAGCAGTCCTGGACCACAAATCCATTTGAAATAAATTTTAAAATTTGCAGTCTAAGCTATCATAGACCGTCCCTTTGATTCATTCTCCCACCATACCCCCTTTCACTTATTAAAAACTAATTATATTTCTAATTGTTCCCCAGTTCTGATGAAACATCACAGACCTGAAATGTTAATGTTGTTTCTGTCTCCCGTCTCACCTGCTGAGTTTCCAGCATTTGATGTCTTTACTTTGGATTTTCACCATTTGCAATATTTTGTTTTCAATAAAATGTTCCAGTCTAAGTGCTGGATTTCTTCCACCCCATAATTCTGGCCTCCCAGCAAATGAAGCATTGGCCACTACACTATTGCATCTACATCCATCTCTATTTGAGCCTACTTCTAAATTTGAAGGTGTCCCAATAACATCATCAAATGTGTCCTACTCACTCTCTGACATAAAATGGGGTGAAAAGGCAGTAGGAATAGTTGCAGGAGAGACTAGCCTTACTTGAACCACCCCTTGCAAACTCCTGCTCCTCCCACCATGACCAAATCTGCAAGAATGATTCAGTGCCTGAACCATTAAAAATCCGAATCCATTAAAAATGGGAATTTGATTAAATGGCAAAGTCAAAACTTTGTTAGAACCATTGCTTACAGTTCAGACAGAAAAAAAAGAGACAAAAAGAATATTAATTTCTGGAAGTAAGAGAAAAAAGGAAATTCTGTACAGCTCTGGATTCTAAACGTTAATGGCTTATTAGAAAGTGATGTAAGGCCCAATCATCATTTGATGACCTGTTTGCTCTGAAGAATGAAAAGTTGTGCTTAAGTGGCTAATATGACATGAACAAACTCATTTCACACTGAGAGTGAACATCCAGGATATCCAAATAGTTGTCTAAGGAACTTGGGAAATGTTTCAGGTACTAACTTAGACATTTAAAGAATAATCTTATTCATGTTGTAAACCCTTTTGTCACATGATAAACTTACTGATTAACTCAAAGTGCTAACAGGCTGCCACCATATTCAGCAATAAATTCCTTATGAAATCTGAGCAGGTTCTCTGCTGTCTGCAGCTACAGTGTTTCTGCCTTTTAAGCGTTGCTGGTTGCTTTTAAATAACAACAAAGAGAATGTTGATGTTCTCAGATCTCGGTATGAATTTTACAAATTTGACATGCAGCTTGGGACCACAGAAACAAAAGTATATAATGTAAGCCCACCTTCACATTTTTAGAGCTTAAGCTTTTGAGTCATTTTCAAATATTTTTAAAAAATAATTACTTAAAATTTCTGGCAACTTTTGAAGTTTTCTGAAAAATGTACCTAGCATAAGCTCTTACACTGTGAGGTAATAAACTACAAAAACTTCACCCTGAGGAACAACAATTTGCGTTTAGCAGACTGGTCTTAACTTTTATTCATTCTTTTCTCAAATGATTGGACACTACTTGCATTTCTTTGAGATAGTCGTGATCTAGAGCTGTGTAATAGCTTCTCTGAACAGGTTGATTAGAAAAAGAGGTTATAAGCTTATCATCTATCTTTTTTTAAGGTTTCCAGTTTCTTTGATTGATGATATTGGAAGTACATCTAATTAGATTCAGCCTGCAGTTTGATCACAACATCTCTACTGACTGTTGAATTTAAATTAAAAATCAATTGTCATTTTTTGAATTTGTAAGAAGTGGGTGTTGCTGGCAAGGTAGCCATTTCATGCTGCTGTCCTTGAGAAGGTTTTGGTGGGGTGTGTGGGGCAACTCCTTGAAGTTTGATAGAATGACTCAATGATGTTGAAGTAAATGACGCCATATACTCATATCAGTGTGATATGTAACTACATAGACAATTTTGATATGTTGTGCTTTCATGCACATGCTGCCTTTCTTCTTCCAATGGATAAGATCTCAGGTTTGAGAGGTGCTATTGATTATGTATTCATAACTTGCAGCAGTGCATCCTGTAGAGAATACACACTGTTACCATTGTGTGCCTTTTATAGAGAGGATGAATGTTACTGCAATTCAATAGTATAATTAAATTAGAACATCTATGCCACTATGAAATGTTTCTGTAAGGGAATCCAGTCATAGTGAAAGTTTGTAAGCCAGAAGAGTTGATTTCCTTAATTGATTTCCTTAAAGGTTTCAAAGGTTCAATTTTTTAGTTCAATTATGTAACAGTAAATGGCCATGGATGACTGAATGAAATGCTTACCTAACTGCCATTAGAATAATTCCTGATTAAAAAGATGAACACTTAAAGCCACAAAGCTTATTGCAGGACAAAGCATTGATAATACATTTTAAGAAACTATCATAAAAGCTACCAGGATATAATATTTGGAATCAGATGATTTTATTCTAATGGTCCTAAACCATAGTCAATTGATTTTTGACAATGCTAACCAAACCTAAATCTACACAATAATTTGGAACACAGATCAAATAATATAGGATTTACGATTGTTTGACTTATGAACACTTGCACTTCTGAATGTGATCCCATACGGGGATGTCATTGTAAATCCAACGTACAAACATTTCCTGTACTTAAAAATGGCTAGTTTATACTTTCCATCATTTTGTTTCAACTTGAGTATAAATTGACTTGTGAACAGAACTCACTTGCATCCTGGGGACTGTCTCCAATGAAAATTTGACCTTGCAACCTGTTCTCGCTTCCTAAATCAGAGGGGGCCATAAATTAACAGTAATACAACTTTATTTGGCAATTAAATGAGCTACTGTTGAGTGACCACTTCTACACATAAGAAATACAATCTCAGAAATGCTTTCAATGTTGAAAACACAAATTGGACTTTTAGTAGCTTAACTTGCTTGAGTGCCACTCAAGGTAGAAGTAAAACTGTTGGGATAAGGTGATATACTTCTCTCCTTTGAACTAGGTCAGATTTAGCTCATTAATTCTATATTCTTTCACTAAATTTGTGATTAAGGTAAATGTTACATTAATAACTGTGGATCTACAAGTTAAATATTTTACTATAACAATATTTGGAATTAGAACACAGATTGTCTATTAGAAAAGATATTTTATTTTCTGTCCTTATTTGCAATTGACTATGTCACTAGTTCTTTCATAAAGTTTTATATAGTTTAGAATGTATACTGTCTCACATAGCATTTGATGTCACGAATTTGTGAACCTGGCTTTAGACAATCTTTAATAAAAAGACATGTTACTGAGGAGAGACTCCAGAACTCTAGCTATATCAGAGATATTGTAGTCTGAGTGAAACTTCTTAAAATGGCATGATAATATCCCAACTGGAGTTTGGGCAGCCTTTCAGTGTCTTTGCAAATTTGTCTTTCTCAATCTTATGTTGAGAGCGATTATTTGAGAAGTAGGCCTGATGGGGGATGTGGTCAAAAGTGGCTAGGAATGCAATACTTGGTAGTTGGTATCTAACATGTTTCCAATTTGATAGAAAATCTTATATTTACATCTAACTATATCACTATGGTAATTAAGTACACAATTGAGTAACTGACAATGCTATAGGATCCAGATATACATTCATACAGACAACAATTCCCTGAATAGGTTTTGCAGAAATGAAGTCAGAACTTCCTCAATGTATCATTTAGGTTTAGAAGTTACTTATGAAGCTTGAAAACTGATAAATAGCAAACCCTATCAGAGTTGGTCAAGTTGCTCCATTTGAAATCTCAAGGAATTCTTTGTGATAGCAGATAATCCTGCTTTGTTACCTCCACAAGGTCAAGGCTCTTTTCTAAATAAAAGGTATTGATACCTGTGCACTTTAGAAATCATGGTATAATTGGAACTGATCCCAAGGATCAGAGAGTGCAACATAGTTACTGGAAATATGTCAGACCCTCAAAGTAGCTGAATGGTAAACTGTGAACTAGCCCTTTCACCAATTACCTTTTCCCCCCATCAGGAGATCAGAAGTGGAGATGTTCACCGATGATTGCATAATGTTCAGCACCATTCATGGCTCCTCAGATACTGAAGCAACCCATGTTCAAGTACAAAAAGATTCAAACTTGGAAAGATAAGTGACAAATAACATGCATGCTGCCAGGCAATGACCATGTCCAATAACAGACAACTACTCCTTGACATTCAATGGTGTTACCAACACTAAATCTCCACCTATCAACATCCTTTTAGGTTACCACTGACCATAAACTCTGCTGGACTCACCATATTAACATCATCTACAAAGCACAAGTCAAGACCGTGATGGAATACTCCTCACTTGCCTAGATGAATGCAGCTCCAACACTATTAAAGAAGCTTGACATCATCCAGGACAAAGCAGCCTGCTTGACTGTCACCAAATCCACAAACGTTCTCATTATCGATGCTCAGTAGCAATAGTGTGTACTATTAGCAAGATGCACTGCAGAGCTTCACCAAAGATCCTTAGACAGCACCACCCAAACAGATGGCTATTTTCATCTCAAAGAACAAGGGCAACAGATACATAGGAACACCATCACCTGCAGGATCTCTGCCAAGCCACTTATGATCCAGTGTTGGAAATATTGCCATTTCTTCACTGTTGTGGGCTCAAGCTCCCAGAATTCCCTCCTTTATAGCATTATGGGTCAACCCACAACATGTGGACTACAGTGGTTCAAGAATGTAGTTCACTACCACCTTCTCAAGGGCAACTAAGGATGGGTAATACATGCTGGTCCAGCTAGTGATGCTCACATCCTGAGAGTGATTTAAAAAAAAAACCCACAGTGGTGTTTTGTATGAGTTTGCTATCATCAGAACCAACCTTTTTTTTTTACTATTATTCACATCAATCATTAATATTGAATGTGCACCTCAATGTTTCAGTTCAATCACTTTCTGTTGGAATGAATAAACAGCTGGGTGCAGGGCAGAAATTAGAGATCAGGAGTATCTTTATGTTACCTTGATTATTTGCTCTGAGAACTATTTAAATAATTTAAGATCTCCTCTGGCTTATTCGTTGTTTCCTTACTTTTATCTGGATGAATAATGAACTGCAGTCATGCCATCTCAACAAGACTTAAAGGAGTTCCCCTTATTAAGTATTTTTACATTTCTACCTCTGACCTCTTTAAGTATAAAATATCCTTTGAACAGCAATACTTTTAGTGGTGTTTATCAGTGACTAAAATCCAGGGTTATTCCACTTGCATTTATAAATTAAAGTCCTGAAACTAAAAATGATACTGCTAAAACATATGAATCATAATTTTATATATGCAAAACATTTGCATTGAATCAGCAGAGGATCACTATGAAACCTCAGATGAAACACACCTCACACAGCTCTTAGACTTCACATTGCTTTATTGAAAATAAGAGAAAAAGAAACGGTAATAAAAGTAAAAATTGAGTAAATTTCTTAATTAGATGAGATCTCTTGTGTGGCTGTATTTCATATTAAGTTCATTCTTCTTGTTCATAATTGCCTAATTAGTGGATTAACATTAACTTTCATTTCATCTAAATTAAAACATTTGTACACTTTGATCTCAGAATGGAGTTAGTTTCTCAGCTCAGTTCAACCTAAGTAATATATTCTCAAAGCATATTGCAGTTGGCATTGTTTCAGATACATAAAAATGTGACTGCAAAATGTATTTTTGAGGAGGTGCTAAAGGCATTGTGGTCAACCTACAGCACATGAACTACAGCGGTACAAGAAAGCAGTTCACCACCACCTTCTCAAGGGCAACTAAGGATGGGCAATAAATGCTGGCCCAGCTAGTGATGTCTATGTCCCAGGAATGAATTCAAAAATAGTCAAAGTCCCCCATTTTCCCAGAGTTGTGAGAAGATTAGCAGATCTTCAGTCACAGCAGCATCACTGGGATTAGTGGCCATGATTGCGACTGCATCTGGCTTGAACAGCATCCTCCTAAAAGGTAAATGGAGTCTGGGTCAGTTGCAACAGCAAGTGGAGAATGCTCTTCCCATCCAGAGGACAATTTTGCCACATGAATGATCTATGGAGAACCTCCACCTTTCTAACTGCCAGCAAGATGCCATGGTGACAGGAAAGCAACTGGCAATATCACCCGCTTGTCCCTACTTTGCATTCCCCCCAATCTTAGCCTGCTCCTTCATATAATTAATTCCATACACCAATAGAATATACCACCACATCTAAAATATTCATAAAGGGAGGAACCATGATTTGAGTCATATTGCAAATTCAGTCATATCTACAAATGACACGAAACATTTGAAGTTTGCATTTGCTGTATCATCAAAGGTCAAAGTCACTCACTATATTTTAAAAGTATGTAGCAGATTCAACTGCAACGTTGAGTATTCTGACATTGATTTTGGATTTTATAATTTCTGTGTCATTTTGAAGCATTCTATCTGGCTTCATTTGTGGGCGGCACGGTGGCACAGTGGTTAGCACTGCTGCCTCACAGCGTCAGAGATCCGGGTTCAATTCCCGCCTCAGGCGACTGACTCTGTGGAGTTTGCACGTTCTCCCCGTGTCTGCGTGGGTTTCCTCCGGGTGCTCCGGTTTCCTCCCATAGTCCAAAGATGTGCAGGGTCAGGTGAATTGGCCATACTAAATTGCCCATAGTGTTAGGTAAGGGGTAAATGTAGGGGTATGGGTGGGTTTCGCTTCGGCGGGTCGGTGTGGACTTGTTGGGCCGAAGGGCCTGTTTCCACACTGTAATCTAATCTAATCTAATCTAATCTTCATTTCAGCTTTAAAAGATTATTTCTAACATGTGGTTAACAGCTTAAGGCACTTTACTTTGAATACAGGGTTACAGTCTGAAATTTTAGTGATTTTTGAGGAGATTTGTAGCTCAGGTTGATGATAAATATGTAAGTTAGCTTGCTGAGCTGAAAGATTTGTTTTCAGATGTTTCGCCACCATACTAGGTAACATCATCAATGAGAGTTTCCAGTAAAGCGCTGGTGGCATGTCCCACCTCTCTATTTATAAGTCTTAGTTTTTTAAAGGTGAGTAATGTCATTTCCTGTTCTTTTTTTTCAAGGGAAGGTGGATGAAGTTCTGATTAGAATGCTAATCCCCTAAGCATTCTCATGCATATCTTTATTTCGCCTGTCTTACGATGTGTGTGTTGTCCCAGTCAAAGTGTGTCCTTCTTTGTCGTACATATGGAAACTTAGTGATACTGAGTTATGTCTTTTGGTGGCTAGTTGGTGTTCGTGTATCCTGGTGGCAGGTTTCCACTTGTTTGTCCGATGTAGTGTTCTTTATAGTTCTTGCATGATATTTTGTAAATGGCGTTAGATTTGCTGGTAGTATCTAATGGATCCTTTAGTTTCATTAGTCTCTGTTTAAGTGTGTTCATAGGTTTGTGGGCTACTATGATTCCAAGGGATCTGAGTAGTCTGGAAGTCATTTCTGATATATTTTTGATGTAAAGTAATGTGGATATAGATTTTGGTTGCATTATCTCTGCTTGCTTGGGTTTGTTTCTGAGAAATCGTCGGATTGTGTTTATTGGGTACCCATGTTTCTTGAAAATGTTGAATAGATATTTTTCTTCTGCTTTTGTAGTTCTTGTGTGCTGCAATGTGATGTAGCTTGTTTATATAGTGTCTTGATACAGCTCCGTTTGTGGGTGTTGGATGATTGCTTTGGAAGTTAAGTATTTGGTCTGTGTGTTGTTTTTCTGTAGACGCTGGTTTGAAGCTCTCCTCCACGTTCAGCTGTATGTTCAGCTGTTATGTCGAAGGATGGGAGTCTGTTGTCGCTCTCCTCCACGTTTGTGAATTTTATGCCATCAGGATGGTGTTGTATATTTCCTCTAATTTGTTCCATTTTGTGATGACAAAGGTGTTACCGACGTAGCAAACCCAAGGTTTGGGTTGGATAGATGGGAGGGCAGCTTGTTCAAGTCTCTGTATTATGCTTCTGCTATGACCCCTGATATTGGTGATCCCATAGGTGTTCTATCCACTTGTTTGTAGGTTTTGTTATTGAATGTGAAGTGGGTGGTGAGGCATAGGGGTCCACTAGCTTGATGATGTTGTGTTTGCTGATGAAGTTGGTGCTGTCTGGTCTTTGTGGCCCTCATTTACCTCGTAGTGATGTCAGTGTTTCTTTGACCAGGTCAATGTTAACAGATGTGAAAAGGGCTGTATGTCAAAGGAGACCATTATTTCAGCTTCTTCTATCTTGGTGTCTTTAGTGATGTTTTATAATATACTCTTAGATAATGCATTCAGTGGACCGACACATTAATTGGGCAATTCTTGAACTAATTTTTATACAGAAACTCAATGATTGACTATTTAAGGTTTTTGGTTGAATTCTCAGCTTGTGAAATTGTACAGATTTGTTGATAATTGTGTGGAAAATATTGTTTATCTAAAAGTTCTATCTTCCTTTATCCAAAGAACAGATGCCAGTCATTGATCTAAACCTTCCAAAGAGTTTCCACCTGAGGCTGAGATGATCAAGTGAAGCACTGAGTCAGTATTAATCAGTCACCTATCAATATATTCTCTTTTCAAATCATTGGTCATCTGTTCAAGGCATTAGCAGAATTCTGAGCTTTGTCTTCAAATGTATCTCTTATCCAGAGAAAATACACATTTTTGCTCTGGGATTTCCACTTGTGTCCATGTCAGTCTATTACTTTTTGACAATTCACTTTAAAAGACAGATGTACAGAGGCTGGCTCCAACCTTTATATTCACTTAATAAATAAAACAATTAAAATAATATTGCAGCTGCTTTCTAATTGTTCTGCGTAATAATCATCATTCAACACAGATGGCAGGAAATATTTCTGTAATAATCACATCTATGTCCAAATTTGAGTGCCACATCATAACAATATTAATATCCTCTATGATAATACATACCATCCCTAATTTGTGACAGTAGGAATAGCTCATAATAATGTTGGAAATCAACAGCCATTAAGTTCAACAGACATCTTCTTGTAAAGAGAAGTCTTTCAGTGGCTTCAGCAAGGCGAAAGGCAAAGCAACATAAACCCAACAATTTGTAGAGGTTCAGAACTTCTCTGCATTTTTTGTTCCGTAAATTGTTGGATTTTTTTGATGTATAATACCAAATAATGGCAATGTATTACCCTAATAGCACATCTGCCTCATCATTTCTGACATAATATTGCAAATATCACTGATTTTTACACTCCACAATTTTAAGATTTCTGTAGAAACATAAGCAGATCGCTATTTTTCCACAGATTAAAAAGAGAACAATTGAACCTCAGTGTCCATTTTCTCAGCATTCCAGTGAATCATCTTTGGTGTTTCAAGAATGGTCATTTTCATGCAGGCAAATTACAAATAAAAATAGAGATTGCTGGAAAAGCTCAGCATGCCTGGCAGCTTCTGTGGAGAGAAATCAGAGTTATCATTTCGGGTCGCGTGACCTTTCCTCAGAATATTCTTTTCAATGGTCTTCGGAATTATCTATTCCAAAATCATGGATTCAATAGACAAAAGACAATAGGTGCAGGAGTAGGCCATTCTGCCCTTCGAGCCTGCACCACCATTCAATATGATCATGGCTGATCATCCTTAATCAGTATCCTGTTCCTGCCTTATCTCCATAACCCTTGATTCCACTATCCTTGAGAGCTCTATCCAACTCTTTCTTAAGTAAATCCAGAGACTGGGCCTCCACTGCCCTCTTGGGCAGAGCATTCCACACAACCACCACTCTCTGGGTGAAGAAGTTTCTCCTCATCTCTGTCCTAAATGGTCTACCCTGTATTTTTAAGCTGTGTCCTCTGGTTCGGCCCTCACCCATCAGCAGAAATATATTTCCTGCCTCCAGAGTGCCCAATCCTTTAAAAATCTTGTATGTCTCAATCAGATCCCCTCTCAGTCTTCTAAACTCAAGGGTATACAAGCCTAGTAGCTCCAGTCTTTCAGCGTAAGGTAGTCCCGCCTTTCCAGGAATTGACCTCGTGAACCTACGCTGCACTCCCTCAATAGCCCAGAATGTCTTTCCTCAAATTTGGAGACCAGAACTGCCCACAATACTCCAGGTGTAGTCTCACCAGGGCCCTGTACAGCTGCAGAAGAACCTCTTTGCTTCTATACTCACTCTCTCTTGTTATGAAGGCCAGCATGCTATTAGCCTTCTTCACTACCTGCTGTACCTGCATGCTTACCTTCATTGACTGGTGTACAAGAACACCCAGATCTCTTTGTACTGCCCCTTTACCTAAATTGATTCCATTTAAGTAGTAATCTGCCTTCCTGTTCTTGCCTCCAAAGTAGTGACCATAATACAATAAGCTTCAATCTGCAATTTGAGAGGGAGAGGGTACAATCGGAAGTGACAATATTTCAGTTGAGTAAAGGGAACTATGGAGCTATGAGGGAGGAGCTGGCCAAAGTTCAATGGTGCAATACCTTAGCAGGGATGACAGTGGAGGAACAATGGCAGATATTTCTGTGTATAACGCAGAAGATGCAGGATCAGTTCATTCCAAAAAGAAAGAAAGATCCTAGGAGGAGGCATGGGTGGCTATGGCTGTGAGGGAAGTTAAGAAACATATAAAGTTAAAAGAGAAAACTGCATCTGCCATCTCACCTAGCCTGTCCAGGTCACCCTGTAATCTCTTAACATCCTCCTCACATTTCACCCTGCCACCCAGCTTAGTATCATCATCAAATTTGCTAATGTTATTACTAATACCGTCTTCTATATCATTAACATATATTGTAAAAAGCTGCGGTCCCAGCACTGATCCCTGCGGTACCCCACTGGTCACTGCCTGCCATTCCGAAATGGAGCCGTTTATCACTACTCTTTGTTTCCTGTCAGCCAACCAACTTTCAATCCAAGTTAGTACTTTGCCCCCAATACCATGTGCCCTAATTTTGCTCACTAACCTCCTGTGTGGGACTTTATCAAAAGCTTTCTGAAAGTTCAGGTACACTACATCTACTGGATCTCCCTCGTCCATCTTCAGAGTTACATCCTCAAAAAATTCCAGAAGATTAGTCAAGCATGATTTCCCCTTCATAAATCCATGCTGACCCTGACCTATCCTGTTACTACTATCCAGATGTATCGTAATTTCATCCTTTATAATAGACTCCAGCATCTTTCCCACCACTGAGGTCCGACTAACTGGTCTATAATTTCCTGCTTTCTATCTCCCACCTTTCTTAAAAAGTGGTACAACATTAGCCACCCTCCAATCTGCAGGAACTGATCCCGAATCTATCGAACTCTGGAAAATAATCACCAACGCATCCATGATTTCTCGAGCCACCTCCTTCAGTACCCTGGGATGTAGACCATCAGGCCCTGGGGACTTATCAACCTTCAGACCTAACAGTCTCTCCAACACCAATTCCTGGCAAATATAAATTCCCTTCAGTTCAGGTCCTTCAGCCGCTGTTACCTCAGGGAGATTGCTTGTGTCTTCCCCAGTGAACACAGATCTGAAGTACCAATTCAATTCTTCTGCCATTTCTTTCTTCCCCGTAATATATTCCCCTTTTTCTGTCTTCAAGAGCCCAATTTTAGCCTTAGCCATTTTTTTGCCTTTCACATACCTAAAAAAGCTTTTACTATCCTCTTTTATATTTTTGGCCAGTTTACCTTTGTACCTCATTTTTTTCTCTGCGTATTTCCTTCTTAGTAATCCTCTGTTGTTCTTTAAAAGCTTCCCAGTCCTCCATTTTCCTACTTATCTTTGCTATGTTATACTTTTTCTCTTTTATCTTTACATGTTTCTTAACTTCCCTCACAGCCATGGCCACCCATGCCTCCTCCTAGGATCTTTCTTTCTTTTTGGAATGAACTGATCCTGCATCTTCTGCGTTATACACAGAAATATCTGCCTTTGTTCTTCCACTGTCATCCCTGCTAAGGTATTGCACCATTGAACTTTGGCCAGCTCCTCCCTCATAGCTCCATAGTTCCCTTTACTCAACTGAAATATTGTCACTTCCGATTGTACCCTCTCCCTCTCAAATTGCAGATTGAAGCTTATTGTATTATGGTCACTACTTCCCAATGGCTCCTTCACTTCGAGGTCTCTGATCAATTCTGGTTCGTTGCACAATACCAGATCCAGAATTGCCTTCTCCCTGAAGATTCCTTCACTCAATGATCCAACACAGAAAAAAAGAAATAGGTCACTTTGATCCTGTGCATCACTAGTTAAATTGTATATCAAGGCACCCTAATATTGAGGTAACATTAAGAAAAACAGCTTTTATTATTACATCATTGTTGTTCTTACAACCTCTGTCTCCTTGAGGTTGGAATTTAAGCCCAAATTTAAATATTGCTGTTTTGGTCAGCAGTAAAAACTAAGGAGCCATTAGGTTTAGAAAGACAAAAATAGAACTTTCTTCTCATACATTCTAGAAGACAACAATTTGATTAGGGAGAACAATCCTAAGCTTTCAAAAATCAGTGCTGGAGCCAAAATCTAGTAAAGTGTCAGTCACGCTCAGCTAGCTATCTATCTTACTGCCAAAAATAAAATTACAGGAAGAGAATTCAACTCTAGTCTTCTTCGTTTACAGATTTGGCATCTGCTTCTGTGTCCACGTCAAAAGATTTAGGAAAGGCTTGATATTCACTGTTTGAAAGCACTGACCAACTAACTCCGATTTAAAACATTGAATTTTATATTAATGCAAAAATATTACAGGCTGCAAAAATATGCAATGCAACACCAATTTAAAGCTACATGATAATTATGTTAACATTAAACTAATTTGTAATTTCCACATAAGCAGATTTACAGTCTCAGAACTAAGCCCAATTTTAAATCTGTTCTCAAATTTGAGCAGCAGCAACATGATGAGAGAGATGCTCAAAATGTTACAAATATTATCTTAACTATCAAACTTCATTTCCATCTGATTGTTTGCATCAGACCAACTAAATAATGCATGTAATTTCTGGCAGGCCAAATAGGCTGGATGGCATTTCAGAGCAGGGTTGCACATCTTTAAGCGAGGTTTCATTCACAATGGTAATGTTCGTAATGCTGGTCTCCTTCTAAGTGATTCTTCTGTAAAAATGACTATGAACAATAATGTTCATTAAAAGCAGATATAGTTTACTGGTGTGAGAAGGCAATGAAATGAGGAAGGTCTGGCTTGGAATCTGAAAGCTGTGCTCTTAGTCCCAATAGCACAGCAACATTAGTTCATCTGAATTAATCTATTTCTTCACATAAGAATATAGGACAAGAGGTGGCCATTCAGCTCCTTTGGCAAGCCTGTTCTGCCATTCAACTAATTCATTTACCGCAGCTCCATTTACCTTCCTCAACTCCACATTGCTTCATACCTATACCTACCAAAAATCTACTCTTTCAGCTTTACTTCCAACTTAATTTATTATTTGCCAATGTCATTCTCTTACTGCATCCAATTCAGAACAATATATCCTTCCTGGGATGCTGCATCTAAAACTTAACTCCAGGTGGAATCTGACTAAAACTTTATGCAACTGATGCAAAACTTTAACCTCTTTGTATTTTGGATCCCTAGTAGCTTTTTAGATTGTACCTATCTACTAGCTTTAAACAATCTATTTACATGGACTTCTATGTTTTTGCTGCAGTGCAATCTATTAAGGAATTAAGGGCTACGGGGAGAATGCGGGTAAGTGGAGTTGAAATGCCCATCAGCCATGATTGAATGGTGGAGTGGACTCGATGGGCCGAATGGCCTTACTACCGCTCCTATGTCTTATGGTCTTATTCACCATACTTTGGATCCTGGGACAATTGGAGCTTTTAAGATTGTGATTGATGGATATCTGTAAGGAAGGATATAATGAAATATGGAACAAATGTCAGTAAATGGATTTGAGGTACAGGTCAGCCATGATCTAACTAAATGATGGACTGTGCATGTGGCATCACTGATTGGCTCCTTGACAGTTTGGCTCCTAGTGGATAAGGAGCTGATGCGTGAAAGCTGCAAAACAAGGTGTATCTATACCTGGAACAGGTAGAGTGGGAGATGGCCGCTATTCTGCATGGGGTGGTTAGGAGATGTAGTGGAATGGGAGATGGTCAATTCAGGATTTGGGGAATGGATCCATCATGGGAAATGGAATAGGTACCTGCCATCCCAGGAATCCCTCCTTAGTCCTGCAAGTGCAAGTTGACCCTGGCCTATACATCCTATTCTGGTATTTCTGGTAAAATCCTCGTAAATAATTTTTGCCTCCTCTTTATATCTTCCAAATTTTTGTTTATAATCCCACAGCCAGAATCATACACAATAAGTCGGTTGCAGCCTAATCAATCAGCTTTGATATAAGCTAACTGTAATTTTGCAACCTTCTAATTCTGTTGCTCTAAACAGCCTAGGATTTATTTCTTAAGGTCTTACAACATGCATTGCTACTTATTGTGATTTGTGTATTTGTACTCTCAAGTCTCTAAACTTTTCTATCCTGTTATGTCCTTATTTTTAAGTAATCTGCATATTCCTTATTTCTCTTCCCAAAATGTAATGCTTTATATTTACTTCTATTCAAACCTTATGACAATTATATGTTTACTCTTTGGGTCTATCAAGTTTTCTTTGAATTTGTTACTATGCTCCTCAGTATTGAATATTCTCGCCAAGTGGGTGCCACCCAGAAATTTAGAAATTAAGATTTTGATTCCAAAACACAATTTGTTAACATAAATTGTGATCAAAGGCGATCTCAGCACTGATGCTTGTGGATCCTACCTTTAAAAAGCTTCTAATTTGGTTTGGTTTCTAATTTCTATCTTGCAGGTGCACATTCTGGTGGAAGGTAACTATCCCTAAACCTAAACATTGATTTCCAATCCACAATGCAATCTGGCTTAACATTTTCTGTTTTTATTTCAGTTTTTCAGCATTTGCAATATTAACTCTCTCAGCTCTTCAGCCTACTACTTGTCTATGACACCGATAATGAAATTATCTGTTGTGCCAATTCAGCTAGTTATGGTTAGTAAGTTTTCAGATGACACCAGAAATGGTGGTGGAGTGAACAGTCAGGGAAGTTACCTCAGAGTACAATGGGGCCTTGAATAGATGGGCCAATGACTGAGGAGTGGCAGATGGTGTTTAATTTAGATAAATGTGAGGTGCTGCATTTTGATAAGGCAAATCAGAGCAAGATGCATACACTTATTGGTAAGGTCATGGGGAGTGTTGCTGAACAAAGAGAACTTGGAATGCAGGTTCATAGTTCCTTGAAAGTGGAGTCGCAAGTCGACAGAATAGTGAAGAAGGTATTTGGTACACCTACCTTTATTGGTCAGTGCATTGAGTAAATGACTTGGGAGGTCAAGTCACATCTGTACAGGACATTGGTCAGGCCACTTTTGGAGTATTGTGTTCAATTATGGTCTTCCTGCTACAGGAAAGATGTTAAATTTGAAAGGGTTCAGAAAAGATTCATAAGGATGTTGCCAGGGTTGAAGGGTTTGAGCTATAGGGAGAGGCTGAGTACACGGGGACTATTTTCCCTACAGTGTAGGAGACTGAGGGGTGACCTCGTAGAAGTTTATAAAATCATGAGGGTCATGTATAGGGTGAAAAGCCAACATCTTTTCCCTGAGGCAGGGGAGTCAAAATTAGAGGACACAGGTTTAAGGTGACAGGGGAAAGATTTAAAAGGAACCTAAGGGACAACTTTTTCATGCAGAAGGTAGTATGGAATGAGTTGCCAGGGGAAGTAGTGGAGGTTGGTACAATTATGACATTTAAAAGGCATCTGGATGGGTATATGAATAGGAAGAGTTTAGAGGGATATGGGCCAAATGCTGGCAAAAGGGACAGATGAATTTAGGATATCTAGTCAGCAAAGACAAGTTGGACTGAAGGGTCTCTTTCAATAACGTATATCTTATGTCTATTACTGTATAACTACAATTCAAATTATGAAACTTGTGCAGGTTTTTGAAATTTAACTGAGAGACAATGGTTAAAAATCCAATAATTTTTCTCTGCACTGAAGTGGAGATTTATTCGGACAGGTTTCAATTCTATTTGTGAAGAGGAGCAATTATCAACAATCTTGCAAGTCTTTGCTAGTTTCATCAGCACTGAGTGCCTGTATTTTGATTTCCATAGTCATAATAGATGCTGAATAATTCATTAAGCATCTCCTCAAAGATGCATTTTGCAGTTACGTTTTCTTTACCTGAAATAATGCCAACTGTGGTATGCTTTGAGAATGTATTACTTAGGTTGGACTGAGCTGAGAAACTGGCTCCATTCTGAGATCAAAGTGTACAAATGTTTTAATTTGGATGAAATGAAAATTAATGTTAATCTTTTAATTAGGTAATAACGAACAAGAAGAATTAATTTAATATGAATTACAGCCACACAAGAGATTTCATTGAATTTAGAAAATTACTCATTTTTTATTATTATTGCTGTTTTTCATTCTCTTATTTTAAATAAGCAGTTTGCACATAAGCAATGTGAAGTCTAAGAGCTGTGTGAGGTATGTTTCATCTGAGGTTTCAGAGTGATCCTCTGTTGATTCAAAGCAAATGTTATACATATGCAAAATCATGATTCATATGTTTAAGGAGTATCTATTTTTAGTTTCAGAAATGTAATTTTTAAATGCAAGTGAAGAAACCTGGGCTTTAGACACTGATAAACATCACTAAGACTTTTGCTGTACAAAGGATATTTTATGTTTACTCAAAAAGGTCACAGGTGGAAATGTAAAAGTACTTAATAAGGGAAACTACTTTAAGTCTTGTCGAAATGGTATGACTGCAGTTGTATTCATAAGGGGTTTTCATTATTCATCCAGATAAAATAAAAGTAAGGAAGCAACGGATAAGCCAGAGGAAATTTAAATTATTTAAGTAGCTCTCAGTTCAAATAGTCAACTGAACATGAAGATACCCCTAGTCTCTCATTTATGCTTTTCAACCAGCTTTCAATCTTAAACATTGAGATGCACAATCAATATTAATGGTAGAGTCATAGAGATGTACAGCAAGGAAACAGACCAGTCCAATCCATCCATGCTGACCCACTATCCCAACCCAATCTAGTCCCACCTGCCAGCACCTAGCCCATATCCCTCCAAACCCTTCCTATTCATATACCCATAGGTGTGGATAAGAGAAAAAAGGTTGCTTCTGCTAACAGCAAACCCATGCAAATAAACACTGGGCTTTGGGTGATTTTTTTTTTTATTCATTCACAGGATGTGAGCATTGCTGGCTGGCTAGCATTTATTGCCAGTCCATCGTTGCCCTTGAGAAGGTGGTCGTGAGCTGCCTTCTTGAATCTCTGCAGTCCATGTGCTGTGGGTTGATCCATTTTGTGATTAATGAGGGAATTCCAGCATTTTGACCCAGATACATTGAAGGAACAGTGATATGTTTCCAACTCAGGATGGTGAGTGACTTGATTGGAAACCTGCAGGTGGTGGTGCTTCCATCTATCTGCTGCCCTTGTCCTTCTAGATGGAAGTGGTCATGGGTTTGGAAAGCGCTGTCTAAAAATCTTTGGTGAATTTCTGCAGTACATCTTGTAGATAGTACACATTGCTGCAACTGAGCATTGGTGGTAGAGGGAATAGATGTTCATAGATGTGGTGCCAATTAAGTGGGCTGCTTTGTCCTGGATAGTATCAAGCTTCTTTAATGTTGTGTGGCTGCACCCATTCAGGCAAGTGGGGAGTATTGAATCACACACCTTACTGTGCCTTGTAGATAATGGACAGGCTTTGAATAGTCTGGAGGTGAGCTACTTGCCGAAGTATTCCTAGCCTCAGACTTCCTCTTCTACTCTATGTGGTGTGCCTAGTTGAGTTTCTGGTCAATGGTAACCCTAAGGGTGTTGGAGAATTCAAATATGGTAACACCATTGAATGTCAAGGGGCATTAGTTAGATTGTCTCTTCTTGGAAATGGTCTTTGCCTGGCATTTGTGTGGCATGAATGTTACTTATCACTTGTTAGCTCAAGCCTGCACATTGTCCAGATCTTCTTGTATTTGGATATGGACTGCTTTAGTACCTGAGGAGTCGTGAATGGTGGTAAACAATATGCAATCTTTGGCGAACATCCTCACATCTAACGTTATGATGGTGGGAAGGTAATTGAAGAAGCAGCTGAAGATGGTTTGACTGAGGACACTACCCTGAGGAACTCCTGCAGAGATGTCCTGAAGCTGAGGTGATTCATCTCCAACGACCACAATCATCTTCCTTTGTGCCATGTGTGATTGCAAGCAGCACAGCTTTTGCCCCATAATGCCTACTGATTCCAGTTTTGACATCAAGGATTGTCACTCTGACTGTCAATTGTGTAATCAAAATGGAGGACAGGTTTTTTAATGGCCTGAAGTAGTTGAACTCAATGTCAAGTCCTGAAGACTGTAAAGTTTCTCTATAGAAAATGAGGTACAATTCCTCCAGCTTGGATTGATCTTGATTGGAACACTGCAGCAAATCTAAGATGGACAATGTTGGTATAGGAGCAAGATGGCTTATTGAAATGGCCAATAACTGTAAAATTGAGATCATTCTTGTGAACAGAATGAGGGTGTCCTGCAAAGTGGTCACCCAATTTACGATTAGTCTCGCCAATGTTGTGGAGATTTCATCTTGAGTAGATTGAACTAGATTGAAAAAAGTATAAACAAATTATTACTTCATTTGTCAGGGTCTATTTTTATCCTCAGGCAGTGAGGAAGAGGACACAAAAGGACAATTCTTACACCTTATGTATTTGCATGTGAAGGTGCTGTTGGTCTGGGGGAGGGTGGGGTGGGATGGGGGTAATGAGGAACTTTAAGATGCAGTAGTGGAGTAGACCAGGTTGTTGTGGACAGAACAGTCCCTGAGAAGGAGACAATAGAAAGGAGGGGATAATGTGTTTGGTGATGGCATTCTGCTTGAGGTGACAGAAATGATGGAGGATAATTCCATCAAGGTGGAGTCTGGTGGGGTAGAAAGTGAGGATATGGAGAACCCTATTGTTGTTATGGGAGGAAGGGGAAAGGATGAGAGCAGAAGTACAGGAAATGGATCAGATACAGTTGAAGGCCCTATCAACTATGGTGGGTGTAGGGAGGGGTGTGCAAGTCCTCAGTTGAGGAAAAAAGGGAACAGACCAGAGAATCCCCTGCAGAAGGTGGTAGCATCAGATCAGATGCAGCAGATGGAGATTGGAATAGAATCCTTGCAGGAAGCGGATTGTGCATAAATGTAGTCAAGGGAGTCAATGGCCTTGTAATGGAAATGGGTGAAGAGCCAATCCCTTTAAACAGAAACAGAGAATTAAGAAAAAGAAGAGAATTATCAATGAATGATCAGGTGAAGGAGAGAGGAGGATGGATATTGGAAACAAAACAAATTTTTCCAGTTTTGGACATAAGCGGGAAACAGCACTGAGGATGTCATTGATGTACTGGAGATGTGAGTAGCGGCCTCTGAGTAGGATTAGAATATTCCATCTACCCTACAAAGGCAGAGGAATATCTTGCATTATCTGGGTACATATAACACACGTTTAACAGCCAGTATGTGGGATGAGTGAAAGCAAAATTTGTTGAAGTTGAGACCAGCTCAACCAGCTGAATGATGGTAATGGTGGTGGTGAACTGTTCTGGCCTCTTTCAAGGAAGAAGCAGGCTGCCTTCACACCAGCCAGATGGAAGATGGATGTGTCGAGGGATTGCACATCCACAGTGAAGAGGGCCAAAAAAACTGGAGAGTGTGGAACCAATGTAAATCATCAGACAAATCACAAATGTGAGTGGCAAGAGATTGGACAAAGAGAGAAAAGATTGAGCCAACATAGCATGAAAAATAACTAGTGGTCAGGAACAGACTGAAATGATGGAGGTGCCAGGGCAGTCCTGTTTGTATTTTTTGAGAAGAAGGGCAAGCAGACTGCACAGGGTTGGGGATCTATGCGGTAGGAAACTATGCAGGGAAGATCACCACAGGAGTAGAGGTCAATGACAGTCCTGGGAACAATAGCTTGATGTTCAGCATTAGGGTCATAACCCAAGGGGAGATAGGAGGATGTGCCTGATTATTGGTGCTCAGCCTTTGCCAGGTGGAGGTCAGCTTGCCAGATAACTAAAGCACTGCATTTACATTATTGTGCTTTAATATTAGTTATTCATCCTGTTGTCTTTCTATTACATTGACAATGAAATGATTTATTGTGTTCATTTAACAATCATATAGATGTTAGTAGCATCAATCTACAAAGCTACGTTTGCGGTGGCCCCCGTGTAAGACTGCAAGAAGGAAGGTACCATATTGCTGGAAAGGTTTAGCAGGTCGGGTGGCATCTCTGGAAAGAAATCAGAGTTAAAGGTTTGGCTTCAGTGACCCTTCCTCAGAACAGTGCGGGCGCTGGTGAACTGTTCCAGGCTCTTGTCAAGGAAGAAGCAGGGAACCTCCAGATGCGGGCTGGCTGTGTAAAGGAATTACACATACACGGTGAAGATCGGGTTTCTCGTTCTAAGTTCTCCCGCAAGAGGAAACATCCTTTTCACATCTATCTGTCATTATCCCTCAGGATCTTAGGTGTTTCAAATCAAGTCACATTTTATCCTTGTAAATTCTAGTTGGTACAGACCTAGACTGTCCAACCATTCCTCATCAGACAACTCAGGTATTAGTCCAGTAATGATGTGGAGGTACCGGTGTTGGACTGGTTTGGACAAAGTTAAAAATCACACAACACTAGGTTAAAGTCCAACAGGTTTATTTGGAAGCACTAGCTTTCGAAGCACTGATGAAGGAGCAGTGCTCTGAAAGCTAGTGCCTCCAAATAAACCTGTTGGACTATAACCTGGTGTTGTGTGATTTTTAACTTAGTCCAGTAAACCAACTCTGAATTATTTCCACTGCATTTACATTTCACCTGAAATAAGACCTATACTGCACAGTACTTCATATGTGGTCTCACCAATGCTCTGTATAACTGAAGCATAACCTGTTTTCTTTTGTATTCAATTCTCTTTTTTTAGGGACAGGATGTATCTGGGCAAGTTTCCAGCTGGCCAAGTAGATGCCAGTGTTGTATCTGTAACTTTTGCTAGAGATATGGCTAGTTCTGGAGCATAAGGCTTCAGGTCTGTCACTAGAATACCCGGTCTGTAGCATTTTCAGTATTCAGTTATTTCTTGATCCCACATTGAGCGAACTGAATTGGTTGAAGACTGGTATCTCATGATGCTGGGAACCTCCAGGGGAGGCAGAGATGGATCAACCACTTGGCCCTTCAGGCTGAATATGAATGCAAATACCTCAGCCTTACTATTGTTCTGTAAAACAATAAGTGGTCACCTATTTAAGCCAAAGACGAGAAAAAATGTTATCTCACAGTACGTAATATAGACTTTGATTTTTTTTTCCCTTGAAAGGTGGCAAAAGCAGTGTTTTTGAATATTTTTCAGACAACAGTGGATAGATTCTTGGTAAATAACTAGAGTGGCCAGATCAGCCAGAACCGCTTTGATTGGTGGAACAGGCATGAAGGATCTAGTGTCTTCTGTTCATAGCTTGTGTGTTCATATATGTGTAAGAAGTATGACAGCACCCAGGACAGTCTGTTTTATTGGTACAGTCCACATTAACTCTGAGACACCGTGTACCAGTGTGAATCATGAAAAGGTGAATTACAGCAACTCACCAAGGTTCCTTCATTGGTATCTTCCTCTACCACCACAAAGGAAAAGAGCAGCAGATGCCTGGGTACACGATCACCCGCACGTTCCTCTGCCAGTCACACTGCATCCTGACTTGAAACTATATCACCATTCCTTTCAAGTCACTAAGTCAATATCTTGAAACACTTGAAGAAATGAGTAGAAGTTTCTTTTAATAGGAATGGATGAAGAGGGTTGGGAGAAGGCTAATGTGGAGCATAATTGCCAGCATAGAGTTTTTGGGTTGAATAGTCTGTTTCTGGGCCAGAAATTTGATGCAAAAGTTAAAGTACTCATTGGGTTGACAGGAAAAAAAAATCCAGACATTTGAGTTTATTACTCTGGTAAACTTTGTTTATCTACTTAGTGTCAAAATTTTAATTACCAATAATGTTAAATTGCCCACAGTGCATGAAGACTTCAACTTTGCATTGTTCATTAAGTCATAAAAGCATCCTGAAGGACACTTAATTAGTATTGCATGAAGGGACACTAATTTTTCAGAATTTTATTATCTCAGTAAAGTTCACAGGCACAATGTCATGGCAACAACCCAAAGTGAACAAACTTAGATTTACATAAATTAAATTTTATTATCACACCAACAATACTGGTGAAGATCTGTGTTCCCAAACTAATTCAACCCTTGTGCCATGTTGTCACATTTCACCAACAACACTGGCATCTACTCAAAAATGTGGAACATTGCCCAGGTACATCTGGCCACAAAAGCAGAGCATAACCCAATCCAGCCAATTTTTGTCCCATCAGCCTCTTCTTCATCATCAGTAAAGTGGTAGAAGGTGTTGTCAATCGTGCTGTCAAGAAGGAGAAAGTGAGGACTGCAGATGCTGGAGATCAGAGTCAAGAGTGTGGTGCTGGAAAAGCACAGCAGGTCAGGCAGCATCCAAGGTGATGAAGGGCTTATGCCCAAAATGGCGATTCTCCCGTTCCTTGGATGCTGCCTGACCTGCTGTGCTTTTCCAGCACCACACTCTTGGTGCTGTCAGGAAGCACTTGCACAACAGTAACCCACTCATCCATGGTCAGTCTGGGTTCTGCCAGGACCACCAGATTCCTGAACTCATTGCAACCTCAGTATAGCAAAATATATACATCCTTGCTGACTAGCAACCCAAGGTATTTGGTTGTGTGACTGCACTAATTAGTGCAGCAAGGCATGAATGTTTTAAGCAAGTAGGTGCTAAGTGAGTGCTAAGAGAAAAAGTGAGCAGCCCTTGTTCAATTTGTGTGCTGGATCAATGTGCATGAAGTGCACCTGCTGTAGCCTTTTAAAGTTTATTGCTAGCTTGCCCTGCAATACATGTCTATGCTTCCAGAGCACTCTGCCAGTTTATCAGTGAGGTACCCTGATATTTTGGATGCAGATGTCTGGATGAGGGATGTATGTAGCTGGAGCTCATAGAATGTTCTGAGGTGCTATTTGGTCATGTGTATCATGGAGATCCTTTGGATCAAGCAGCAAGCTGAATTCTCCGAGCACCTGTTCTGGTTTCCATGCCAAGCTTTCTCAACATTGAGCTTGTTTGTCACATAGGAAGAAGAAAGGAAGTTTAATGTTAATGAGGCACATGTGGGGCATGAGCAAGGTTTTTAACAATCAACCAATTCCTTTAATTGACAGCTCAGTATTACCTAGCAAACGTTCACACTGCTTCTGGAAAGCAAACTTATGGAATTGGATCCTCCCAACATCTACATGGACCTCATCAGATTTCTCATCCAATTTTACCACAAATCTCTACATTGTCCACATCGCTCAGATCCCTACAACATTCCATCTGTTATTTTCTGTTTTGCACATTCTCTCAGATGTTCCCCAATCATTTCCAATTCTGTTTGAGCTCACATAGTAACACAAGGCTGCAAACAAACTGTTAAACTGCTTCAATCCACTTTCAATACTTGACGATAAAGGTGTGACTGCCAATACAATTTCTACTTACTTAGCTGAATTCCTTCCAAAGCAAGTCGTGTGTCTAATGATAGTTGAAAATTTAAAGTTAATCTTTATTTCCTCAACGACCAATTGAAGTAGTTTGGAATGTACTCCATCTTGTTCTGGATATTTAACACATTTTCAGTACAGTTTCATTATCAGGCCATACATTTATTATTTATTCTTTTATTATTTTAATTTGGACAATTTCTTCCCTCTTCTCTGAAAATGTCAGAGTAAGATATTCACTGATTAGATTCCCTTCGACACTCTGAAGAGCAACACACCCAGACCCATTCCCCCCTTCACCTAACACTACGGGCAATTTAGCATGGCCAATTCACCTAACCTACACATCTTTGAACTGTGGGAAGAAACCAGAGCACCCGGAGGAAACCCACGCAGTCACGGGGAGAATGTGCAAACTCCACACAGACAGTTGCCTGAGGCAGGAATTGAACCCAGATTTCTGGTGCTGTGAGGCAGCAGTGCTAACCACTGTGCTGCCCACATGCCTTGTCTACCACAAAACACAAACTTCCCATTTGCTTTGATCTATTTCTTGCAATATGTTTGCAATTGCTAGCATTAATAAATATCTATGTTTGTACTAGAAACATACAAGCTGCTACAGCTGTACTCAAACATTTCAAAAACATTTACACTGAATCAGCACTTCCTGGTTTGTAGATTGTGGCATTTCTGAAATTTGCATTCCTTGCTCAAAACAAAGTACAAAGTTAATTATCACTTGGATCAGTGTATTCTGATGCTATTCTGCAGAAGAACCATTGCCACCCTGATTACTCTAGGATTGCCCACTAGTAAATCAATACAATTTTTCCATGTCTTCATCTACAATTTGCCATGTATACAAAACATATAAAACAGACATTGTATGCCTAATTTTCTTTGGGAATCACAAGTGAATCTTAATTAATTGTAGTTTATGAAGGAGACAGGATCCAAGTGAGGAGAAGAAAGGCAAATCTGGAGGGCACAAAGGCTTTTATCAGAATTTCAAAGTCAATGAAGTAAAAGGGTCAATATTTTGGAGACAAAAGTAGGCAGACTTCATGATGGATGGGATGCAGTGTTTGAAGCTCAGCTCAAATCAGATAGCAAGACAATACACCATTGAGCAAGAACTTCAAAAGAGATTCAGGAGAATGAGATGGATTAGTAAAGTGAGTACCGTTCTGGCATTCCAACCTTTGAGTATTGGTAATCTATAAATAAAGAATTTAAAGGAAGGAATAAAATAAATGTGATGGTGACTATTGAAGTTGAAACAATTACAGGAGATATACTGACATCATTGGGACAGATTGGCATAGATGGATTATAGGGCAGAGCAACAGTGCATGGCAAGAAGACAATGGAAGAGAATGCTAACAGTATCGAAGGTAAAGGGACCAGATAAAAACAAAATACTGTGTGTGCAGGAAATCCAAAACAAACATGGTGAGTTGAAAGATGAGTCAGATTGGACTGTAGACATTAATTCTGTTTCTCCACAGATGCTGCCAAAATTGCAGAGTTTCTCCAGCATTTTCTGTGTTTGTTGTGAAGTGACCAGAATATGATTGACAAATTTGCTGAGAACACAAAACTAGTTAGGAGAGTAGGTTGCAAATCATAGAATAGAATCATAGAATTCTTACAGCGTGGAACCAGGCCATTCACCCCATCGAGTCCACACTTACCCTCCAAACATCATCCCAGCCAGACACACACCCCAACTCTATCTCTGTAACCCTGCATTTTCCAGGACAAACTCACCTAGAATGTACATCCCTGGACACTATGGGCAATTTAACATGGCAAATCCTCCTAACCTGCACACCTTTGGACCGTGGGAGGAAATCAGAGCACCTGGTGGAAACCCACGCAGAATGTGCAAACAGACAGTTGCTCAAGAATTGAACTTAACCTGGATCCCTGGCGCTGTGAGGTGGATTGAGGTACTAAGGAAGTATAAGATGCAGTAAAGGAGTAGACCAGGGTGTTATAATCAAACAGTCCCCGAAGAAGACAGACATTAGAAGGGAGGGGATGACATGTTTTATTGGTGGCATTCTGCTAGATATGATGGAAATGGTGGAGGATGAATCTTTCAATGTGGAGAGGGAAAGTGGGGTGAAAAGTGAGAACATAGGGAACCCTGTTGCTGTTCTGGGAGGAAGGGAATAGATGAGAGCAGAAATGTAGGAAATGGTTCAGATATAGCTGAGGGCCCTGTTAACCATGCTGGATGTGGGGTGACATATACACTGTTATGGAACATGCGAGCCCCTCAAAACACTTTAAGGTAGCTCAGACCCTAATATTTTCTTATTTTAAAGGCAGATATAAAGTGGATATTCCAGGAATGATGCAGCTAATCAAACCACTTAGCTTTAAGCAAAACAGAATTTATTTACACACTACAGTTGAAAGACGAACAAAAGAAAATAGGATTTAGAATAACTTAAAAGGATTTTGTGTAATCCAAGATGGCAGATGGGACCAACTTCTGGCTGTAACAAGCTGCTCCTTTTTTGAGGTATTTTACGTGTTGAAGGTGATTTATTGAATTCCACAGGAGCAGCAATTACTGTTTCATATCCTGTTGCATTGTTTTGGAACTTTGGAGAAAAAAACGTCAAAATAACAGCACTTTTAAAAGGGAGAGGAACAGACAAAGGAAGCACATGGTGAGGTCAGTGCAGGAGAGAGAGAGAGAGAAAGAAACCTATATTGCTAACTGACAAAGCAGTCAACCTGCACAGGTAGCGCCTTTACTGTTTGAATTCATGGATCACTGGACATCGGGGAGCATCTGGGAAAACTAACAAACAGTGAAATTCACAACTGATCTTGGAGGAACCTGTTTGGGAGAGGTCACAGCGCAGAAAGAGATACGTGAATATTTTAAGTGTGGTCTTACAGTAAGTCTGCAGTAGTGAGTAGAGTGAGTTTTTTCTTCATTATATGTTTTATTGAAATAAGTTTCTTGATAAAACTTTAAAATATAAGCCTTAAGTATTAAGTTAGCCTGGACTAGTGTTTTGTAGAGGAATAAGACAGTGCTATTTTCTGGGTCTGTAGATTGAAAGAAGCAAAAATGACCTTTAGTAGAGTGATGTGCTCTTTGTGTCAGATGTGGTAGTTTAGGGAGTGTTTAAATGTTACTGAGGATTATATCTGCAATAAATGCAGTTAGTGGTTGAGGAATTTACAAGAGCTGTGATGGATGGCAATTATAGGAAGGGCGAAAAATCACTGATACAGTCACATAGATGGGTTAGCTCCAGCAAAGGTAAGAGAGGTAGGCAAGTAGTGCAGGAGTCTTCTGCAGGTATCCCCATTTCAAACAGATATGCTGTTTTGGAAAAAATAGAGGGTGATGGATTCTCAGGGGAATGCAGCATGAACAGCTAAGTTTATGATATTGACACTGGTTCTAATGCAATGAGGGGTATGCCGGGTTCCAAGAGATCAATTTCGTTAAGGGACTCAAGTCTGAGGCACAGACAGAAGTTTCTGTGGCCAGCAGTGAAAAATCAGAATGGTGTGTTGCTTCCCTGGTGCCAGGATCAAGGATGTCTTGAGAAAGTGCAGAATGTTCTAAAGGGGGAGAGGGCCCAGCTGGAGGTCATTGTACACATTGGAACCAATGACATAGGAAGGGAAAAAGATGAGATTCTGAAGGGAGAATATAGAGAGTTAGGCAGGAATTTAACAAGGAGATCCTCAAGAATAGTAATATCTGGGGTACTCCCAGTGCTGCAAGCTCGTTAGGGTAGGAATAGAAGGATAGAGCAGATGAATGCATGGCTGAGGAGCTGGTGTATGGGAGAAGAATTCACATTTTTAGATCATTGGAATCTCTTCTGGGGTAGAAATGATCTGCATAAGAAAGATGGATTGCACCTGAATTGGAAGGGGACTAACATACTGGTAGGGAGATTTGCAAGAGCTGCTCGGGAGGATTTAAACTAGTAAAGGGGGGGGGGGGCAGGTGGCAGGGGGATCCAGGGAGATAGTGAGAAAAGATTTCAATTTGAGATTGGTACAGTTGAGAATAAAGGCGAGGCGAGTGAAACAGTCGGGGCAGGCAGTGACAAAGCAGAGAACAGGTAGGACTGAAAATTAAACTTGCAATTATTTCAATGCAAGAGGGCTGACATGCAAAGCACATCAACTCAGGGCATGGTTAGGAACATGGGACTGGGATATCATAGCAATTACAGAAACATGGCTCAGGATGGACAGGACTGGCAGCTTAATGTTCCAGGTTACAAATGCTACAGGAAGGATAGAAAGGGAGGCAAGAGAGGAGGGGGAGTGGCGATTTTGGTAAGGTATAGTTCAAAGTTTGTGAGAAGATTTGAAGCTCGGGTGCTCGTTGTTGTGATTCTGTTCGCCGAGCTGGGAATTTGTGTTGCAGACATTTCATCCCCTGTCTAGGTGACATCCTCAGTGCTTGGGAGCCTCCTGTGAAGCGCTTCTGTGATCTTTCCTCCGGCATTTGTAGTGGTTTGAATCTGCCGCTTCCGGTTGTCAGTTCCAGCTGTCCGCTGCAGTGGTCGGTATATTGGGTCCAGGTCGATGTGCTTATTGATTGAATCTGTGGATGAGATCCACTGCAGCGGACAGCTGGAACTGACAACCGGAAGCGGCAGATTCAAACCACTACAAATGCCGGAGGAAAGATCACAGAAGCACTTCACAGGAGGCTCCCAAGCACTGAGGATGTCACCTAGACAGGGGACGAAACGTCTGCAACACAAATTCCCAGCTCGGCGAACAAAACTACAACGGTAAGGTATAGTATTACAGCTCTATTGAGGGAGGATATTCCTGGGAATACATCCAGGAAAGTTATTTTGGTGGAACTGAGAAATAAGAAAGAGATGATCACCTAATTGGGATTCTATTATAGACCCCCAAATAGTCAGAGGGAAATTGAGAAACAAATTTGTGAGGAGTTCTCAGTTATCTGTAAGAATAATAGGGTAGTTATGGTCACAGATTTTAACTTTCCAACCAGAGACTGTGACTGCCATAGTGTTAAGGGAGAGGAATTTGTTAAGTGTGCACAAGAAATTTTTCTGATTCAGTATGTGGATGTACCTACAAGAGAAGGTGCAAAATTTGGGAAATAAGAGAAGGATCCTACTCTTGGGAAACAAGACAATGCAGTGACAGAGGTGTCCGTGGGGGACCACTTTGGGACCAGCGACCATAAATTCTATTAGTTTTAAAATAGTGATGGAAAAGGATAGACCAGATCTAAAAGTTGAAGTTCTAAATTGGAGGAAGGCTAATTTTGATGATATTAGGCAAGAACTTTCAAAAGTTGTTTTGGGGCAGATGCTCGCAGGTAAAGGGATGGCAGGAAAATGGGAAGCCTTCAGAAATGAGATAACAATAGTCCAGAGAAAATATATTCCTGTTAGGGTGAAAGGAAAGCCTGCTAAGTATTGGGAATGCTGGATGACGAAAGAGATTGAGGGTTTGGTTAAGAAAAAGAAGGAAGCATGTGTAAGGTATAGAGAGGATAGATCGAATGAATCCTTAGAAGAGTAGAAAGGCAGCAGGAGAATACTTAAGATGGAAATCAGGAGAGCAAAAAGGGGGCAAGAGATAGCTTTGGCAAATAGAATTAAGGAGAATCCAAAGGATTTTTACAAATACATTAAGGACAAAAAGGTAACTAAGGAGACAATACGGCCCCTCAAAGGTCAGCAAGGCGGCCTTTGTGTGGTTCCATAGGAGATGGGGGAGATACTATTTACTGTGGAAAAGGACATGGAAGATATAGAATGCAGGGAAATAGATGGTGACATCTTGAAAAATGTCGACTTTACAGAGGAGGAAGTATTGGATGTCTTGAAACACATAAAAGTGGATAAATTCCAGGACCTGGTCAGGTGTATTCGAGAATTCTGTGGGAAGCTAGGAAAGTGATTGCTGGGCCCTTGCTGAGATATTTGCATCATCGATAGTCACAGGTGAGGTGCTGGAAGACTGGAGGTTGGCTAACTTGGTGCCACTGTTTAAGAAGGGTGGTAAGGACAAGCCAGGGAACTATAGACCGGTGAGCCTGACATCAGTGGTGGGCAAGTTGCTAGAGGGAATCCTGAGGGACAGGATGTACATGGATTTGGAAAGGCAAGAACTGATTAGGGATACTCAACATGGCTTTGTATCTGGGAAATTATATCTCACACAATTGATTGAGTTTTCTGAAGAAGTAACAAAGAGGTTTGATGAGGGCAGAGTGGTGAATGTCATCTAAATGGACTTCAGTAAGGCATTCAACATGGCACCCCATGGGAGACTGGTTAGCCAGGTTAGTTCTCATGGAATATAGGGAGAACTAGCCATTTGGATACAGAACTGGCTCAAAGATAGAAGACAGAGGGTGATGGTCGAGGGTTGTTTTTCAGACTGGAGGCCAGTGACCAGTGGAGTGCCTCAAGGATCGGTGCTGGGTCCACTACTTTATGTCATTTATATAAATGATTTGGATGTGAGCATAGAGAGGAGGGGGAGTGGCATTCTTGATAAGCGATAGCATTACAGCTATGCTAAGGGAGGATATTCCCGGAAATACATCCAGAGAAGTTATTTGGGTGGAACTGAGAAATATGAAAGGGATGATACCTTATTGGGATTGCATTACAGACCTCCCAATAGTCAGAGGGAACTTGAGAAACAAACCTGTAAGGAGATCTCAGCTATCTGTAAGAATAATAGGGTGGTTATGGTAGCGGATTTTAACTTTCCAAACACAGACTGGGACTGCCATAGTGTTAAGGGTTTAGATGGAAAGGAATTTGTTAAGTGTGTACAAGAAATTTTTCTGATTCAGTATGTGGATGCACCTTCTAGAGAAGGTGCAAAACTTGACCTACTCTTGGGAAATAAGGCAGGGCAGGTGACTGAGGTTTCAGTGGGGGAGCACTTTGGGGCCAGCAATCATAATTCTATTAGATTTAAAACAGTGATGGAAAAGGATAGACCAGATCTAAAACTTCAAGTTCTAAATTGGAGAAAGGCCAATTTTGACGGTATTAGGCAAGAATTTTTAAAAGCTGATTGGGGCAGATGTTCGCAGGTAAAGAGATGGCTAGAAAACGGGAAGCCTTCAGAAATAAGATAACGAGAATCCAGAGAAAGTATATTCCTGTTAGGGTGAAAGGAAAGGCTGGTAGGTAAAGGGAATGCTGGGTGACGAAAGAGATTGAGGGTTTGGTTAAGAAAAAGAAGGAAGCATATGTAAGGTATAGACTGGATAGATCGAATGAATCCAGAGAAGAGTATAAAGACAGTAGAAGTATACTTAAGATGGAAATCAGGAGGGCCAAAAGGGAATATGAGATAGCTTTGGCAAATAGAGTTAAGGAGAATCCAAAAGGTTTTGACAAATACATTAAGGACAAAAGGGTAACTAGGGAGAGAATAGGGCCCATCAAAGATCAACAAGGTGGCCTTTGTGTGGAGCCACAGAAAATGGGGTAGATACTAAATGAGTATTTTGTATCTGTATTTACTGTGGAAAACGATATGGAAGATATAGAATGTAGGGAAATAGTTGGTGACACCTTGCAAAATGTCCATATTACAGAGGAGGAATTGCTGAATATCTTGGAATGCATAAAGATGGATAAATCCCCAGGACCTGATCAGGTGTACCCTGGAACTCTGTGGGAAGCTAGAGAAGTGATTGCTGGGCCTCTTGATGAAATATTTGTATCATCGATAGTCACAGGTGAGATGCCAGAAAACTGGAGGTTGACTAACGTGTGCCACTGTTTAAGAAGGGTGGTAAGGACAAGTCAGGGAACTGTAGACCAGTGAGCCTGACGTAGCGGTGGTGGGTAAGTTGTTGGAGGGAATCCTGAGGGAAAGGATGTACATGTATTTGGAAAGGCAAGGACTGATTCGGGATAGTCAACATGGCTTTGGGCATGAGAAATCATGTCTCACAAATTTGATTGAGTTTTTGAAGAAGTAACAAAGACAATTGATAATAGCAGAGTGATAGATGTGATCTTTATGGATTTCAGTAAGGCGTTTGACAAGGTTCCCCATGGGAGACTGATTAGCAAGGTTAGATCTCATGGATTACAGGGAGAACCAGCCATTTGGATACAGAACTGGCTCAAAGGTAGAAGACAGAGGGTGGTGGTGGAGGGTTATTTTTCAGATTGGAGTCCTGTGACCAGTGGAGTGCCACAAGGATCGGTGCTGGGTCCTCTACTTTATGTCATTTACATAAATGATTTGGATGCGAGCATAAGAGGTACAGTTAGTAAGTTTGCAGATGACACTAAAATTGGAGGTGTAGTGGACAGTGAAGAGGGGTATCTCAGATTACAACAGGATCTTGACCAGATGGGCGAATGGGCTGAGAAGTGGCAGATGGAGTTTAATTCAGATAAATGTGAGGTGGTGCATTTTGGGAAAGCAAATCATAGCAGGATTTATTCACTTAATGATAAGGTCCTCTGGAATGTTGCTGAACAAAGAGACCTTGGAGTGCAGATTCATAGCTCCTTGAAAGTGGAGTCGCAGGTAGATAGGATAGTGAAGAAGGTGTTTGGTATGCTGTCCTTTATTGGTCAGAATATTGAGTACAGGAGTTGCAAGGTCATGTTGTGGCTGTACAGGACATTGGTCAGGCTACTGTTGGAATATTGCATGCAATACTGGTCTCCTTCCTATCGGAAAGATGTCGTGAAACTTGAAAGGGTTCAGAAAAGATTTACAAGGATGTTGCCAGGGTTAGAGGATTTGAGCTATAGGGAGAGGCTGAACAGGCTGGGGCTGTTTTCCCTGTAGTGTTGGAGGCTGAGGGATAACCTTATAGAAGTTTACAAAATTATGAGAGTCATGGATAGGGTAAATAGACAAAATCTTTTCCCTGGGGTCGGGGAGTCCAGAACTAAAAGGCATAGATTTAGGGTGAGAGGGGAAAGATATAAAAGAGACCTAAGTGGCAACGTTTTCATGCAGAGGGTGGTACGTGTATGGAATGAGCTGGCAGAGGAAGTGGTGGAGGCTGGTACAATTGCAACATTTTAGAGGCATTTGGATGGGTCTATGAATAGGAAGGGTTTAGAGAGATGTGGGCCGGGTGCTGGCAGGGTGTGACTAGATTGGGTTGGGATATCTGGTTAGCATGGATGGGTTGGACCGAAGTGTCTGTTTCCATGCTGTACATTTCTATGACTCAATAAGAGGTAAGTTTGCAGATGACACACAAATTGGAGGTGTAGTGGACAGCGAAGAAGGTTACCTCAGAGTTCAACGGGATCTTGATCAGATGGGCCAATGGGCTGAGAAGTGGCAGATGGAATTTAATGTAGATAAATGTGAGGTGCTGTATTTTGGGAAAGCAAACCTTAGCAGGACTTATACATTTAATGATAAGTTCCTAGGGAGTGTTGCTGAACAAATAGAACTTGGACTGCAGGTTCATAGCTCCTTAAAAGTAGAGTCACAGTTACATAGGATAGTGAAGAAGGTGTTTGGTATGCTTTCCTTTATCAGTCAGAGTATTGAGTACAAGAGTTGGGAGGTCATGTTGTGGCTGTACAGGACATTGGTAAGGCCACTTTTGGAATCTTGAGTGGAATTCTGATCTCCTTCCTATCGGAAAGATGTTGTGAAACTTGAAAGGGTTCAGAAAAGATTTACAAGGATGTTGCCAGAATTGGAGAATTTGAGCAATGGGAAGGGATAGATTAGACTGAGGCTGTTTTCCCTGGAGCATTGGAGGCTCACGGGTGACCTTATAGAGGTTTATAAAATCATGAGGGGCATGGATAGGATAAATAGACAAGGCCTTTTCCTTGGGGTGGGTGAGTCCAGAATAGAGGGCACAGGTTTAGGGTGAGGGGGGAAAGATATAAAAGCGACCTAAGGGTCAACTTTTTAAAGCAGAGGGAGTGCATATGAGCTGCCAGAGAATGTGGTGGAGGCTACTACAATTGCAACATTTAAAAAGCATCTGGATGGGTATATGAATTGGAAGGATATGGGCTGGGTGCTGGCATGTGGCACTAGATTGGGTTGGAATATCTGGTCAGCATGGACAAGTTGAACCGAAGGGTCTATTTCCATGCTATATGTCTCTATAACTATTTGGAAATCCAACTGAATCGAAATCACAACTCAAAGAAGGAGCTATTCCAATACCCATAACATCCCATTAAAACACCCCTTGACAATGTTTTTTTCAGATTCCCTACAGTATGAAAACAGGCCCTTTGGCCCAACAAGTCCACACCAACCCATTCCCCTACATTTACCCCGACTTTGGGCAATTTAGCATGGCCAATTTACCTAACCAGTACAACTTTTGAAGGAAACCGGAGACAGACACAGGGAGAATTTGTAAACGCCAGACAGACAGTCACCAAGGCGGGAATTGAACCTGGGTCCCTGGCATTGTGAGGTAGCAGTGCTAGCCACTGAGCAACCGGATGGCAAATTCAAACTCAGGTTCTGACAGGCATCAGAGATTGCAGCGGGAAGAGTCTGACAAAAACATCTGTCAAAGCATGGAACCTTTTCTCACAGTAACAACTTCTCTGCTACAAGCAGTTTCTGACGACTTGCTAAAACAAACCAAGTCAGAAAAATACCTGAACTGAGAGATCTGGCCACTCCTCTGCCATTGTTTGAAGTGAGTTCTTTCCAAGACATATGAGCACCTTTGCCATTACCAATCCTCTTGGAAAAAAAAACACCAAGGACAAAATAACCTTGTTAAATGGAAAATGGAAAATATAGCGGAGAACTCACTGGGAATGTGGTATCATCAGATCAATGTGACGCACGTGGAGAAACTGGGAGAGTTGAATAGAACCCTTACAGATAGTGGATTGTGAGCAAACGTAGTCAAAGGAGTCAATGGACTTATAATGGAAATGGGTGAACAGCTATTTTTGTCTACTTTATTTTAAATTTTGGGAGTAATCATTGCTAAATTAGTTTTAAAAAATATCTCCAGGAGCCATTTCTTTCAAAAATTAATTATTCATTTCCACCAGCAAAATATTAGAATAGAGAAATTATAATACATATATATGACGTTTCACTAATTTGAAGATTGTAATTCATAATCTGTAGACCTTGTATTCCATGTTTAGAAATATGAATAATACTACAAAATATACCAATAGGATTAAAATTTAATTTGACCTAAATTGCCTTAAGATAGAATTCAAAATATCAGCTCCTTTTGGCATTGCATTTAACGATAATTCAGGAGAATTTGCATGTACTTATTTAAATTTTACTTTTGAAATTTTAGGTTTAAGATTTATCTCAAGACATAAAACATTGGAAAACAAATTTCATTTTTCCTTTTATTGGATGAGAACCATCCAAAATGATTTGCATAATTATTGTCCACAGAATATAAGGATTTCACTAATTGTTTAACTTGCACCAGAATATACGTCACAAGGAGTTTCATTGGAGCATTTTAAAGTGAAGTTATGGAACATTACATAAGGCGATACTAAGTCAAATCACCAAGAGCCTGATTAAAGAGGAAGTTTTTAACAAGTGTCTTAAAGACAGAAGAAAGTTTGAGAGTTAGAGAGGCAGAGAGGCCTTTAAAAGCTACCTAATGAAGAAATGGCTCCCAATGGTAGAGCAATTACAATTCAAAATGTATAAAAAATCAGCATGAGAAATGTAAAGCTATCCTTGAAAACACTGAGACCCAGAAAAGGTTGCAGAGATAGGCATCGAAAAGGTCAAACAGAGATTTTGAAAAACAAGAATCAGTTTATTAAAAGCAAGATGGGTAAAACAAAATTAGAGTTATTTTAGATGAGATTAGTCACAAAGTTCCTTGTTTTTTTTGTGTGCTACAAATGGCCCTAAGCAGCAGATTTGTTATCATGTGACACATGTTGAATGTCATTGTGGTGAGGTTATTAGTGTGTGCGCAGTTAGCAGACAGCCAGAAATATGAAGAGGAGACTGATTATGACATTAGTGAATGTATAATGCTAATTTATCACCCGTTCTGTTGTTGGAACCTGATTCTCAAGCCACTGCTGTTTTTTAATCACACACAGTCGAACACAGATTAAGAAGCAGGACAATTTGCAAAACATCAGCTATTCAATGGGACCATCAAGATAGCTGCTGATTGATTTCTACTCTATCATGTTACAATTGTACAAGGTTTTGGTGCTTTCTGGAATTTCTATAAAAATGCTAAACATTACGGGGAGAACTTGGCAGATGCTGAAGAAATTGATCCTGACTGCAAGGTTTCTGTGCAAACAAGCTGACCCCTGACTTTGATCTATTAGCATGCATTCCCATTGGATTATCGCTTGACTGGAAAAATTAAAGAGAAGAATTGCAGAGCAAAATGAGGAGCTAGAAGAGGGAGAGGAGAGAGGAGTAAGTTCATAAAACCATAAGACATAGGAGCAGATGGAGGCCATTTAACTCATTAAGTCTGTTCTGTCATTCCTGGCTGATCTGATAATCCTCAATTCCACTTTTTTTTGCCATTTCTCTATAATCCTTGATTCCCTTACTGATTAAAAATCTCTTTCTTCATGTTGAATACATTTAGCAATGTAGTTTCAACAGGCTTCTGCAGTAAAGAATTCCACCGATTCATTATCCTCTGAGAGAAGAGATTCCTCCTCATCTCTGTCTTAAATGTGTGCCCCCTCACTGTTAGGTTATGTCCTCTGGTTCTGGACTCTCCCACCAGGGGAAACTAAATTTCTGCATCTAGCCTGTCAAGTTCCCTAAGGAGATTGTGCATTACAATAAGGTTGTCTTCATTCTTCTAAATTCAAATCGGTACAGGCCTAAGAGATTCAACCTCTCTTCATAAGACATTTCTTTCATACCTTGTGGCAGCATAGTGAATCTTTTCTGAACAGCCTCCAATGCTAGTATATCTTTTCTTTGATAACAGGACCAAAACTGTTCACTGTTTTCCAGCTGTGGTCTGACTAGCATCTTGTATAGTTTTAACAAAATCTCCTTACTTTTAAACCCCATTCCTTTTGAAGTAAGGGCCAACATTCAATTTGCTCTCCTTATTACAAGCTGAACTTGGTTGCTAGCCTTTTGCGACTCATACATAAAGACCCCAAATCCCTCTGCTCTATAGCTTTCCCAATTTAAATAGAAATCAGCTCCTCTATACTTCCTGCCAAAATGCATAACTTCATATTTTACCACATTATATTTTGTCTGCAAAGTTTCTGCCCACATGATTAGCCTATCAATATCCATGCTAATATATTACTTGCAAAATAATGATGTCATTAAGTCACTTAATGTGTGGAACCTTATCAAATACTTTCTGAAAATCCATAGATACTATATTTACTACTTCCCCATTTACTACTATCCTGTTTGGTAACTCCTCAAAGACTTCTAGTACATTTATCAGACATAACTTTCCATTCACGATGTCATACTGACACTACTTGAATATATTATGTTAAAAATCACACAACACCAGGTTATAGTCCAACAGGTTTAATTGGAAGCACACTAGCTTTCGGAGCGTCGCTCCAAAAGCTAGTGTGCTTCCAATTAAACCTGTTGGACTATAACCTGGTGTTGTGTGATTTTTAACTTTGTACACCCCAGTCCAACACCGGCATCTCCAAATCATGAATATATTATGCACTTCTAAATGCTCTGCAATTAGATCCTTTACAATAGACTCTAACAATTTCCCAATAACATATATTAAGCTAACTGGCCTGTAGTTACTTGTTTTTTGACCCCCTTCCCTGTATATCCACTACATCTGTAGATACTTCCTTTAATATTCTAGGATGCATCCAATAAAATCCAGGGGACTTATTGGTTTTTTGCATCATTAGTTTCCATAGCACTTTTTTTTCTGGTAGCAGTTATGTTTTCTCCTCCTTTTTTCCTTTGATTATTTAGTCATTTTGGAATGCTATTACTGCATTCTACTGCGAAGACTGATCCAAAGTATTCATTCAAAACCTCTGCCATTTCCTGGTCCCCAATCTCATTCTGTGTATGTTCATTTTGCATAAAGTAGGTCTTGCTGTCCATCAGAATATCACTGTAAGTTTACTCTTAACATTGCATTTCTCTCTTTACAATTTTCTTGGTCATTGTTTGTTGGTTTTTAAAACTTTCCCTCTGTCTTGCCATTAATCTTTACCACATTGGAAGTTTTTACTTTCAATCTGATGTTACCCTTAACTTCCTGGCTGATTATAGTTGATTTATCTATTCTTAGAATTTTTCTTCCTCACTGAAACATGTCCTTGCTGCGAGCCGTGAGCCATGATCCATTTTCATAAATGTCAGTCATTGTTCATCATCCATCTTTGCTGCTAAACTCCTTTATCAGTACATTCCAGCCAGCTCTGCTCTCATTCATTTGTAATTACCCTTATTTAAAGTTAACACAATTTTTCTGACCCAGTTTCCTTCCTCTCAAATTAAATGTTAACTTCAAACATGTATGGTCACTGTTTCCTCGAGATCTTTTACTCTGACATCATTTTCACATGTGCCTCACTGAATCCAGAATAGCCCTGATCTCTGGTTGGATTGCCACATGTTGTTCTTGTAAGCTGTCTCAAATACATTCTATGATGGATACCTCTGCAAATCTGACTATCCCAATCTATATGAAGAATAAAGTACATGATTAATGTACTGCCTTTATCTCCTGAGTTATTCTCTGTCCCACTGTATAGCTACTGTTAGGTGATCTTTAGAGTACTCCTTCCATTTTTATCTTTTTTTTATTAACCACACCCGTATGAGTTCTGTCTTCCAAATTTAAAATAATTTCATGCTATTGTTCTTTTTCCGTTCCACACCAACAATGCTATACTACCACTCTTGCTTTCCTGCCTATCCTTTTCAAAAGTTACATACCCCTGAATATTTTGACCCCAGCTTTGATTTCTTTGTAATCATATGTCCATAATGGGTGTAAGATCATACCCATTAACTTGTATTTGTGCTGTTAATTCATTTATTTTGCTCTGAATGCTACTCACATTCAAGTAAAGACCTATCAATTTTGTCCTTTTTACCATTTTTCTGTCCTGACCATAGTTACTGCTATTTTCCTATGTTTGCATAATATATCCTTACCCATCCCACATTGGCTACTATTATATAAAAAGCTACCTTTTAATGCTACCATATCCTTTAACTTTGTAAGCCTAAATGTACCCACTCACAAACCCTCCACCTCTCTAATTAGTTTAAAGCCCTTGTTATTCAATTCAACAGGACATTGGTTCCATTACGTATCACATGAAGCCCATCTCACTGGACTAACTCCTTCCTACCCCCAGTAATGATGCCAATGATGCATGAAGTGAAAGCCATTCCACCACAGCAATCTTTAAGCCACATACTTAACTGCTTGACATTATTCCAATTTCCCTGTAGATAAGGTAATAATCCAAAGATTATTATCTTGAAGGTTATGCTTTATAATTTAGCTTCTAACTATTTAAAATCTTCAGCAGACCTCCTTTGTAGCCCCACAAATGTTATTGATAACAATGTGGATGACATCCACTGGATCCCTCCCATCTCTCTCCAAGTTCTTCTCCAGCCCTGAGAAGATATCTCTTGACCATGGCACTGGGAAGGTAACACAATCTTTAGGACTCCTGCTCATGACTGAAGAGAACAGTACCTATCCCCTTAATTATACTATACCCTACTATACCTACATTCTTATTTCCTCCCCCAAATGAATGGCTCTACACACCAAGGTTCCATGGTCTGTTCACTCATCATCCCAGTATTCTCCACTCTTGTCCAGTCAACTTCCAAGAACCTCAGCACTGTTGGACAGGTTCAGACTCCTCAATTTTAACCCCTTGGTCCTAATACCTGCCTCATCTGCAGGGACACTCGCCTATCCCTGATCACAGTGCAATTTTGAATTACCTAATCCCTCATGTGACACAATGTCTGCAGCTTAGACTCTAGATTCTTTACTTTGACCTGAATTTCCTTGAACTGCAAACATTAAAGGTATGTCGCCTTCAATTGCATTGGTGCCCAGCAGCTTCTATATGTTGCAGCATCAAATGCTACCAGCATCAAGCTAATACTTAAGCAGTTATTGTTAATAAAAGAGAAAAGAAAAACACTCGAGGCCTAAACACGAACTGAAGATCTGACTTTCACTTTAAAAGGCTAAAAATGTTCACCGATTCTATTCACCAATCAGCTTCTTTCTCTGCACTCATATCATGCTGTGGTTTGTCTATCACTGGTCTCACTACAGGTCAACCTCTCAATCCACTCCTTTTAATTTCTTCACTTAGCTCTCACTCTGGAGAGTTTATTTCTTGCAGTACACCCCAATTAATGCACTTCTACTACCCTTTGCACTTTGAACTAAATTTTCAACAGTATAGTCAGTAGACTCACTCGACCTTCATCCCCCTCTGTTCAGTGTTATGCACAATGATCCTACTCCTTACTGATTGCCTTGTATAGCTTTAGCAAAAATCCCATATTTTTATAGTTCACTCTTTCTGAAATGAAAGTCAACAATCCAATTCCCTTCCCAATTACCTAGTAAACTTGGATGCTAGCTTTTTGTGATTCATGCACAAGAATCCCCAAATCCTTCTGTGTTGCAGATTTCTTCTGTCCTTGTCCATTTGAATAAAACTCAGCTCTTCTACTTTTCTTGTAAAAGTGCGTAACCTCACATTTCTGGCATTATATTCCATTTATTATGTTTTTGCCCACGCACTCGCACCTTGTTCCCCATTGTAGCTGCTGTCTACTCATGCCTGGGATCATATGAGATTCATATTCCAAATTTGAGTTATCCTCTAAAATATTCTGAGAGCTGAGTACTCAAAGTGTATGACTGATTGGCTTGTTTCTTCATTCTCTATGTGTTCTTATTTCTCTAGCACTACCTGAACAACAAACTTGCACCAACTACTTAATGCTATCCAAATTGATGAATGAATATTGAAAAATTCTGCTACTATTTTCTTTGCTGCATAGTAAAGTCTACAGTAATTAATGTATCTCAATTAACTGCTTCCCCTGAACAAATAAATGTACTTCATCTTGTTCATCTTAGCATAATTGTTCCAAAACAACAGAAATTCTAATGTTTTCTCACAATTGCAAATGTCAGAATTTTATCATAGATCCCTAGAGTGCAGATAGAGGCTACTTGATCTATTGAGTCTGCACCAACTCGCTGAAGAGCATTCCATTCAGACACAACAGCCCTTCCCTCCCCCTCCCCCCACTCCCTGCCTCCCATTCCCATAAACCTGCATTTCCCACGTTAACCCATCTAAGTCTGTACAACACTGGACACTACAGGGCAATTTAGCATTACCAATTAATTTAATCAATACATCTTTGGACTGTGAAAGGAAGCCAGAGTACTCAACAAAAACTCTCACAGACAGAAATAACATGTGAACACCATACAGACAGTGCCAGAAGGCTGGAATCGAACCTCGATCCCAAGCAGTTTGAGGCAGCACTGTGCCACCCCAAATTTTATGATTGAAAATACAATAAAATATTTACAGTGAAATGTGTAAACCACAGCAAACTTTAAAGAAATGCATAAAGGCATTGTCCATCTCTGTTAGTATGTTGCTGGAAAAGCGCAGCAAGTCAGGCAGCATCCAAGGAACAGGAGAATCGACGTTTTGGGCATAAGCCCTTCCTTAGGGCTTATGCCCGAAACGTCGATTCTTCTGTTCCTTGGATGCTGCCTGACCTGCTGCGCTTTTCCAGCAACACATTTTCAGCTCTGATCTCCAGCATCTGCAGCCCTCACTTCATCTCTGTTAGTAATCCTGTATACACTTCTTGAGCCGACTGTTCAAAGAAACCAGGAAATTGATGGGACTTGAAGTCCAATTTGGTAAATGACTCACCTACTCACTAAACACCAAGATCATTTCATTCAGGAATTATTACAAAAGACCCTTTTACGTTTCTATTATTTAGGCTGGTTGAAAAAAATGCTTATTGCTGTCAGAAATAACATCCACTGAAAATCTTAATTCCCCAACTGAATGCTGGTTCATGATTAATCCTCTGCTGATTCCCACAAACTGATAATACACATTCACATTCATATTTCATCCCTTGACTGGGATAATGTGCCTGGTCTCAGACGATGTCTGCCTCCTTCCCATCAAATAAATCATATTCAGTTTGTTGCTCCATTTTCTTTTAACTCTTCTTTTCCAGCCTGTTTGGCCATATTGTCTCTAACCAGAAATCCATGCTAAAATGCCAGAAGTCAATTACCCATCCTATTGAGATAATAATGACTTTGGGTACATACATACAACAATGATAATGCACGAAAGGCTAAATTTTATAGTCCTTGAAAACTGATGAGGCAATCATGGTGTACAATTAATGGATGCCCATCTCCTGCAAGGCAGGCAGTATGCCAACTATGTGCTGCCCACCATTTTGAATTATTTCGGAATCTAGTCCATGCTAATCATGCTATTGCTTAAATGCTTGACTGAGGTGGACTAATATCAGGAATGACTTGTTTGAGAGTCTTCAGTTTCATGAAATCTTTTTAGTGTTTTGGACATTCCACATTGCTTGGTGTGACTCAGGAACCCTATTTAATATAGTTGTTTTGCTGCATTTGTTGTAGACAATAGCAATGAACTGAATGGGTCAAGACTCTCTGTCCACTGTTTTCTCCATGTCACCTTCTTGACCAGTTGAGTTTTCCCATTTCCATGACATGTACCCTACACATTTCAAAGAGAGGTGCAGTGGTTAGAACAGGTGCTGGGAGCTTTGCAGGAACTAAATTTGAATCTAAGAAACACAGAATTGTAATGGTGCAGAAGGAGCATCCCGTCTGAACAATTTAGCTTAGTATCAATCTCCTGACTTTTCCCTGTAACCCTGCATTTTATTTGTAATTAAATAATCATCCAATGCCCTCCTGAATGCTTCCACTGAACCTGTCTCCACCATACTTCCAATCAGTGCATTCCTGACCCCAACTATTTGCAGTGTGAAAATATTTCTCCTGTCTCACCTTTGCTTCTTTTGTAGAAAATTTTAAATCTGTACTGTCTGATTTTTAATCCTCTTATGTAGAATAATTTCATGGAATAATGGTAAACATGGGAGAATGTTGGCTACAGGTGTTTTCAATATTATATGAGAGATGTTCATAGAGGAATTAAACATTAAAATAGATACCCTGTATAGAAAGGGAACCAGAAGGCTCTCGAGATGCATGCTCAGAAGGCAGTGGCATAGCTGGCTGTGGATATCAATGTCAGGAGTCAAACTCCAAGGGTCCATGCAGCAAGTGTTCAAGTGTCCAGAAGCAGTTCATGTCGCCATGCAATAAGATCTGGACAACATTCAATCTTAGGCTGGTAAATGTTAAGTAACATTCATTCAAATGCATGGTGGCACAGTGGTTAGCACTGCTGCCTCACAGCGCCAGAGAACCGGGTTCAATTCCTGCCTCAGGCAATTGTCTGTGTGGAGTTTGCACATTCTCCTCGTGTCTGCGTGGGTTTTCTCTGGGTGCTCCAGTCTCCTCCCACAGTCCAAAAATGTGCAGGTTAGGTGAATTGGCCATACTAAGTTGCCCATAGTGTTAGGTGAAGGGGTCTAGGTGTGTTGCTGTTCGGAGGGTCAGTGTGGACTTGTTGGGCCGAAGGGCCTATTTCCACACTGTAAGCAATCTAATCTAATCTAATCAATACCCTAATATCAACATCCCAGAAGTTGCAGTCAACCACAAAACCCAACTAGACGAGCCAGATTAATACTGTGGCTACAAGCATAGGTCAGAAGTTTGAAATTTGTCACAAAAAACTCACCTCCTGATTACCCTGTCTACAATCTAGAAGACAAAAGTCAGAAATGTGATGGAATACTCTCCACTTAACTGGATTCATGCAGCTCCAACAACAGTCAAGAAGCTTGACACTCAAGCAGCCCATTTGATCATTACCTCATCCATCACTGAAGAACTGATTTCCTTCATCACAGTAAAATGTCCCATCTGAAAGCCCAGCTTTAACAGTATTTTCCAAAACAACAAATTCTACCAGTGAGAAAGACAAGGGCAGCAGCCATATGGGTAAACCACCATCTGCAAAGTTCACTCCAAGTCATGCATTATGCTTTTCTGTCACTGGATCAGTAATTTTCTTCAGTTGTACTTTCTTCCTAACACCACTGTGGGTGCATTTATAATGCCTGACTGTAGTGGTTTACTAGTGGCGCGTTACCATTTTTTCAAGGACAGGTGTGGATGATAATTGCTGATCTTGCCAGCAACACCCATATCTCAGTGTTATAACTATGGTTAAAATGGATTACCATTATTCAACTTTCATCTTTTGACTTAAATAATCAAATTTTCTTGGATTAAAATGGTTTTAAAATGGACATTACTGGCATAAAATGGCTGCTATGATCTGTTGAGAAGCCCAGGATACCCACACGAAATATGCAAAGTCAGCTGCCTCGAAATTAACATTTAATCAGGAGGCACTTAAACTCAAGGCACCCCAAAATTGGCATCTCTTGTTTTACTCACAATTGCATAATAGCCGTAAATAGGACACAATTGCAATATTTAAAAGACATTTGGATATGTACATGAATAGGAAAGGTTTGAAGGGATATGGGCCTGGAGCTGGTAGGTGGGACTAGTTTAGTTTGGGATTATGCTTGATATGGACTGGTTATACTGAAGGATCTGTTTCCATGCTGTATGACTCTATGAAGCTTTGAAAGATTCCTGCCCAACGTTTTCTTCATTTCTATCTTTCTATCTATCTCAACTACAGAAACCAATGCCATTGAGAAAGCAATTTGGAACATCCATCATTCACTAGCATTCAAGACGTACAAACTTTACCACTGTGAAACAATTGAAATCAGGTCCTTTCATTCTCACAACTCTCAAATTGCAAATGCATTGGAGGTGGTTCAGAGGAGTTCACCAGATTGATACCTGATCTGTGAGGGGTGTCTATTGAGGATAAGTTGGTCAGGCTGAGCTTGGTTCCACTGGAGTGTAGAAGACTGAGAGTGGGTGTTTCCTTTTTCAGGTATACCCAGATCTAGGAATTACCATAATAAAATCAGGGGGTCACCCTTTTAGGAAATAGCTGGGGAGAATATTGTTCTCTTAGAAGGTTGTACAACTTTGGAATTCTCTGCTTCAGAAGGCGGTGGGGATGAGGTCATTAAACATATTTTAGGCAGAGGCAGAGATATTCTTGTTATGCAAAAAACCAACGATTAAATAGGAACCTAGAAGTTGAAACACAAACAGACCAGCCACATACATCATGAATGGTATAAAGCTGAGGAGTCTCGAGGAGCTGAATTTTATTTCTGGTTCTATTTTTATGCTTGTACACTTATGTCCTTATGAGGAAAGACCAGACAGACTAGGTCTGTATCCTCTGGAGCTTAGAACAGTCAGAGGTGATTTAATTGAAATAAATAGGATCCTAATAGACTTGACAGGATTAATGTTGGAAGGATTCTTCTTCGTGAGGAAGAAACTAGAATTAGGAGTTGTAGTTTAAAATTGAGGGCGCATTCATTGAAAACAGGTGAGAAGACATTTTTTTTCCCTCTCAGTTGTCAGTCTTTAGAATTCCCTTCCTCAAAGGGCAGTGGACACTGAATGTTTAAGTATCTCTTAGGCAGAGTCAAGTGGATTCTTGATTATCAAGAGGATGAAAGATTTTTGGGGATATGTAGATATGTAGATATGTAGAGTTGAGGTTAAAATTGGATCAGCCATTATTTTGCTGAGTGGCAGAACGTGCCTGAGGCCAAGCAGACTACTCTTGTTCCTCATTCATATGTAGCTCCATTTCCCTTTATCTTCCAGTATGTACTCACCACTTATGGGCGGCACGGTGGCACAGTGGTTAGCACTGCTGCCTCACAGCGCCAGAGACCCGGGTTCAATTCCCGCCTCAGGCGACTGACTGTGTGGAGTTTGCACATTCTCCCCGTGTCTGAGTGGCTTTCATCCGGGTGCTCCGGTTTCCTCCCACAGTCCAAAGATGTGCAGGTCAGGTGAATTGGCCGTGCTAAATTGCCCGTAGTGTTAGGTAAGGGGTAAATGTAGGGGCATGGGTGGGTTGCGCTTCGGCGGGTCAGTGTGGACTTGTTGGGCCGAAGGGCCTGTTTCCATGCTGTAATGTAATCTAATCTAATCTTCATCCCAACCAGCATCACCCCACCCCACACCTCTTCTTTGAAAGTTAATTTGTATGCATTTGATGCCACATTTTAACAATATCCATCATATCTCAAGCTCAGATATTTAGAATGGTTACAAATCTCACATCTACACCCCAATTTGTTAGCATTGTCAGCTATTCAGCCACATCACCAAATGGTCTACACAACACTAACAGACACATTTCCTCCCTCTTTCAGGATAAAATGGTACACAACTAGAGGCAGTTGGAGCTAACATAGTTATAACATAAATAATTACGAGAATAACTAAAGTACTTTTTAACTAAAGTAAAAGCTGTACATTCATATTGACTCATTTTAAGAGATGGGTTTAGCCATTACAATTTTAATTTTAATTGTACACTTAAATATTTTTCTTTTAATATGCTGTCATGCGCTTCACGATGCATATATTAAGTAGAAATAATTTTGGTAGCAGAATATCTGAATCTTCTGTGGCCTGACAGCTTTTCTGTTGCAGCATTGAGGCTTATATGGAGACAGCTTATTGAATTAAGAATGCAGCATCATATTCAACATGCAAATAATCATAGCTTCTAACACAGAGTCCAAAACAACTGGGAAGAGAAGTAATAGATCTGTCAATTTCTGGTGGCTGTTTGCAATAATTAATCATTTGGCCATTCAGTCAGAGCAGTATGGAACATATAATATGATGCAAATGAAATGCTCAATTTAAAATGCTTTATTTTTGAGAATTTTCAACCTGTTGATGAAATTCCTTGATCCAGTGCTAATCTTTTCAAACATTAGAGCCGTAAGAAGCTTCTGTAACAAATGCATAGATAACCCAAATTAAAACAGTTAGTCCACCTCTTGTTCATAAGAATGGCCACTAAAAGAAACATTGCTGAACCTCACATGATAGAACTGTATTTCATTGACAGTATTAAGATCATTGATTTTTAAGTTTGAGGTTTCACAATGGTAAATGGCTTTTTCATCACTTTTTTTCTGCTTTGAAATGTAGCTTAACCTGATAAAATCAATGTTTTTCTCAATTTTTTTAAGGTAGCCTTTCCCAAAGTAGGCAAGTCGGTTTGGGTCAGTGCTATCCTCTGTACACACAATGGCATCAAAGAATCCGTTGTCCCTTAGCCCTATAAATCAATTTCAGTCGTGAGCTAATATGGACATTTAAAATGTTGATGCTCTAACAGTCTGAGACTTATGCCATTTTTTGCATGATAAAGATCTTTATATTAACACTTCCTGGAACAAAGAACATTTTATTGATATGTAGTGGTGCCTGTCTTGCTGATTAGACTAAATTAGTCACAAGAGTCAATAAAGTGTGGTGCTGGAAAAGGCACAACAGTCTGGCAGCATCTGAGGAGCAAGAAAGTTGACGTTTAGGGCTTAACCCTTCATCAGGACTGGGGAAGGGGTAGGGTACTGAGAAATAAATAGGGGAAAGAGGGTGGGACTAGGGTTAAGGTAAGTGGGATGATGATTGGTGGGTCAAGGTAAGAGGTGATAGTGATAGGTCGATGGGAAATATGAAGTGGATATGTGGGAAGGAAGATGGGCAGGCAGAGATTTATTTGCTTATCCTACTGCATCCACTGATCTCAATATTGTGTCTTCTACATAGAAGAAACTCGCAAAACAGTTCAGGGAACATCACTGGTCTGTACTTAGCAACCAACTCCACCTTCTCGTAGCCAACCACTTCAACTCCCCCTCCTATTCCCCCAAGACATGTCCATTCTGGGCCTCCTCCACTGCCTAAACAAGGCCACCTGCAAACTGGAGGAGGAACAATTTATCTTCCACCTCAGGAACACAGCCTCAACATTGAATTCACAAGATTTCAAATCTTCCCACCCCACACCCCATCCTAGACCTAACCCTCCAACTCAGATCCGCCCTCTTAACCTGACCTACCTGTCCATCTTCCTTCCCACCTATCCGTTCCACCAACCTATTACAATCACCTCCTATCTTGGCCCACCTATCGCCATCCCACTTACCTTTCCCATAGCCTTAACCACTCTCCCCATTTATTTCTCAGCCACCTTCCCCAGTCCTGATGAAAGGTTAAGAGCCCGATTCTCTTGCTTTTCAGATGATGCCAAACCTGCTGTCCTTTTTCCAACACCACACTTTTATTGACTCTGACTTCTCCTGCATTTGCAGTCCTCACTCACTCCTAAATTATTAGCAATTTGACTAAATACAAATATGTTTAAAATCATCATTCAGAAGTCACAGCAGTATGCAGTGTCACAGAGGTGAATGAATCAGTTTGAGGGCATGACAGAGATATTGGCCTCAATAGAAGTCCGTGTGATCAAACAGTAAGACTTGAGGAACCTGTTGGGCTTCAGATCTCATTTCTATGCAACAGGCCAGCTGCAGAGAGCATCTTGATATGCTACTGTACAGAACCAAGCTGTATTTGTGACTATGTATATATAAAAATGTTTTATGAATAAAGTATGTTTTTAAAATAAAAAACGTTCATGTGGCAAAGGTGAGAGAGCATCAGGCCACTGCCAGCAAACAGCAAACCTGAGGTAAATGGGGCAACCAGGGAGTGGGTGATTGATGACAGGTCAAGGAGGTCAGTAGCTAGGCTGGAAAATTGATAGCTGGAGATTTGATAAAAGATACCACTCATTCTGCTAGTCTTTTTGAGCATAGACAATAGATTGATGATATAGGCAACTCCACTTAGTTCACATGCCCTGAAATGGTCTGCCAGTCTTCTGCAATTCACTCTCAGGTATTATTTCCTCATAAAGGCAATCTAGCTTACCAAGTAGAACGTAAGGGGAAATCATTGTAACAGCAATTTTGGTATGAGCATTTCCATTGTTACATCTTCCAATATATTTCCATATATTACATGAAAATCTGCCTATTCTCTATTTTGTGATATGCAGGAAACTTTTTTTAAATGGAGCATAGCTCACTATGCTTTTTATGTCAGCCGCTTGTTACATAGCTATTATTTTATTTACCCTGCATGAATCACACCTAAACCACAGGTATACGTAAATTAGGTTTTAAATCAGCAGGATAATGCACACATTAAACAAAACGACTTGATCTGTTTGATGCCAAGCCAATACGTGCATGTCTTTTACACAGCAGTACACGCAACAGGAGCTGGCATAAAACATAACACGAATTCAACTAGGAATGTTAAAAGAATTTATCCATCAACTTCTCTAACAATGTTCACAGTACATTTTTCAAGCACAAGAACAATTGGCTTTCTTCAACGTCCACAGCAGAAATTTGATGCCTCAATACATATGATATGAGCTGTAACATGTGCTACTTTATTCGCAGTACCTTTGGATGATGCTGATGAACAAAATGACTTATTTAAAAGAATGGAAATTTGATGACAAAGTAATGTTGTTTCAGTAACTAGTTCTTATTCATTAATAGATAACAGCTTTTGTTGTATTATTTAATAGGATCATAGAATCCCTACAGTGCAGATAGAGGCCATTTGACCAATCAAGTCTGCATTTACACTCCATAGACCATCTTACACAGGCCCAAAATCAGACTAAAACAGATGACACCCAAGCTAAGGGGATGGAATTAATCTGCACTGGCTGAGTGAATTGTGCTTGAGTGAAATAATAGTCTGTTTCATAGCACGTGAGTTTTTAACTTTTATTTCTCATTGGCTTGGAAAGTGTTGGAAGATTTTGAATTTCAGACCAAGTAAAAGTGACATGATAACATTAGAGTTAGTCTCCAAAAAGCTGTCTGAACCAGCCTCCCATGAACTCCAGTGGGAGAAAGATCAGATGTAATGGCAAACCCATTGTTAGCACAGTCTAACTCTACCTGCAACACAACGACCAAATGACCCATCCCAAGTTGAAACCAATGACTAAGTTTTATGAATCCAACACGGACCAGATTAAAGTTGCATGTATCTTCAAAGTATCATTGCTCTTTGGTTGCCTCCTCTAATTCAATGAAATTCTAATCTATAACAAACACAGAATATGGAGAAACTCAGCAGGTATGGTAGATTTTGTGGAGAAAGAAACACAGTTAACATTTTGAATCTGGTATGACTCTTTTTCAGATATTCAAACATGTGTCTTTTCGTATTGAGGTCTAAGTATCTGAGCAAACTCCCTTAACTCATCATTCATAAAATTCATTAAATCTCTGTAGCTCAGATGCTTTTGTCCACCGTTATTGCTGTAAGTAGCCTGGTCAAATCCTAGGAGCTCCCCATTTTCTTAGCATAATGATTTCAAGGTCCTTTTAAATCATGCTCCTTCCTGGCTAAGTAATTTCCTCTAAGCATATTTTTCAGCATGCACTGTCTACTTTCAATCATTTTTACTTTTTGTTGAATGAATTTCTTTGCGTACACCTCTGAAAACTAATTTTTTAGGCTTTGTGCTTTTGTCATCTGGAATTCTCCCTAAATCTCACTGCCTCACCATTTCTCTCACTTCTTTCAAGACCTTGATAACAAAATTATATTTCCATTTGTGTTTTTGGTCCAACCAACCACTTAACCTTGTTGTCCAAACTAAATTTTTCTTTCAGTATGCCTTGAGACAAGCTTTTAAGTAAGGAGCGCTGTATAATTCAATGTTGTTTAATTTGTAAAGATTCTCAAATATTGATAAGCAGTATCTTCACGTACATAAAACAACTTAAAGGATTTGTTTTCCCAGAAGATAATACAAAGTACACTTAATTTCAAGTAATAATGACTTCCAGCTGCATGAATGTGAACAGTTGCTCTTAATAGATATCTAAATTACAATTAGATGCACAGATGTTAAGATGTATCAAATGAAAGATGGGAGGAACAAGGATAACAGATTAATATCAATTCATAACTTATCTTAATTAGAAATTATACTGAATAGGAAGAATAAATTGCATAATCTAAACATCGATCAATTACTTCATACTTAATATATGATGTGTTACTTTGTAGCCATCAGGATGAGAAAATGATGATTAACTGCCATATATTACATGCTTCCACTGTTGGCCAATATTCCCGACAAGGCTACTGACTCTGAAAGCTACATTGCTGATATGTTTTTCTATCCCAGTTACAAGACAAACTATGTTCTCCAATTCTGTACTTTCCAAGTTTCTCTTTTGTATCTGGTCAAAAATTAGACCAATGATACGAGTTACTTTGTTCTCCATAGTGAGCATTAAAGTTTAGAGCAAAATTCTGACAACCAACAACTAAGTAAAAGAACTTTGTCACAAGATTTCATGTATTTAAACAAAAATCAGACTTTACTATATCTAAAAACAAATAAACAAACCAGCATTACTGAATCAAGTTATTGAGACATAGTTTATTCTCCCTGAATGTGGTAAGGAGTCAGGGTTAGAGAAGAGAAAATAAATTGTGTGAGTTTGCCCTGGAGAGAAGCTGATCCAATTCTCACCATCTCAGTAATGCTGTGCAGGGCAAGGAGGTCCATAGACAACTTTCTCAACTCACTAGCAATTATGGTCCTTTAGTGGTCAATTAAAGGCCATGTAACAGCCTTAACCACCAGTTCTCTGATCATTTGCCTGACCAGCAGATGGGAAACGTGACTGTCAATTGGAGGGGGAGGGGGAGGAAGTAGCCTCCGACTGCCCTGATCTGTGCGTTTGTGCATAGATTCGGATAGTTGGCAGTCAGATTTGATTGCTTGCAATTTGCATTTCATAGAATTAAGTCAGCAAAATGGATAACTATTACTCCAGTTCTGGAGTTAAAGCACAGAAATTATTCACTGCATGGAATACAAGTAGGAGGTCATGTTAAGTTTGGAGACAGAATTCATAATGGGGAAAGAGGTTGGATGGAAGGGCTAGATGTTTGTCACAGAAAGCCCCTCACTCTTTTCCGTGACATCCCCTCCCCAACTCCCACAACTCAGATCCTGCAATGGGAAAATTAACAAAAAATTATCTTCCTGCTGCTGAATAACTCTGGAGTAAACCTCAACTAGTAGCCTTTAGGAGAGGAAAGCTTCCTGTGCCTGATTGGCACAGGGTGACCCAGGGCCAGATTTCCAGTGGTAGAGTACCTGATGGATCAATAAAATCCCCAAGTGTTGCTTAATGGTAGACATGTGATACAATGAATTATCTCACTGATGCGGTGGCCTGTTAGGTGGTAGCTAACATGCTGCCTTAATATTTTATCACAAAATAGCAAAATATTTGCCTTAGACAATAAGTACAGTTCCCAATTTTAATCCTCATTCCATCCACATGATTCTTTATATATTAGATCTTGAGGGTTTATTTCATTCAGGTTGTGGCTATACAAGATGTTGGTTAGGCCACTTTTGAAATATTGTATGCAGTTCTGGTATCACTCCTAAAGGAAAGATGTTGTGAAACTCGAAAGCGTTCAGAAAAGAATTACAAGGATGTTGCCAGGGTTGGAGGATTTGAGCTATAGGGAGAGGCTGAATAGGCTGAGGCTGTTATCCCTGGAGCGTCAGAGGCTGAGGGCTGACCACACAGAGGTTTATAAAATCATGAAGGACATGGATAGGGTAAATAGACAAAGTCTTTTCCCTGGGGTGGGGAAGTCCAGAACTAGAGGGCATAGGTTTAGAGTGAGAGGGAAAAGATTTAAAAGGGACATAAGGGACAACCTTTTCATGCAAAGGGTGGTGCATGTGTAGAATGAGCTGCCAGAGGAAATGGTGGAGGCTGGTAAAATTACAACATTTAAAAGGCATCTGGGTGGTTATATGAATAGGAACAGTTTAGAGGGATATAGGCCAAGTACTGACAAATGAGATTAATTTAGGATATCTTGTTGGCATGGATGAGTTGGACAGAAGGGTCTGTTTCCATGCTGTACATCTCTATGACTCAAAGCAAAATATGTCTGGAATTCACTTTGATTTCTCCTCATTGTTCGAGTTATTCTCTAAGGGATGGGCTTTCATGAAGATCCTTCCATTAGCTTTCAGCTAATTGGCCACTCAACATTTCATCAAAATCACATCACTGTGCATTTCTCAGATCAAGCTTGGACCTCACTGCATTCGGGCTTATTGATTTAAAATTCAGGAACATTCCTTAATTGTCTCTATTCTCCTGTTTAGCTTTTGGTCCTACAATTGGTCCGACAAGAGCTCCTTGCAGAGTCTCTCTCTCTTTCTTTTTCACTCTTGCTCTGTATGTTCTGAGCTCATTTCCAAGGTGAAATGTTGCTTTTCACTCTATGATTTACTACTCGATTTATAGCTTCAAGCAATGTACATCGTCCATCCTCTTTCCCCATTATGGATTCTGTCTCCAAACTCTGCATGAGTTTATAACTGCATTCCAGGCAGTGCAAGATATAATGTGTATTTTGTCTGATGAAGTAGCAGGATTGAACAACATGTCTCTTTTGTTCTCTAAACTCTGTCAACTGAAAATTGTGCAAGACTAAAGTGACAGTGACTGTCTGTTTCTGTGTCCAAGTGCACAGGTAAAGCCTAACACAAAAGAGAACTTTCCTGTATAGCCAGGTAAAGTGGCATATCTTTGATATTCCTGAATGAAATTCCAAATTAACTATTGTTCACTTTCAAATAATCCTTTGATCATGGAACCTACAACAATAATTTAGCTCTAACAGAGTTGAAGTCATTTTCCAGACGTTCTAATTCCACCAAAAAACTGTCTCAATTACAAAAATAATTTTTTTAAATCACAAACTGTGGGAACACATTCAATTCTTTACTGAAATAACTGCGACCTCCACTCCTTGCCAAAAGTTCAAAGATGGCTCATCCACTGTTTAGCTTTTCCTACCTATATCTCTAGCATCACAAAATGAACACTGGCTTTCCTTTGATTATAATTACATCAGGTTCGGTTATCCGTCTCTCAACCATGTGCTTTCATTTATTTACATTCAAATTCAATTCCAAAACTAAGAACTAGGCCCCAAAAACATAAGAATTATAAAACCAGAAATTCGCAATACAATGCCTCTGATTTGTTAAATACCAAAAGAATTGAGGAAGCCATAAATCAGAAGCAAAACCAGAAATTGCTGGAAAAGCTCAGCAGGTCTGGCAGTGTCTATGGAGAGAAATCAAAGTTAACATTATGGGTTAAGTGACTGTTCTGAGGAAGGGTCAACCCAAAACATTAACTCTGATTTGTCTCCACAGATGCAGCCAGACCTGCTGAGCTTTTCCAGCAATTTCTGGTTTTGCTTTGATCTGTTGTCATTTTTTCTCAATCAAGAATTCCCTCCACCATGATTAACAAGTTCCTTGATCAGATCTAAAAATTGTGTTGCTGGAAAAGCGCAGCAGGTCAGGCAGCATCCAAGGAGCAGGGCATAAGCTCGAAATGTCGACTCTCCTGCTCATTGGATGCTGCCTGACCTGCTGCGCTTTTCCAGCAACACATTTTTCAGCTCTGATCTCCAGCATCTGCAGTCCTCACATTCTCCTCCTTGATCAGGTCTATTCCATTTTCCATACTCCAGCACTTAGCCTTTCCCGTCATCGTGCCTTAGCAATTTGCCTTACATCCCATAGGCATCCACATTCAATGAATCATCCTCTGTCATTTTATTCAGAATGATACTATCATAAAACAACTTTCCCACATCTTTTTATCATGCGCTTCCTGGCATTCCAGTCAATATAGCGTTTCTTTCATACAACACTTACCCATTTACTTGGAGGAGATGCAAAAGCTACTCTTCTACCTCCTCCCTCACTGTTATCCTCAGTCCAAAACACCACTTGGAGATCAAACAATGGTTTAACTCTTTGAATTTAGAATAACTTATTTGCTGCTCATTATGTATTCTCATCAAAGTTAGGGAAAGCAAATGTAGGTTGTAGGATTACATTGCCGAATGCCTCCATTCAGCCAATCAGCTGTTATTTTTATTCTTACTGACTTTTCTATTCTCACCATCCTACACAATTCCAAGGCACTTCAAGGACAGCACCTTGCCTTTCAGTGAGGTACTCTACAGTCTTCTGGGTTCAACTTTGTGGGCAATTTTATATCTCAGCTTCTGCCTATAATTTCTCCAGTTGGCAAGTGTTATTGTTGATTGTTATTCTGCTATTCCCTTTACAACCCTCTCACCACTGTTTGTTTCTCTATTTGTCTCATTGTTGCCCATTTTTGCCTTGGACCACTTTTGTCACTTAATGCACCTTTCACTCTTCTTTTCTTCCTCACTTCTCTTTTATTGTGGGCCCTTTATTGGCTTCAAACAGTACTGATTACAGGTTCTTGAGCTGGTTTTCTCTCTCCACAGATACTGCCTGATTTGCCAAGTGTTTCTAGCATTTGCAAGTTTTATTCCACTGTGGAAAATATGATTAACCAGTACAGTGGAACCTCAATTATCCGGCATCCAATTATCCGAATATCAGATTATCCAGCAAGATCGCAAGGTCTCAATGTTCAGCAAAACTATGTTATCCGGAATTCGATTATCCAGAATTCAATTAACCAATTGAAATACTCCCCTCCCGTGTCCTTTGGATAATCGAGGTTCCTTTATATATGCACCATCCATCAGCAAAGTCAGGCCAATAGACTTTATATGTATCATGCCAGGACAAACAAACAGTCTGCATCCCAAAGGTGTATCAGGTTATATGGGGAACCAGTGCAGAATTATAATTATTTATTTGATGAGAGAAAACGTATGATGAATGGTTGGTCAAGTAAAGTAATTCATCATATGATGTTGGAAAGAAACAAATCACAGGCTCAGAAGCAGTTTCAGAGCGAATTGAATGCACACTGTCGGTGTCACTCTGCATCACAAACCAGCCGACTGAATTATTATACTAACCATTTAAATAGAGAGGGGATTGGCATGGCTATCATGCCTATATCCACAGATTTCTCACTTTTTTTAGCCAGACTTCTGCTGTTGCATCTCAAGCACTGAAGAGTGGTGAGCTTTCCCAAAAGTCAGAGGGAAAAGCCAACCTCTTCAACCAAGTAGGCAGAATGGAAGTGGCCAAGGAAGTCAATGGCAGGGAGTACTGACCCCTAATCTGGAACAGAGCATCAGGAGCATCCCTGACCTCAGTGGGGGCAGTGAGAGTGAGTGGCATAAGTCATTCCTACATGATGCCCAAACTCTGATTCACCCAGTGTTCTTCAATACAGGAGGCTTCCAAACAATGCACCATATAATAGCAATCAGTTCTCACTCGGCAGGCATGTCACATCACCATCTGAACATCCAACCCTTGTCTTATCAAATACTGCCCTTCTTTTCCCTTCACATAAACCATTCTAACACCCATATCACACATATTTCTCTCCTGATAGAAGAAGAGATCATAAAACCTTGGTAGGAAGCAGAAACAAAGCGGTGAGGGTGGCCCACTAGTCAAGTTTTTAAGAGGCTGGAAGTATCCAAACTCACATACTGGAAAAGCCTGAGCCTTCTGAAGTGCTGACATCATATCAGAGAACTGATCCTCTACCTGTATACTCCACGCTGTGGACCTGTCGCTATGGAACTGGATCTCTGTGACAATCCTCTCTGTCCTTTGGAGCAGTATGTGTCTGAGAAGAAGGCAGCTGTGAATGGAGCTGCACTTGGAGTTTCCTGTCATTATTGCCATTCCTTTTGTTTTGATATCAGATGTGTATGGTAGTGCTTCATATCAGGGATACGCAGTTGAAAGTCAGTGAAATGCAAGACAGGTAATGTAACTTTATAAGAACTTGGAAATCACCTGACATACACCAAAAGTACTCATTGAAAATTAATGCTATAAACAACAGTCTCTCGCTCTCTCTCTCTTTTGTCTGGAGCTGTTTAGGACAATGTGATTCCTGGGCCAGCAACACCTTTTTAGTGAATTTAACACCTTATACATCAACACACCTTACTTTTTTGAACCGGTGATGGAAAATTTGAAAAGTTGATGAGTTCACATTTGCAGTGTTAATATTTGAAAATTCTTACATAGATATCATTGGCAACAGCTACAGAATCATATAATGCCTGCAGTGTAGAAGCAGGCCATTTGGCTCATCAGGTTCATACCGATACTCCGAAGAGCATCCAATCCAGACCCACCCTACATACCCTATCCCCATAACCCTGCATCTCTCATGGCTAATCCACTTAGCCTGCACATCTCTGGACACTATGGGCAATTCAGCATGGCCAATCCACATATCCTCCGCATCTTTGGACTGTAGAAGCAAACTGATGCACAAAGAGGAAATCTACACAGCCACAGGGAGAATGTGCAAACTCCACACAGACAGTCAAGTGGGTTTGAAATCAAAATCAGGTCCCTAGCACTGAGGCAGCAGTGCCAACCATTGAACCACTGTGATGCCTGGCGCGAGAACACCAATATGACATGTTTTTCTTAAAAAAAAGTTGTGTTTCTTAATAGTGTTTTATTTTCAAATTCTTCACTAAACGAAGACATGGACTTGTAAAACACTCAAGAGGTTTCAGAAAATTGCTTCCAGATTATTCATGTAACCATTATATCATGAATAAAAGGTGACAATGTAACCAAGTAATAACTAAGTTTTAAATATTTTCTGCATTATGAATAAGGTACAACAATATCAGAACTTGATGAGCAGAGAAAATGTGCCAAATTATTAATATGTGCTCTGGTTTTGAGAGATGTCACCATCGTTTGATGTTTCACTGATTGAAGTGTTCTCACATTCTGAAATCCCCTTTGAGGGACCATCTACCCTTCAACATCTGTGCTTCCTAATGTCTAAATAAATTCAGAATCATTAACAAAGGTGGATTGCTAATTCACCCAGCTGTTCTGATGATTGTTCAAATATAAATGAGATTGATACTAGGAAGTTCCAAGCATGTTAATTATTACCAACAGATTTAAAAAAAACAGATGGGCACCATTCTGTTGAATTTCATAACTACAAGCCCAAGATTATTCAATACAGATGATGACGAGACAGGTAACACTTTCAGGTCAATAGAAAATAAAATAAACAATTTTCTTCATTTAAATGTTTCTGGTCTATTGGATTTTAAATAGCTTTTCAATTATTTATTTAATATCAAAATGGCCAGGTGACAAGAAAAGTCGATCAAAACCATATATCAATGTCAGAACAGAGAACAATACAGGAGGACAGGAGCATGGCATTCGCTCACTTCCTCTCTGCCAACCATGATACTGTTCTAAGCTAATTCCATCTGCCTGTTTTTTGGTCTATATCCTTCTGTTCTCTGCCTGTTCATGTGTCTGTCTAAATTCCTCTGAAGCCTTGCTAACATATATGATTCCACCCTCGCAGCATGTTCCAGGCACCTACTACCCTCTACATAAAATCTTCTTGTAGCTTCCCCCCTCTGACCCTAAACCTATACTCCCTAGTATATGACATTTTCACCTGGGGAAAAAAAACTCCAACTATCCACCCAATCCATGCCTCTCATAATCTTATAGACTTCTATCAGGTCACCTCCTCAGCCTCCAATGTTCGAGTGAAAACAATCCAACCTTGTCCAAACTCTCCATATAGCTAATACACTCCAATCCAGGCAACATCCTGGTTATTTTCTTTTGCATTTCCAAAGCCTCCACATCTTTTCTATCATGTGGTGACCAGAACTGCAAGCAATACTCCAAATCTGGTCTAACCTAAACTTTTATACAACTGCACCATGACCTGTCAATTTTCATACTCGGTGCCCTGATCAATGAAGGCAAGGATGCCTCACATATTCTTTACAATCTCAAACACCTGTATTCCAACTTTCAGGGAGCTATGTGCTTGCATCCTAAAATTCCTCTGTGTATCAGTGCTCCTAAGGATCCTGCCATTACTGTATATATTTCTCATGCATTTGACATCCCAAAATGCATCATATTACACTTTTCTGGATTAAACCACATCTGCCATTTCTCTGTCCAACTTTCCAACTGATCTATATCCTGCTGTATCCGTGTTATAGAAGATTATATCCAAACTCAAGTAACTGTCATAGTGTTATAGAGTAATACAGCATAGAAAACAGCCTCTTCAGCCCATCATGTCAATGCTGACCAACAAACGCCAAACTACACTAATCCCATTTACCTACACTTGGTCCATCGATCACTATGCTCTGGAATTTTAAGTACTCATCCAGATGCTACTTAAATTTTGTAAGAGTACTTGCCTCCACCATCCTCTTGAGCAGCATATTTCATATATCTATCACATTCTGAGTGAAAAACAAATTTCCTCAGATCTCTTCTAAACCATTGACTTCTCACCTTAAACTTATAATCTGCGCAACATCGAGGGCCGAAGGGCCTGTACTGCACTGTAAAGTTCTATGTTATGGCCTCTGGTCTGAGCCATGTCTGCCTCTGGGAAGAGATTCTCACAATATATCCTGTCTATGCCTCTCATACTTTTGTATACTTCAATCAGGTACGCTCTTGGCCTCCTCTGCTGCAAGGAAAATAAACACAGTCTATCCAATCTCTCCTCTTAACTGAGACTTCTCATCCCAGCTATCTTCCTAATGAACCTCCGCTATACCCTCTACATCTTTCCGATAGTGTGGTGACCAGATATGTACACAGTATTTCATCTGTGGCCTAGCAATGTTTTATGAAGCTGTGACAAGACTTTCATACTCTATATTATAGCAGAAACAAGAAAACTGCAGATACTCAAATCCAAAGTAGACAAGAACACAGCAATCCAAGTAGCATAACCCTTCTTCAGGAATGGAAGTGGGGGTATGGGGAGCTGCAGATAAAGAGAGAGTTGGGGGGGGGGGGGGTGGAGAAGAGTTTGGGTGTGGAGAAGGGTAGAATGGTGAGGTGGTGATAGGTGAACACAGGTGGTCCCATATGTTTTCTTCACCAGCTTGTTTACCTTTGCTGATACCTTTCATGATCAATGGACTTGTATATCAAGGTTCTTTTGTTCCTTATGTTCCCACTATTCTTTGTGTATATCCTTCCATTATTATACCTCCCATGGTGTACACTTTGTACGAAATTCCATCTGCCATTACTCTGCTCAATTTTTCAGCCGATCAATATCAATATGAGACCAACCAACTTTTGTCATCTGCAAACTTAGTAATTATACCTTCTACATTCACCTTCGAATAGCAGGGTTCCCAGCACCGAGCCCTTTGGTACAACATTAATCATAGGCTTTAAATCACAAAAACAACCTTTCACCTTCACTGTTTGCATTGTAATTGTAAGCCAGTTTTGGATCCAGTTTGCCAATTTGTCTTGGATCCCAGGGGCTCTTACCTTTTGAACCAGCTTTCCATGTGGGACCTTGTCAAAGGCCTTACTGAAATTCATGTAAACCACATCAGCTGCAGTATCAACATTCATATATTTGCAAAAAAACTCTGTTAAATTAATCAGACAGGATTTCCTTCTAATAAATCCATGCTGACTATCCCTGATCAATCCCTGCCTTTCCAAGCATTGATTAATCCAGGCCTTCAGAATTTCTTCCAATAATTTACCTGATATTGAGGACAGACTAACTAGTCTGTGATTACCTGGTGTATCTCTGCTGCTTTTCTTGAACAAAGGAACTACATTAACTATGATCCAATCATCTGGCACTTCACCTGTGGCCAGTGAAGTATGAAATATACCTGCCTGAGCCCCCTTCCTTTCATAGCAGATTGACTGGAAAAATAAAGACTTAGAAATTGCAAGAAGTGATGAGCAAATGTAGAAATAGCACAGTTTAAAAATTCATATAATGTCTAGAAAGGCCAAAGAGGAGGGAAACCATTGGTGCATTTGGATACATGGACTGTGCATCAATTTGATTAAGGGGGGGATTAAGATGGAAAACTGGAATTCTAATTATCATTTTGGGTTAGTGAACAATGGAGGCTAACAAGAAAGGGTTCCACTGGAGATCAAGAGCATGCAAATTTTATGTTTCCATTTCTCTCCCATAATTTTAGAGTACGGCGTTGTTGTAGGCTGTCTCTGCTCAGCAATGTGCTAATAGTGTAAATGCACCAAATAGATCTTCTTAAATGTAGTCTCACTACTTGTATTGCATAAAGTTGCTGAATTTCAAAACAAGAAAAAATGGACACCAGAGCAGAAGGGAAAGACTGCAACATCTTAGGCATTAATTGTGAAGATTAATAGAAAGAGGGAGCCACAATTGGATAGCCAGAGTATGCTTCTTGTGATAACACATTCTGGTGCATGGAAACTTTGCACACACTGCCCAAGTTACTCAACAAATATGCATACCCTTTCCCAGGCATAACAGTCTGCTTCCCTTCAGTGAGGTTGGAACATTGCCATTGTAATCCTGCTTTGGTATAATATGGCTGCAATCCACACCACAACTGTATTCCAAACGTTTTTAACAAGAAACCAGAGGTTTTAATTCCATAAGCTGTTTATCACCACTGCCTGGTCCTCCTTAGGCTTGCATTTCTCTCTGTTTCTCCATAGCTGCACCCATGCCTCATACATCCCTGGATGATAATTGGCCCACAATGTATTGTGGCTCCAAGTATTCATGAGATCTCATTGGAATGTGATACCATAAGTTCTGGAGAGAAGTCCTTTCATTGCAAGTGGAACACAACTGAATCTGGTTCTCCATTTATTAAACCCTTCAGTGAACCAGAAATTTGAAATATTAACTCTATTTGCTCAAAAAAAGGCCTTCTTCCAGTTTGGCTATTGCAACATTCGCACATTTGCTTCCATTTCGTTATAAGGATCAATATGATCAACATTCTCCTCTCACTCACCAACATCCCCCATTATCTTTTTTTCACACCACACTGTATTTCTGTTTCCTCTGTTGAACCTTCCTCCATTTCCACTAATCCCTTCCATGTATATATTGACTTTCCTACACACAGAGCTTATAATTATCAGGGTTTCAATACCCCACCTGACCCTGATCCCTCCCAATTTCTCATTAACCTTCACTCTCTCTTTACATAAATCCCATATACGGAACTATATAAAACCCACCTGTACTAAAACTTGCAGTAAAGAAAATGTATGAAATCCTTGCCTTTCTCTGTCACTGAATTGTACATAAAAGTTGTGAAGTCATGTTGCATTTTAAGTAGACCACCTTTGGAGTTTTGGCTCACCACATGCTATAGGAAGGAAATTTTGATAAGATGGCAAACAAGGTTTGACAGGATGTTTTCTGGATTGGAGTGTATTAGCTATAAGGAGAGGTTGGACAAACTTGGATAGTTTTCACTACAGCCTCTGAGGTGACCTAATGTGAAATGATGAGAGGTATGGATTGGGTGGATAGACTGAGTCTTTTTTTCTCTAAACCTCGGGGGCATAGGTTTACAGTGAGAGGGATAAGTTTAAAGGATCTGTGCAAGGCACATTTTTTACACAGAGGCTGGTAGGTGCCTGGAACATGCTGCCAGGGAAGTGGTAGAAGCAGATAGGATAGCAATATTTAAGAGGAAATTATACAGATACATTAACAGGCAGGGATAGAGGGATACTGAACACATTTGGGATTAGCTTACAATTGTATCATGGTGGCATGGTGAGCTGAAAGGCCTGTTTCTGTGCTGTACTTTTCTATGTTCTATGTTCTATCTCTAACTGTGACAATACCCTCTGCAATGAATGTCCATCATTGAGGCGCCCAGACATAAACCTCTGACAGCAGCAACCTTCCACTGGATACTGAGCTGTCTGTGATGCACCTTTCCCAATCGTCAATCCAAAAACACAGAATAGGACAAAAATGTGCTGCCACTTCCACCCTTGCTCTTCCCAGACAATGCTCTGCCTTTCCAGGGCATTGTCCCAACCTTCCGTCCCCTGCCCACCTTTCCTCTTTACTCCTTTAGAACCAGAAAATCCCACCTACACATACACATACATATGCCTACCAATCATGTATGCTTGCTTGTTATCTTGTAAAAATAATCTATTTACAGATCACGTAGCTGAGTGAAAACAGTCCATATCACAGCAGACACAAATGTGGCAATTAAAACACTTAAGTAGCACAAAACTTGGTGTGTTTTCGTAATTACAGTAAAATCATAAGTTTATTGTGGATGAGCACTCACTTTATTATGTCTCATTATACATCTGTATTCTCAATATGATTTATTGCCTGTTTCTTAGTATTTGATGATTTCACTACTATACTTTCCTAATCAGCTAATTGCAAAGCTTTTCTTCTATTACAATAAACAAACACTGTCAATATAATTAGGCCAAAAGCATTAATCTTTAAAATTATATTTTTGGAAACCTCCATAAATAAAGAGAAAATATCATCTAAGCTCTTTTCTTTGAAACAAAAGATAAACAAAGCTGTCGTTGGTCAACTCAAGTCTCCATTCTTGGACAAGCTATGTATTACCCAACAGACAGAAGGGTAGAACGAAGCAGAAAACTGAGACATCTTCATCTAATTATAATCACAGCAATTCTTCTGTAGAAGCTCTCATGGGATTTGGCTATTTTTATGTAACAAACTGCAAACTATAAGCACATGTAGCCTCAGAGGACTATATCAAATGTTATATTGTTAATGCATTTACAACATTTTGAGTAGGAAGTGAGGTCAAGTAATTTTGAGTACCTTTAGTTAGAATAAGAATTGGTAAATGAAAATCTGTGGCCGCAGTACGTGGCTACTTAAATATTTGAAAATGTTGGAAGAGTTAAGATGGCATTGATAAAGGATAGTGGGACACAACTAAGTAGGAAGCTTTTCCAGTTCCCTGGTACAGTATATACACTTTGGACAGAATAGCCTCTTGTGATGTAAATTTATGATTCTAATCATGATCTGAAATAACAATGTACTAGGATCCTCAAACAGGCAATACCGGGAACAAATAGGATAGCCAAGGTATAATGTTAAAATCTCATCTAAGCAAAGGTCCCTCCAAAGGTTGTGAAACTTAACACAGTAAATTTGATGAAGAAATAATATCTTTCCAAAATAGGAATCTGCCATGGCTACATTAGGCAATTCACTGATTACTCTAATTGCAGACTGTGTGGTTAACTTTTACTCCCCTCAGATCAAGGTGGGATGAACAATACAGTTACCCAGTTTTCAAGGCAAATGAAAATATTAAACATTAAGATGTTTAAAGGGAGGAATCAGGTCTTCATAATTTTCAACAGAGAATTTGAGTCTTTGGGGATAATCTTAGCTTGGTTTAAATGGTGACAGAAAGGATAAAGATCCAAATATGCTGCATCAAAAACAACAATGAATTTTGATGTGTCTCATGTTGGAGCCGATAAAGTGTTATTAGGCCATGACTTTCATAGGGGAGAAAGTGAGGTCTGCAGATGCTGGAGATCAGAGCTGAAAATGTGTTGCTGGAAAAGCGCAGCAGGTCAGGCAGCATCCAGGGAACAGGAGAATCGACATTTCGGGCATAAGGATTTCCTGAAGAAGGGCTTATGCCCGAAACGTCGATTCTCCTGTTCCCTGGATGCTGCCTGACCTGCATGACTTTCATAGCTCCAGCTATCTCTGAAATAGTTCTTCTAATTACATACATTTTCACTACAATTTAATTCACATATGAGAGCACATTACAACAGTGATCACACATGCCTAATGTTTAAAAAAGGATAGTGTAAAATTAACAAACTTTTCTAAGATTTAAAAAACTACATTGTAGAGAAAGGACTGGAATTTGTGCCACAGGGACTTCAATTCAGTTCAAAGGTCAGGCACAGAGGAACTTAACTGGCAGATGAGGTGAGGTGAGACTTTTGTTCCTCAGCAAAAGGAAGTCGAACCTCACAGATTTACTTCCAAATTGCAAGGGGGTGAAGAATCCCGCTGGATGGTTATAACTTGATGGGATCTTGTTGCATCTTGCTGGGTCACAATGGGCCCAGGAAGACAATTAAGGGGTGAGCTGAAAATGTGTTGCTGGAAAAGCGCAGCAGGTCAGGCAGCATCCAGGGAACAGGAGAATCGACGTTTCGGGCATAAGCCCTTCTTCAGGAAGGCCTCCTATTAAGGGGTGAGACTTGGCTGCCTGAATTGGACTTTACCTGCCATCAGTAAAGTCCCAGCAATATGACAAATTATCCACCTTAGGTCTTCACTTGACTCACCAAATTCACAGCCCCTGACCTCTCTCATTGCACACTCCCCAATTCCTGATATAATTGTGGAGTTGCTAAGGTAAGAAAACAGTCCCTAGCTTTAATGTGCCATACCACTGCCTTCAAAGTGAAAGTATATTAAAACAGTCCAAAGTGTTAGCTATCAATTTGACAACAATCAACATCAGAAAAAGGCTTAAAGTTTAAGATTTCTGCTTGCCAGTTAACAAGAAGTTGGTGTTATATAATCCCAGCAGCTTCAATAATTTAATAACTTCAAGCTGAAACAAACTATATTTTACAAATTACTTTGCTTGTAGCAGCAGGTTGACACATTATACTAATGTATTAGTATCAGCGCATCCATTATAAAGTCATTAGAGGAACAAGCCAATTCCCACTAACTAATCATAAAGCAATGCACAACATGACACTATCATCCATTTAACCCAAGGAATAACTTCTAATTTACACTCTCCATTCCCTAAAAAGTTCACATATTTCTGGCAGAAAGAACTGTAAATGCAAAAAATAAATCTTCCTCCTGTCACATTTTTTAGAACAATTTTTAACAGCTGTGGCATTCACCTACAAACATCTGCTGTAGGGATTATGACTGCAGTGGTTACTTACATGGAGGCAACAACTAAAGACAAATCACTTTTTTCTTTGAAAATGTATTCAAAGTAATTTTTAACATTATTAAGCATTTTTGAAAAATTTGTCATTACACACTCACTGACTGATTAAGGAATCTCATTTTTGATTCACAATATTTGATGTTTGGAAATTTAAAATAAATATTGAACTAGGTTTAAAAGATCAATAAGAAACATTTCCTAAGTCATAATCAAAATTGGGAAAGATTGATTTTCTTATTAACAATGATTTTTTTTTTAATTTATGCTTTCCAGTCGAGGGAATTTTACCTCAAGATCCTTCTCAGTACAATTACTCTTAGTGTTATTTTCCATTGCACTTTATTTTCAATCTATCTAATCAGAAATTATCCTTATTAAATTCCTATACCTAATTCTCATATTTTCATTTTATGTCAAGTGTGAGATCATAGCAATATATATTGACAAATCAGCTTTATTTGGACATAGTTGAAGTTTACTGTGCTAACTGGTTGATGAAAATGGATTGCAAATAAAGGTAATCTCATTCGTGCAAAGAGGTGGGATGATAGATCTATTTGTTGGTGCTGATTAGGACCATACAAAACTCAGAATGACAAACACAACTTATTTGCTAATAAGTTATTGTTGTTTATATCAAATATATATATAAAAACATTATTTATAATTGACATGACCCATTTTCTAAAAATAACTTATTTATCTTTCATGCTCTTTCAGCTTGTTGTTGTGAACTAGATTTTTGTTTGGCACCTGCATTACATGGTTAATAAAATTATATCTGGAATTTTGCACAATAATATGAAAAGAATATTTTTAAATCCGCTAAAATTTAACATTTAAATTATGTAGGCAAAACCCATCTACACTTAGTGGTCCGGTAGAGGTAGTAATGAGTCTTTTCCTTGTTCTGTGGCAGTTCTTGAGGAGATAGTATTTCCATATTACTGTCAGTCTTGAATTATGGGATTCTGACCCAATTGTAGATATATATTTCCAAATCAAGATGGCATGTAACTTTGATATAATGCTGTTCCCACAATATAGCATATACCATAGTAGAGGGCGTCATGAGCTTGAATCAGAATCCCAAAATATTATGGACATTTTTAACTTTGATGAAATCTGGTACAAAGTGGTCCTTGTGGAACTTAAACTGAGTATTGATGAGGGAAATAATGGATAATATATAAATAACTATTAGTACGAAAAAATATTCAAATAGATTATATTCAAGACACTCAGAACACATCATCTTTATAAAGCAATTTTGTAAGTTTGTATCAACTCCTGCTTTATCCAGCAGTGCTACTTTGATATGTTAATAATATATATTTACCTTTTGTTAGCATATTTGAACATAATTATCACCTGTCTTTCTAAGTTATAGAAGGCAACATTCTATTGATTATGTCTGTGAAGTACATTTACATTCATTTTGATGGTGATTGTAATGAGGTCAACCAGGTGGACCTCATAGAATATGAGTTCCCTGACTGGGGCTGTTAACCTGGTCCAATCAAGGAGCCTTGACCGACAGATGCAAACAGGAGTGTCAGAAGTTCTGTTCAGTCTGAGACCTGGCTCTGAGAGAGCTGAATGAGTGTCAAGGATTCTCCATGTGTAAATAAAGGGTAACATAGTGATAGGATACCAGCGTCTGTCGAGTTATTTGAATTTCCATATGAAGAATTATGAAGTCACATCTAAACAATTTAACCCTATTACATCAACACATTTTATAGAATTAGTTGAAACATAACAGTAGCCACTGTTAATATTATTACATTATACCTGGTATGGACATTCCTAATGAATATCAATTGTACCACTCTTGAATGCTCATACTCTATGAAGGTGTCAATTTGTCTAACAGTAACGAATGTTACATAACTGCCTAAGGGAGTTCATGAAAAGCCTCACAGCTAGAAGCAGCAAAAATGTAACTGTGATAACTTCCTAATTTTCAAATATAAATACCATATGATACATTCTCTTCTAAACAATGCAGCGGTCATTCCCTCAGTTACTTAATATTGAGATTTAATACCCATGATTTACAGGATTTAAAATATGTTTGGAGCCATTTACTGTCTCAGAATAGGCAGTGGACTGATGGCACTTACCTCAACTGAGAAGAGCAAAGATGGCATTAAATTGAGTGTTGGTCCTCAATTCAATACATTTGGTGATCTTGACCCTTACATAGTTATTTTTCTCTTTATTTAAATCATTGCAGGCAACCCATCTAGTTAAGTATGGAGGGAGAGAATGATTGCATTGTGGGAATTTGTTTGTGGCTAGCAGAGTCTAGTTAAACAGTTGGCATGAACTTTCCTATTACTCTTGGCTCTGCAGTATTTTTTTAAAAGATATATAATGTAAACTTAACTTTTAAGACAGAATTAGTTACACAACTTGTTCTCAGAAGGGATATAATCCAAAAGTGTTCAGGCCTCATTAGCAAATGCATTTTCCTTTCAGCATGATACCCCAAGCAGCTGAAAATCAGTCAAGTCTATCAATGCAAATTCAGTTTCTCAGGCATCCATCAGATGCATAACACAGCTCTGGAAAATTGTCACTGCGTCAATTTCTATTATTTCTTCAATTCAATGTGAACTAACTGAAGGTGGTCAACTCTATAATGACAGAAAGCAAGTTTTATACAGCACAATTTTAAAGGATTTTAGATGTATTTACATGTAAATTCAGCTGAGAGCCTGATATTGAACTCTCAGGCTGTGGTTAATCACAATCTGTCAGTCTCAGTCTCATCAATAAAAATATTCTATGCACCTGAGAGTATGTTTCTGAATGCTTCCAAAACAGGAACCGTAATAGTTGTGAACAAGAAGTAGATTATGAGCATCTGGCTTTCATGAAAAAAAAATGGTGATTTTAGTCACAATGATGCTAAAATAAGCTATTCTTAGTTTCATAGCTGGTATAGTGTTCTCTTGTGCTACTACCCAGTGAACCAAGACCTCAGGATTCTCTATATCCGCCAATAGTGCACATCTTATTCTTCTTCCGTTATGAGCAGTCTCTGTGATATGCTGAATTAACTAGCATGCAGCAAATGTCAACAATTAGGGACACCTTAGCTGGAATGTAATTCAGTGCTGCTCCAGATTTATCAAGGTACCAGAGTACCTTCAGTATACAATGATGTGTTTTGTAAGAATTCTTGTGAAACTAAAGCATAATAATATCAGTGTTCAGCAGAGATCCTAGGAAACCATATCAGGTCATTTAGCCATTACTTCACAAAAGATCTCATTACCTGCCTTTTTGCTACAAACTTCCTTAACTTATCAGAATGGTGATAAGTCCCTAGATAATGAACATTATAGAATATTTGAAAGTCACAACACAAAACAGGTCAGTTTTCTCTTTGAGAGAGCAGTGATGCTTAGTCCGACATCTTTGCTCTTTGATGGTAAGGCTTGAAGTTCTTCATCCCATGTATCCAAATTCTTTCTAGAATTAGTATCTAGCACATTTTCAAGTAGGTTATCAGCGCCTCTTTCTCATTAACACCAATGTCAGAATCCTCACCAGTCAGTCAGCATCCGAGGAACAGGAATGAGGTCTCATCCCTGATGAAGGACTTATGCCTGAAATGTCAATTCTCCTACTCCTTGGATGCTGCCTGACCAGCTGTGCTTTTCCAGCACCACATTCTTTGACTTTGATCTCCAGCATCTACAGTCCTCACTTTTTTCCAATGTCAAAATCCTGTCCATTTCATAACAGTGCCAGAGCCCCTTTCCCTTTCAGGTGTGCACTAATAGATGTTAAAGGTTGCTGATCATGATAATCTGAAATATTTTACAATAAAAGAAGCTGACAGGCTTTCTGAAAGGAAATAGGATGTGACTGGTCAATAGTTGATAACAGGTTGTGTGTGAAGATATTAGGCCAGTATGTTATAACGTCACAATATTGAAAATCATTCATACAAAAGATAAGACCTGACCAGCCCAAAGAATGTATTGGTCACTAATGCATTGGCATGCAAATTGAGAGCTAGTTACTGCTTTCACAAATTCCACATTGCCTCTGGTGGAGGTATCTTGCAGGTCTGTGAACTAATTATAATCTCCTGAGAGACGTGGAGCCTTTTTCCTTGTGACTTGATGTTCAGGTTGAAAAAGGAGCTGTAAATAGAAAAGTATGTGTGGCTTATGGGTAAATGCCAGTTAATGGCATTTGATTGATATATCCTCAAGAATTCCCTCTCCAAATGTTCTATTTCTTCCTCTACATTTATAATATAGGTCAGAATCTTCAAGTTTAACATAATTCATTCAATGGTGAATGCTTCAAGCTGCAAAACTATATACCCCAAGGAACAACACAAACTTCAGATGAAATAAAATGCATAAAATAATTCCTAATGACTATTTTGCAATGAAGTTATCATGGTTACAGTATTTCTTTACATCTAGAAACATTCAAAAGCAACCAGTTAATTAATACTTGATACAATATTCTATTCTTAATAGTAAGCTGCTCATAGATAGGAAGACTGAGTGTCTGCCTTGACAGCAGCATTTAAAACTTTATTGGCATTTGATGATAATATGTGATCAGGTATTACTGGGTATCGAGCTCAGTCTCAGAGGTAAATGTCTAAGGCAGTTGGCAAGAAGTGTGAATTTGGTACAATGGTACATCAATCCATTTTTTGTTTACAAACTTACATGAAAAAAGTCATTTAAAGAGGGGGTAGGTATGTTCAGCACACAGATTCCTTTCATACTTTCTTATTCATCTCCACTGCAACATGGATTTGGAGGGCATTCTTTTGCCCTCACAGCTGAAGTGACAGAAACATGAGTAAAGCTGCAACTTACATGAGAATATGATTTGGAGATGCCGATGTTGGACTGGGGTATACAAAGTTAAAAATCACACAACACCAGGTTATAGTCCAACAGGTTTAATTGGAAGAACTAGCTTTCGGAGCACTGCTCACAACCACCTAATGAAGGAGCAATGCTCCATTTAAATCTGTTGGACGAGAACCTGGTGTTGTGTGGTTTTTAACTTTGTACATTAGAATAGTCAATGTCCCCCTTCCTGTAATGTCAAACACCTTGTCTTCATATGTCATTAAATTATATATTCAAAATTGTATTTGAGCTGGCAGCTGTAAATGATTTTCATGGAAAAGGTCAATGTATTTATAGCTGTCTAGACTAGTCTATGATGAAGATGGTTGTGTTTCCTCAAAGAGACTTAAACATGCAGTTTTAATTGTTGCAAACTGGCCAGGGCACCAGAATTCTTTCATCATTGGTAAAATACACACAGTGCTGCAAGCCAAACTGGTTGTCTTCATAAGCACTAAAGATAAAGGGAAGGAGTGTTCATCCATCAAACTTGACACAAGAGGCCATCACAATCGATGATTATGCAGGAAACAGTGATGTAAGGTATCAATTACATTAACAAAAACAAAAATTGCTGAAACTCAGTAGGGCTGGTAGCATCTGTGGAGAGACAAAAGTTAATATTTCAGGTCCTGTGGCCCTTCTTCAGAACTAATTGTAGATAGAAAAATGTTAATATATAAGCTGAAGATAGGGTGGAGTGAGCAGGGGAGGAGTAAAGGATAGGGAGAGATGGAGCCCAGAGAGAGAAAACAGCATTTGGGCAGACAAAAGGGTGGATAATGGTCAGGCTGGGGATATTATTAGTTGCTATTGGAGACTGTTAACAGTCAACAATGAATTGATTGTGGTGACAACCCATGTGATGACAAGCTGTGGTATGTGGAGCTTGGGGAAGGATGTGGAAGGAGGTGTTCATTCCCTAAAATGATTGAATTGAATATTGAGTACTGAAGGCTACAGGGTCTCCAATCAGAACATTAGATGCTATTCTTCCTAGAATCATCCCTGCAGAAAACTGACAAACTGACAAAGGGAGTGGAGAGGAAAAGATGTCCTGGTGGTGGTATCCTGCTGGTGGTGGTGGGAATGGCAACTAATAATCTTTTGGATGTCGATGCTGATTGGTGGTAAGTGAGTGCCGGGTGACCCTATCGTTGTTGTGGGAGGAAAGAGAAAGAGTAAGGGCAGAAGTACAGGAGATGGTCAGACACACAGAGAGTCCTGTCAGCCATGGTGCTGCAGAATCCGTTGTTGAGGAAGATGGTGGATGTTTCAGAGGACCCCCTCGTAGAAGATGGAGAAACTGGGACAATGAAATTGCGTCTTTCCAGGATGTGGGGTGTGAGGATTTATAATCAACATAACAGTGAGAGTCAGTGGAATAGCAAAGCATATTGTTGTCTAACTTATCCCCAGAAATAGAAACAGAGATATCAAGGAAAGGGTGGGAGGAGTCAGCAATGGACAAAGTGAAGGTGAGAGTAGGATGGAAATTGGAAGCAAAATTGATTAATTTTTCCCCTTCCAGATAAGAGAGGGAAGCAGCACTAATGATGTCATTGATGTACTGAAGAAAGTTTTATGTATGAATCCCAGAATCCAGTTGTACTAATCGTATTATACTTAATAGAACAAAAATTATTAAGCTTTTTGACTTATTTTAAGTTTGTGTTGTCTCTTGTTTACTTATCTTCAAATTAAATACCGTTGGTCTTGTTTAAAACTGCAAATTAAAAAGAAGTAATGAAAGGTATTAAAGTGTTTGAAAGCCTAAAGCTAAAATGAACTCTCCAATCAAACTACAGATCAAGCCAAGTATTACTATTATTGAGTTACTGACTAATATACTTTTAACAAAGTACTAAACACATACAAGTATGTCCATACACAAGATGACAGTGATAATGATCAGTATAATTGCTAGTGGTGCCTTCATCTGGTCTTGTTACCTTGGTCTGCCTATTTATTTTTTGGATGTCCTGAATTAGGCTTGTGTTATTATTCAGGGATTTTGATCCTGTAAACAAAATAAGGGCAGTGAGCTCCTTGATGTTATTTAATCATTGAAACATGTTGTCCAAGTTTCTTTACATTGCATGAAGTAAGATAATCGATTGTTAATATGCATGTTATCTACAGTAGAACCTGAGAAATTATTTTAAAAACACTGGCAAAATCAATGGAAAACTGGATGAAGAAATTAGATATCAAAGAAGCCTAGTTCCTATTTTGACAAAATGACCCAAAATTGGTACAACATCGATAACTGTTGGCTTGTGCACAATTGTTTTAATTTTGTTTCATTTACAGAAGTAGGATAGACACAAAGACAACTTTCCTTCTTTCCTGATGGAATGCCTGCATTAAACTGAAAAGGCCAACCATATTTTTCCTCTACTTCACTGTTTTTCGCCAGGTGACAATCACTAACATGTGGCTCCTCATTTACCGTGCCTGGTGTATCTGGACACATCTGTGATTATCCTGGACACATTTATAAAATCTTCAGTGCCATTTACAAATAAGAAAAATCTGCAGTTTCATGCCTGACAAAGATGTGAAATTCAAAGAAGTGAAAATAGTTACAAGGAATCCAAAGTTCAGCTCAATATCCTTGAAGCCACTCAGCTGCTTTGCACAACCTGCGTGCCTCTTGAGTATTCAACTCACTTAGCTTCTCTCAAAACAACATATGTCTATTACCAATCTGGTCTTGCAGACTGAGATCCACTCTGTCTCAATGACAAACCCCTGTTCTGGCCAAACTTGTTTCCAAGTCTATTCTTAGCAAAATAAAATCACAGCCATTGCCTTGCTCAGTCAACTCCCCACAGCCCATATGCGTGATTAATTTTATTGGATTCAATTAAGCTGTTAGTGAAGTGACCCTCATACAAGACATAAACGTGATGGAAGGCTGTTGTATGCTAGACTGCCTTTTGGCAATATACTCCTCTACCAAAGTGCTATTTATTTTCTTTTGGTTGAATAGTCGGATGAATAGAAATAAGATGCAATGGAATTAAAAGGGTGGAGTCAAAAAGTAAGCACAAATAAATGGAACTGAACGGCTAACTAATAATGGTGCATTCAAAGCATGTGCTACCTGTGGATGGTTACACTGTTTCAGCATGGCTTTGGAAGGATCAAATGTATGTAATTACACGAAAATGTGGAAACTATTTATTCAGGAGAAAATTAGCAGTTCAAGCACATGCATTACATAAACAACAATTGGAGTACTGACCAATAATACATTAATGATCAATGCTGCACTTCGTACTTCATTGTTAGTTATTTAGTATACCTTACCTGATTCTTCACATCAAGCTTAAGGCAGGGGCGGCCACCATTGTATGATTTTTCCCGCAGCCATTTGGATCTGATCTGTATTCCACTTCCACATGATTTGCTACACGCTGACCAGTTTGACCATTCACTTAACTTACAGTCAGATGGACATGGCAAATTGCAAGTCTCTTCAATATACCCTAATTTGATTAATTAAAAGAATATAATTTAGTGTTTAATACTGTACAGCCAGGTATTCTACAAGCTTGACACACATGTTTTTAAGTAACTTACATCTCAGATTGTAATGTAGAAGCATGATTTTCTCTGACTTCCTGCTATTACAGAAATTAATATTACTAAAAAATATAATTAGAAGGCAAATTAATTTGTTTGTTCATGACTCAGATATAATTATATCAAGTGGGCCAAAGCATAAACAACATATTCTTCATTATTATTTTTACTGAATACTAATTCAACTACTCTATCGACAGGGAGTAAAATTATAGATTGTATAATTAATACATTACATTGAAAATGATCAGCTCAGTATTTAATTTTAAATGAGCATTTTATCATATTCAACTTGGTGATGAAATAGACTTTGTAAACAATGACGACAAGAAGGTTAAATGATGAGGATAGTTTGCACAAGACTGGTTTGTATATTGGAGATTTAACACAATCTAACTGAGGTGTTTAAGATGATTAAAGGGATTGATGGTATAAATAAAGAGAAGTCTCTATCCAGACCAATTTCAGCTAGGTTGCTCAAGGAAATGTCAGAAAGTACTTTTGATACAAATAGTAGTAGAAATCTAGAATTCTCTCTCCGATCAAGTTATTGAGGCTGTGGCAGCTGAAAATTTCAAAATTGGGATAGATAGATTTTTATTAGGTCAGTGCATTAAGAGATATGGACACAAGGCAGGTAGATAAAGAAAATATAAATTAGTCATGATCAAATTAAATGGTGGAAAAGACTTAGGGTTTGAATGGCTACTCCTGTTTCTAATTCCCTAAACACAGAAATAAGTTTCAATAATTTGCTGAATGATATCCACAATAACACTTCTGTTTCTCTTTTTTTTTCTGAACTGATGAAAACTTTTCACATTTTCACACAGCAGTTGTCCAATTAGCCAGCAATGGAATGATGTATGATAGAGAATGATAGGATACTGACGTAATGCCTATGAAGGAAATATGATGACTTCTCAGTTCAAGTTGGCGAGTGGCTTGCAGAGAAACATGGATTCAATGTTCTGCCCGAGATATGTCTGCTCTTAAACAAATTGCTGTTTGGTCCATCATGGTTATGTCAGCTCCATGCTGAAGCAACTCAAATCTAGCCGACTGTCCTGATTCCCCACTATTAACATGCTTTGTGGTTTTGTATGTGTTAGCCCATCCAACTTATACCAGATAGTTGGGATTTTGTGAGTGAAATGTATTGAAGTTTATTAACAATACAATCTATTTCCATGGCTATAACATCACAGACTTACATACATTCTCTGAGTTCTATGCTTGCTGATGATACTGTCCATTACATACACAGAGCTAAAGTCAGAAGTCACACAACACCAGGTTGTAGTCCAATAGGTTTATTTGAAATCACAAGCTTTCTGAGTGCTTTTGAAATTCACCTGATGAAGGAACAGTGCTTTGAAAACTTGTGATTTCAAATAAACCTGTTGGACTAAAACTTGATGTTGTGTGACTTCTGATTTGTCTACGCCAAGCCAACGAGGAGAAAGTGAGGTCTGCAGATGCTGGCGATCAGAGCTGAAAACGTGTTGCTGGAACAGCGCAGCAGGTCAGGCAGCATCCAGGGAGCAGGAGAATTGACGTTCCTGAAGAAGGGCTTATGCCCGAAACATCGATTCTCCTGTTCCCTGGATGCTGCCTGATCTGCTGCGCTGTTCCAGCAAGACATTTTCAGCTACGCCAATCCAACATCAGGACCATCACATCATATGTAGAGCTGACTGACTAAAGACACAACACTAACTTCATTGCATTAAAAATGTGCAATGGGTGTCTTGACACCAGAACATCACATAGAGTCATAGAGATGTACAGCATGGAAACAGACCCTTTGTCCAACTTGTTCATGCCAAACAGATATCCCAACCCAATCTAATCCCACCTGCCAACACCTGGCCCATATCCCTCCAAATCCTTCCTATTTGTATACCATCCAAATGCCTCTTAAATGTTGCAATTATACTAGTCTCCATCACTTCCTCTGGCAGCTCATTCCATACACGTACCACCCTCTACGTGAAAACGTTGCCCCTTAGGTCTCTTTTATATCTTTCCCCTCTCATCCTAAACCTATGCCCTCTCGTTCTGGACTCCCCCACCCCAGGGAAGAGACTTTGTCTATTTATCCGATCCATGCCTCTCATGATTTCATAAATCTCTGCAAGCTTACTAATTGGTCACCCCTCAGCCTCTGATGCTCCAGGGAAAACAGCCCCAGCCTATTCAGCCTCTCCCTATAGCTCAAATCTTCCAACCCTGGCAACATCCTTGTAAATCTTTTTTGAACGCTTTCAAGTTTCACAACATCTTTCCGATAGGAAGGAGACTAGAATTGCATGCAATATTCCAACAGTGGCCTAACCAATGTCCTGTACAGTCGCAACATGACCTCCTAACTCCTGTACTAATACTCTGACCAATAAAGTGTTGTGATGAGATGTAACTGCTTCAATAGTACAGGCTATTCTGGGTTAGAATCTATGCTATGATATAACTTGCTCCTTTATCCTATAAAATACGGGAATCATTTGGATATGTTGTCTCAACATACTCAGGTAACGTCTTGACAGACACATGACACGACAAGATCTGGTCTCTTATTCTGTTGTTACAACTTGGATGTGTAACTTCATTCTATGCTGTGCTGGTTGTCATTGCAGATGGATGTGTATCATTTGTCATAGATGTGTGGTTGTTGTCTGGTATGATATCTTCAGTAACTACATTGTCATTCTTTATTGATTTGTCACTGTTATCCAGATGATTGATAGTTTGCAGTTTTAGAATGTCAACATTTTCTCTGGAGGACTTGAGAAATGCCAGTTGGAAAATCATATGGGCTAATGATTTGGACTGGACACATCTTTTCATGAACTCATGCAACTGCATGAAAATCTCAAAGGATTAAGCTTTGTCCTAGCACAATTGGGAAACATGTATGCATTCTTGTTGCTCATACTCTTGCTTCATTTTCTCCCTTCTTTCCAACAATGCATTATACACATCAGTGATGAGTGTGTGGAAGGAAGAAATATGTCGATCTGACTCCCAAATATGAGAACTGCCACTGAGGATAAAACATTGTTTAGAGGAGGAACATGTACATTTAACATAATTATCCGAAAATATTGACAAGTCACTCTATATTGAATGATCATGGACTTTAGAGAATAAACACTGAACTCGGAGACCATTGGACTGAAGGTAGAGAGGAGAAAAGATAACATAATAAACATTCCTGCCCATGTCTTTGAAGAGTACACAAATGAACTGTGGAACATTGATAGATACAATTTGTCGGGATACACTGAACATACTTAATATCGCAGTCAGTATGTCAAAAAAAGTTGATTAAATGATATCTCTAATTTGGCATGAACAAGGGAATTTGCCTGTGACCAGTGGAATGCCACAAGGATCGGTGCTGGGTCCTCTACTTTTTGTCATTTACATAAATGATTTGGAGGCGAGTATAAGAGGTACAATTAGTAAGCTTGCAGATGACACCAAAATTGGAGGTTTAGTGGACGGCAAGAGGGTTACCTCAGATTACAACAGGATCTGGATCAGATGGGCTAATAGGCTGAGAAGTGGCAGATGGAGTTTAATTCAGATAAATGTGAGGTGCTGCATTTTGGGAAAGCAAATCTTAGCAGGACTTATACACTTAATGGAAAGGTCCTAGGGAGTATTGCTGAACAATGAGACCTTGGAGTGCAGGTTCATAGCTCCTTAAAAGTGGAATTGCAGGTAGATAGGATAGTGAAGAAGGAGTTTGGTATGCTTTCTTTTATTGATCAGAGTATTGAGTACAGGAGTTGGAAGGTTAAGTTGTGGCCTGTACAGGACATTGGTTAGGTCACTGTTGGAATATTGCGTGCAATTCTGGTCTCCTTCCTATCGGAAAGATGTTGTGAAACTTGAAAGGGTTCAGAAAAGATTTACAAGGATGTTGCCAGGGTTGGTGGAGGCTGATACAATTGCAACATTTAAGAGGCATTTGGATGGGTATATGAATAGGAAGGGTTTGGAGGGATATAGGCCAGGTGCTGGCAGGTGAGTCTGGATTGGGTTGGGATATCTGGTCGGCATGGACGGGTTTGACCGAAGGGTCTGTTTCCATGCTGTAAACCTATGCCCTCTAGTTCTGGACTCCCCGACCCCAGGGAAAAGACTTTGCCTATTTATCCTATCCATGCCCCTCATAATTTTGTAAACCTCTATAAGATCACCTCTCAGCCTCCAATGCTCCAGGGAAAACAGCCCCAGCCTGTTCAGCCTCTCCCTGTAGCTCAGATCTTTCAACCTTGGCAACATCCTTGTAAATCTTTTCTGAACTCTTTCAAGTTTCACAACATCTTTCTGATAGGTAGGAGACCAGAATTGCACGCAATATTACAACAGTGGCCTAACCAATGTCCTGTACAGCCACAACATGACCTCCCAACTCCTGACTCAATACTCTGACCAATAAAGGAAAGCATACCAACCACCTTCTTCACTATCCTATCTACCTGCGACTCCACTTTCAAGGAGCTATGAACCAGCACTCCAAGGTCTCTTTGTTCAGCAACACTCCCTAGGACCTTACCATTAGATGTATAAGTCCTGCTAAGATTTGCTTTCCCAAAATGCAGCACCTCACATTTGCGTGAAGATTTGTAGCTCGGGTGCTCGTTGTTGTGGTTCTGTTCGCCGAGCTGGAAGTTTTTGTTGCAAACGTTTCGTCCCCTGGCTAGGCGACATCATCAGTGCTTGGGAGCCTCCTGCGAAGCGCTTCTTTGATGGTTCCTCCGGTGTTTATAGTGGTCTGTCCCTGCCGCTTCCGGTTGTCAATTTCAGCTGTCCACTGTAGTGGTTGGTATATTGGGTCCAGGTCGATGTGTTTGTTGATGGAGTTTGTGGATGAATGCCATGCCTCTAGGAATTCCCTGGCTGTTCTCTGTCTGGCTTGCCCTATGATAGTAGTGTTGTCCCAGTCGAATGGTAGTAGTGTTGTCCCACTGATGATGTCGCCTAGCCAGGGGACGAAACGTTTGCAACAAAAACTTCCAGCTCGGCGAACAGAACCACAACACCTCACATTTATCTGAATTAAACTCCATCTGCCACTTCTCAGCCCATTGGCCCATCTGGTCAAGATCCTGTTGTAATCTGAGGTAACCCTCTTCGCTGTCCACTACACGTCTAATTTTGGTGTCATCTGCAAACTTACTAACTATACCTCTTATGCTAGCATCCAAATCATTTATGTAAATGACAAAAAGTAAAGGGCCCAGCACCGATCCTTGTGGCACTCCACTGGTCACAGGCCTCTAGTCTGAAAAACAACCCTCCACCACTACCCTCTGTCTTCTACCTTTGAGTCAATTCTGTATCCAAATGGCTAGTATTCCATGAGATCTAACCTTGCTAATCAGTCTCCCATGGGGAACCTTGTCGAACACCTTACTGAAGTCCATATAGATCACATCTACTGCTCTGCCCTCATCAATCTTCTTTGTTACTTCATCAAAAAACTCAATCAAGTTTGTGAGATATGATTTCCCACGCACAAAGCCATGTTGACTATCCTGAATCAGTCCTTGCCTATCCAAATACATGTACATCCTGTCCCTCAGGATTCCCTGCAACAACTTGCCCACCACCGAGGTCAGGTTCCCTGGCCTGTCCTTACCACCCTTCTTAAACAGTGGCACAACTTTTGCCAACCTCCAGTCTTCCGGCACCTCACCTGTGACTATCGATGATACAAATATCTCAGCAAGAGGCCCAGCAATCACTTCTCTAGCTTCCCACAGAGTTCTTGGGTCCACCTGATCGGGTCCTGGTGATTTATCCCCTTTATTCATTTGAAGACATCCAGCACTTCCTCCTCTGTAATCTGGACATTTTGCAAGATGTCACCATCTATTTCCCCACAGTCTATATCTTCCATGTGCTTTTCCACAGAAAATATTGATGCAAATTATTTGTTTAGTATCTCTCCAGTCACCTGTGGCTCCACACAAAGGCCGCCTTGCTGATCTTTGAGGGGCCCTATTCTCTCCCTAATTATCCTTTTGTCCTTAATATATTTGTAAAACCCCTTTGGATTCTCCTTAATTCTATTTGCCAAAGCTATCTCATGTCCCTGTTTTGCCCTCCTGATTTCCCTCTTAAGTATACTCCTACTTTCTTTATACTCTTCTAAGGATTCACTCAATCTATCCTGTCTGTACCTGACATATGCTTCCTTCTTTTTCTTAACCAAACCTTCAATTTCTTTAGTCATCTAGCATTCCCTATAGTTACCAGCCTTCCCTTTCACCCTGACAGGAATATACTTTCTCTGACTTATTGGATATATTCAAAACACTCTTTGACAATGACCTTCATTGGAGTTGGTCATCATCTAACACAATTTGCTGAATCTGCTCATTTGTTTTACTGTGACCAAAATGTATGAAATCGATGTCAAGACTATCTTTCAGTTTAGATTCGATAATGTCCACCCATATCTTTCAAGAATATCTTGTCGTAGAATTTGAAAGTTAACTAAGAGCATTGGAGTTGGCCAGTGGGATCCTTGATTTTATTGCACTTCTAAATCATACCCTGGAATAATCACACATTGATGTTGTAGTCATGGGGGTGTAGAGGTTTTCAACAGACCATTTCTAACAGTTTGCAATCGATAGGGACAATGAAGTTCCTCCTGAACAGATACATGTGCAACTGTTGTATCTGAAAACTAAAAAACTAGGTTGAGTTTTGCAATGTTGGAATAGTTAGCCTGAATTGACAAAAGAACCTTAGAACTAAATGAATTATGCTTATCATTCTGTAGTTAACTTGTTCCAAGGCCTTTTTGGGATGCACCTTCTGTCAGGATTAGAATATCAAAGTTAACACTTACTGGATGGTAGAATGTTGAGAAATTGAAAAACATGCTTGTGATCTTTCTGCTATATGTATAGTGTGTTCTTGTGGAGAGGATGTCAAAGAAGTGTTTGTCGTTACATCATGTCCCTATCCTTAACCTGCGGAGTTTCTCCAGCACTTTCTGTTTGTTTTTCTGGAAATACTTGCTATTGATACTCTGTTGCAGGAGAGGAAAAGAAATGTTTGTTTCTTTTGCCCTCAAAGCCTTTTCCTTGATGCACAGAGCAATTAAATTTTACATTGCAAAATAAAGTAAATAAATTGCAATATTTCTCAAATTATTACTTGCAGAAATAAAATAATGCCACACCACTGAAATTTTAATCAGATTTATAACAACTGTGACATACCAGAATTGCTACAAAGCCAAGGGTTCACCAACTTCTTATCTTGGTCATAGCAGGCTATGGCTCGATAATGCACACCCTTCCCACAGTCTTTGACATCTCCTTGTACCTTCATGCCAAGTTGCAGTGTCACCTTGTTTTCAGGAAGAATGCAATCTGACCAATTCCCTTGTGGCTGGCTGAAATATTTGTCACATGGACAAGACCTGGTCTCAACTAGTGACTCCTTGAGGCACTTCTCTTTCTTCTTGTTTTTTCCTAATTGAACAGAAGAAAAAAATTACATTCCACAATTCTTCATTTTCCTCATGTTATATGAAAGGTGTTTGGAACGATTTGTGCAAAATATTTAAACAATTCTTTTTTATTCTGTCCTTAACTCTCATCAAAATCAATCATCAATTCTGCAGGTGGGAGGGGTAACCTCAAACATGTGTGGAAATTCAAAACTGATAAATGACCTTTTGTTTGCCTCTTACATTATTTGACAGTTTATTTTCCTTTAATCTCAGTATAGACCATTAACTTCTAGGTGACATTCAAACTCAGTTATTAATTGAAAGACTTATAACACAATGTTTGGCATTTTAAACAAAACACTTTTACTGCACAAGAGTTGAACAAAGCAAATTTATCGTGACCTAACAACTTGGGGAGGATTTTCCACTCTGAGGTGGAAAGAACAATTGCATGCGCAATGAGTGAATCAAACAAGTGTCAAAAAATCTGATTCCCCTCATTGAAATAAACATTCACAAGATTGCAAGATCATATGGACACCAACTTATGGTGAGAAATCAAAATACCAGAATTTGCATCCCATTAATTACCCAAATTATTGGAATTAATTTTGCTTTCCCAATTAATTTCTGTTCAAATGAGATACTTAGTGTTTCAGAAATTCAATTGCATCAGCCAAACAAGCACTTGGAGACTTTGGTCCTTTGTTACTAGTTTGGATGAGTACTCGATTTTCCACCAATACTTTGTAATGTTCCTTCTCTTCACTTTTGCTTAAACTTCCACAACTGCATGTTGACTAAGACGGGACGTATCCCTGGACCATCACTCCACATAACTGGACAATCTTATTGCATCACTATCAGCTTCACAGGTTGCACTTCCATGCACAGAAACAGAAATATGGGACAGGGGCCAGCAGTTTTTGTTTCACAGGTGACTCTTTAGCTCAAAAGGAAGCATAGACGCTGGTACCTGTAGAGAATGAGAAAGGTAACTTGCTGGGTGACACAGTGCTATGTCAGAGGCAGTGCATGTCCCAAAAGTCCATGTGACAAACATAGTGTATGTGCTTGGAAAGCACAGCAATGTGTGAATGGAAAGATTAAGACATACTTAATGGCTGGAGGGTACACTCCAGTGAATCAGAGGATAGTGTCACAGTCAGTCCAGAAGCTGGGAGATTTCTAGTCCAGGGTGGAGGGGATTTGGCAACAGTTAGTCAAGCAGTTGGCCCACCACAAGCCTGGAAATCCATGCAACTGTAGATCAAGGATCAGAATTCTGTCATTTGGTATGTCAAATAAAATAGCCTGGGTCTTGCCTTATTGCTCAGTTTGAAGGTAGCACTACAAGTCGGTAAAGACCTGCTGTAAAGTCTGTCCATAGAATGGGCCTAAGTCAGATATCAAGGCTGGAGCTGCTTTAGGCTGGGAATTTATCTTTTTTCTACTTAGAGGACATGAGAATTGTCAGTCACAGGAGGAAACTGTAGATATTAGTGTTGGAACTAGTTAATATGTGAGAGGACTGAAAGGTCTCAAAGAGAGTGCCAAGATGAATCATGGTCTTTCAGACTTCATTATGGGGAGAATGCAGCACAGCAAGAGCGGCCACCTCAATAATCATAGGCTCTGGGGACAAAAAGAGTACATCAATGGTCATGTGAAGTGGCTCAACCAAATTGGAAGGAATGATTCTCAAGCTAAAAGTTATAAAAGCTAAATCACATATGGCATATTTATTTCAGACTTTCTGAAAACTGTTGAGGTCAGCCAGAAAAAGAGAAGGGAGCGACCTAATGCTACATACATAGTTTTTAAAATGACATTTGATAAATTGACAAAGTATAAAAGATTGGTTCACAAAAAGAAAAAAGGAAGTAAGGGATAAACCAGATATTTTCATATTGGCAATCTGAATGTATTGGTGTGCCATAGGATCAGTACTGGACCTCAGATATTTGTAATCTATATGATGAAGGGACTGAGATTAGGTGGGAATGTAAACTGTAAGGCGGACATGAAGAGGCTGCAAAAGGACATAGAGATTAAATGAGCAGGCAAAAAGTTGACAGGTGGACGATAACGTATGGAATTGTGCAGATATTCGTTATGGTAGTAAAAATAGCAAAACTGAATGTGTTTTAAAAGGCATGAAACTTCTAAATGCAATGTTCAGACACACTTTAATATGATCAATTAACATGCAGGTACAGCAAGCAATTACAAAGGCAAATTGCATTTGGCCTTTACTGCAAGGTTGTTAAACAGGTACTTCCTATTTCCAACTTTATGCTGCTTGTCACTAATCTTTCAATCTGATTTGCTAAGGAAATGCAGAGTTGCTTGGCTTAATTATACAGGAAGAAGATCTCCCATGAAAGGTACAAAGCTTTTTGGCTGATTGACTGACAGCAATGTGTAATGTAAAAACCCATGGAAAATTTATGGGCAAATGCACATCATTGCTCAGACCTCGATCAAGCCCATGATGAATTCCTGTCACCTCTTTCTAATGTGTAACAGGATTAGTTATGACATGACATTAGACTATTACTACATTGTGTACGATATGGGATGACTAGTCTAACTTTATAGTCTTGTTCAATTCCAAAGCTCAAATTGCTTATTTTTAAACAACTATATAATTCATTTTTACAAACATTTTTGGGCTTAGCTTGAGTAGCTGATTTTTTTTGGAAATAATTCTGTGTTTTACACATAATACTATTAAATAATTTGACTCCCCTTTCAGTCTTGCTGTGAGCATTTATTTTCTTACCCACTCATTATGTTTTATTAAATAATGGAAATAAAATAATTCAAATCATAACATCTTGTCCAAGTGGCTCCTCAACCTTCTCAGCTCCAATACAGCAATAAACTCTCAAGCCTGACTGTCATCCAAAGAACATGATATGAATTTATACTGCACGTTTCATTACTTTTGCTTATTATGTATTATGAGATGCAAGTAATCCTACAAAAATGGCAAAACCGGTGTCTTTTACTAATTCAATATTATCTCATAGATTCTATTGTCTATGACACTGCTTACAAAAACAACGAACCACACACAGAGTGTCTAAACATTACAATTCCTATACTTGTCCACTCTGAGTAAATCTTTATCAGATGAGCTTTTCTCTTTCTTCTTTCTCTCAATACATATTTCTTTGACTTAAAATAGAGTGATTCATTTTTCTTTAATTTTGAGCTGTATTTGTCCAACCTGCTATCTATCTCTCTCCTGCTACCCAATTTATGTTCTTCCGCACTCTTTCGTAGTCCTCACCATTGGAATAATTTGCTTTTGAATTTGTTTTAGCTGTACACTCAAGTTGTTTCTAAAATATACCCAGTATTCTGACTTCAATCAGCCATTTACTCACCCAACTCTATTTATTGAATAACCTCTGCATAAAGAAATAATTCCAAACATTGCAACTTGCAACTCACAGTCTGAAACATGATTGCTGTTTGAATCACTATGATACAGGAAGGCCATCCACACTCCAGATACCATGAAAAAGGTGGTAAATAAGGCAGACCAAAGTTACCTGCCTGGACAGTTACCTCCCTGGAAAACCAAAGATGGAATCCAGTGGTTATGGTGGTGTGTCTGAGGCTGGCTGGAGAGTCTGTGGCAAGTATTCCTTGTTCATTCTGGGTTCCCCAATGTTGCTATTGTCATTCAATCACTTACTTGGTCAGAGATAAGCTCTGGTCATGACCTGGGAGCACTTTCCTGCATCTGACAGCTGCAGGTTAATCAAAGGTCAGAAATTCTCTAGAGCTGGGAGTGCCACTTGAAGTAGACGCAGTTGCTGGTACTGCAGTTAGCTGAATTATGGTAGGACAGCCCTGTGGCAGTCATTGAGTGTTGTGGCCATCAAAGTAGAGAAGGTGCTGGAAAGCCTACCAAGGATCTGCTGGCAGCAATGACTGCCACAGGGCTGTCCCACCATAACTCCTGTATGCCCTTTAAACTGACAATTTCACTACCTTGGCAATCTCTGACTGGCGCCAGTAAGCCTATCTCACCTACCTTTTCCCCAGTAATGGTCTGGTACTTCAGCCAGCTGCAGTACCAGCAGCTACATCTACTTCAAGTGGCACTGCCGGCCCTAGAGAATTGCTGACCTTTGATTAACCTGCAGCTGTCAGACGCAGGAGCCAGAAGATCTTTGGTAGGCTTCCCAGCACCTTCTCTACAGTGATGGCCACAACATTCACTTCTGCCACCCCAACTCTCTTAAAGTTCTGGATGCTGCTAGGGTCTTCCACTGTGAAACTGATGCAAAGTACCTATTCAGATGCTTCACCATTTCTTTGTTCCGCAGTTTCATTTCCAAGATGGCGGCAGTAGCAGCACAGCAATCATGTTCCTGCCCAGAGTTCACCTGCTCCATCTACTTTTACTTTATTTCTTCTTTCACACCTTTTTTCTTACTTCAATCTATTTACATTTTGTGGAGAGATTGTCAGATTCAAGGTGTCCAGCACACCTGAGGCAAAGTTACTTGCCGGCGGTGGTGTGTAGCAAGTGGAGATCCAGCCCAGCATGGGGGAGAGCAAGAGAGTGAGCCCATTGCGATGAAGTGCAGGAGACAGTGAGAGACCATGGAGAAGAGGGAGAGAGTGAGTCCAATGCATAGGAGAGCAAGCCCAAGGCCTCCCAACGTCTGTGGTGGCTTTAAGCATGGAGGAGATTGAGCCCTTGTGGGGAGTGCAAGATCACCATGGCTCAGCACTTAAAAGTTCAATATGACAAGGTCTTCTTAAGTTCATTTCTTTATTTTTCAATTTTATACTAAGAAGGATTTTTATGTTGAATTTTTAACTTTATTTCCTAATCTTTCTACTTTGTACCTAAGATTTTGTACCAGTTGGCACCAGGAATGGTGACAGTGTACACTTTTCACTGTAGTTCTGTACCCCTGTTCTTGAGTACCCATGACAATAAAATTTGATTCAGATTCAGATTCATTTTCCACTGGACCAATGTCCACTTTTGTCTCTCTCTTACATTTTATATACCTAAAAAATCTCCACAATCCTTCCTATTACTAGCTAGCTTACTCTCATATTTCATTGTCTCTAGCCTAATTGCTTTTTTTAGTTATCTTCTGCTGGCATTTAGAGGCTTCTAAATACCTGGCTTCCCACCCACCTTCACCACATTTACACTTCCTAATTTGCATTTATGCTGTCCCTGACTTCCCTCGTCAGTTGCCTTGTCTGCCCCTTCTTCTTCCTTGGGATAAATTTCTGCTATGCCTCCCGAATTACCCTCAGAAACTCCTGTCATTGGTGCTCCACAGTCTTCCTTGCTAGGCTTCCATTCTAATCAACTCTGACCAGGTCCTCCCTCACATCTTCGTAGTTACCTTTACTCAATCATAATACCATTCCATCTGATTCCAGCTTAACCCTTTCAAATTCCACAGTGAATACTATCATATTATGGCCACTGCACCCTTTCACTTGCCAATCAAATCTGCCTCAGTAAACATCACCAAATCCAGAATAATTGTTCTCTCGTGGGCTCTACCACACACTGCTCCAAAACCCATCTTGTAGACATTCCATGAATTTGTTTTCCTTGAAATCCACTACCAACCTGATTTACCCAGTCTACTTGCAAGTCCCCATGATTATTATAATAGTGTTTTTCTTACGTACCTTTCCTATCTCCTGATTTATTTTCTTCACCATATCCTGACTACTTCTAGGAGGCCTGTACATGCCTTTTGATTCTATTGCACTTCTTCATGTTGATTTAATTTCATTTCTTATTAACAAGGCAACCCGTCCCCTCTGCCCATCTGCCTGTTCTTTCCTAAGGATACATATTCTTGGATACTTATTTTCAGCCCTGATCCCCTTGCGCCTACATCTCTGTGATACCTACAACATCATACCTGCCAATTTCAATTTGTACTACAAGCTCAGTTACTTATCTGTGCATTTAAACACAACACCCTCAGTCCTGCATTGGCTGCCTCCCTTCCCATAACTGTTCCCTTATCTGCTATGCCTGAAGTTCAGTTCCTAAGCCTTTCCATACTGTCCTCCATATAATTCATTCTGAAAACTGTAATAACCCTTGATGAGCCCTCTCCATCCACAGCCATAAACTTTTTCCACAGTTTTTCAAGCAACTGAATACCAGTTCCTCCCCCCACCTCTTCCCCCGCCTCTCCTCCCTGCACTACCAACTTTTTATTTAAAGCCCTCTCCAGAACCCTAGTTATTCAATTTGTCATTATTCTTGCCCCAGCATGATTCAGGTACATGCATCCCATCAGAACTGCTCAGACTGGAAAACATTAAGGTGCTTAATATGTGAGATAACATGACATGTTACCTTACAGAATACTATATAGTGAGTAACACTATAAAGAGGTAATTGCAGAATCATAAATTGATTTGTTTGCCTCGGCCATAGGAAAAGTTTTTCACTGTTAATGATGCTAATGTAGGAGATTTATTACCAAATAAAACAATATCTGTACAGACTCAATCTAAAAGATTATTTTAGAGAGGGAGAAGATTAAGGTCATGATGGACAATGAAATTCTCAAACTGAGTCATAGAATATGAAGCTCACAGGACATGATCGTGCCAGAAACAGATGGCTCACAGTGATTCTGTATTATTACAAAGACAACATGTGATGAAAATTGATTCATGTCCAATTGCAAGACTGGAAGACGTCATTGAATATATTAGACATATGATTTTTCACAAAAACTAACTTTCTAAACAGAAATTGACAGATCTTGTTGGCAGCTAGAAACAGGTAGAGACTAGGGGAAACCTATAGCTTGGAAATCATTTGCTTTCAGTTCACAGATATCCTAGTTGGGATTAGATGAAAAAAAGTGAGGTTCCTCCAAAAAGAGGCAATAATTCAGAACAGTTAGGGTGTGTGCTGCCTCAGGGTAAAGATTTACTTTGAAATTTCCAGACCAGAAGTGTTTGGTTAGAACCCTTATGTGTTATTCAAAACTGAGAAAATCTAAGCTTGGTTGTGTCAAATGTAAAGAAAGACATTGTCACTTCAAACTGTCATGATCAGGAATTGAAAGAAATTGTTAAGTAAATCTATAGATGTGTTACAGAAGAGATTTATCCCTGGTATTTCAGTGCTAAAAAGCAGTGATGTTGGTATAGATGAGATTGTATTTTTACTTTGCGTCATTGTGATAGATGTAATGATTTATTCTATTTTATCTTTTCTTTAAGTGTGATTTAAGCCTGACTCCTCCATAAATGACATCACCTAAGATAATAATAGTAAATCAACCAATTATTAATCTGATGAGATTGTTAAAACAGAATCTATTATTTAAATGCCACTCAACACTTTAAAGTGTGCAATTTTAAAACATAAACGTGAATTTACTCTATGGCAAGTAACCATGTTTAAAATTTTTTCATAATTCCCATGATTAAAAACATGTTGTGATTGCTACTTTCTGAAGGCTGGCAATAAATTACAGTCTTTGGAAAACTAAAACAAAAACTAATGAGTTCTGTTCTGTTAAGTATGCTTTTACACAGTAGTGTGAGAGATCAAATTAATGCTATAAGACATGACAATTAATCATTGTTTGAGAGTGTAACGGAGCTTCCAAAAATATGACTAGTAAAAACAAAAAAATCAATTTAATGATAAGAAATGGGAAACTTGCTCATTCACTGTGATTATATTTGATGTAATATGTCAAGCCTTTTACAATTGTCAATGCCCAATATTTACCTATCAGCGATCTTCTCCGACTATGCGTTGATCCACAGCCTCCTCCACAGGGTGTAAACTTGTTCCAGTTTGTGAACATGCAATCATCATGGCAAGGAATGCGACATTTCTGCACAAGTGCAGGCATTGGTCTTGCCCACTTCAAGCATCCAATAAAGTCCACATTTTGATCATTACCTGTTCTACAGGTCACACCTAAAATAAAAAGGACAGTAAAAGTACTTTCAACTGAATTCCTTTATGAACACCTCCCTACTTTAATATAATTTAAAACATGGTCAGTTAAATATCTAAAATAGTATTGGAAATCATAGTATTTGTAGCTTGAAGTGACCTGCGATAAACATACTAATCTCAGTTAAAAATCACACAACACCAGGTTATAGTCCAACAGGTTTAATTGGAAGCACTAGCTATCGGAGCGCTGCTCCTTCATCAGGTGGTTGAGGAGCGGCGCTCCAAAAGCTAGTGCTTCCAATTAAACCTGTTGGACTATAACCTGGTGTTGTGTGATTTTTAACTTTGTACACCCCGTCAAACGCCGGCATGTCCAAATCATGAATACTAATCTCAGCCTTTCTTCTGTTGTTCTGATTAGTTTGTTCAACCAATGATACTTACATATATATATAAAAATAAGTTCAGCTATGATCTTATCCAATGGGAGAATGGACCTAATCGTCTTTATGGCCTAATCTTGGACCTTTTCTAATTCTCTTTTACTCGAACAAACTAATGTGGTGATTTCACGATCAGAGACCTGAATACGCCAGTTTCCGATAAGTTATTTTCAATAAAGTAATATGTGGAACTAGGTGGCATTGAAACCCATTATGAAAGCTGAGAAAATGTTGGCGAATTTCAGTCCTCTCAGAAGGTGATCTGGTGAGTAGTTTGGTTCCATTTGAATACTATTTCAGGTAACTTGTGGTCTGTTCTGGATTGAGATGGCTTCTTTCTGTCTGTGACCAACTGAGGTCTAATGTTGTATTCAAAATTCCTTTTTTAACATCACAGTACATTCTATACTTGCAGTGTCTTGTGCAGAATACTCCCCCCACTTCTCAGATGCTTGCACCTCAACTGCTGATGTCATTATTATATCATGATACACAGCACTATTTCATTACCATAACCATTAATCCATTACACTGCAGTCCAACTTGTGAAACAGAATACTAAAGGTGAGAATGACAACTAATTCATTACAATCCTTCTTAGTTTTAGACGGATTTTCCAGAAGCAATATGACCAAAGAATTTGCAACATATGCACAAGGAGTATAGGATGTTGGCAATGCCTCTTCTGGAGTTACTGAGTCCAGCTCTGGTCACCCTGTTATAAGAAGGATATTATTAAGCTGGAGAGGGTTCAGAAGAGAATTAACATGATGTTGCCAGAAATGGAAGGTTTGAGATCGAAGGACAGACTCTATAGGCTGGGACGTTTTTCATTGGATCGTAGGAGGTTGACAAGTGACCTTATAGGGTTTATAAAATAATGAGGGGCATTGATAAGGTGAATGGCAAGTGTCTTTCCTACAATGTCAGATTTCAAGAATGGGCGCATATTTTTAAAGTGAGAGGAGAAAGATTTTACAAAGATATCAGGGGTAATATTTTTACACGAAGAGGGTTTGTGTGTGAAATGAACTTCCAGAGGAAGCAGTGGATGCAAATACAGTTACAATGTTTAAAAGACATTTAGATAAGTATATAAATCAGAAATGTTTGGAAGGGTTTGGGCCAAATGCATGCAGGAGGAGTGAGTTTAGTTTGGGGTTATGGTGGCATGGACTGGTTGGATCGAAAGGTGAGTTTCCATGCTGTATGACTCTCTGGGTAGAAATTGGTCATTCAGCCCCTCAAGCTTGCTCCCCTTTTAAATAAGATCATGGCTGATTTGATTGTAACTACAACCACAAACCCCCACCTAAACCTAATAACCTTTCACCTCCTTGCTTAACAAGAATCTAGGCATGACTGCCTTAAAAATATCTAAAGACTCTAATTCCACGACCTTTTCAGAAAGAGAGTTTCAAAGAATCATAACTCACTGTACAAAAAAATCTTGCCTCTTCCCTTTTTTTAATTGGTGATCTCTTATTTATGAACACTGATTCCTGATTCGAGTGGTAAAGTTGTTTGGAAAGTAAGAAAAAAATTATCTTAAGTATTACTGATTCTGGAATTTGCCAACTTCAATGAAGAGTAAGTGAGAAATTATCAGTGGAGTAACAGTGACCTTGTATTCTTTCCAATCCTGAAGACATAGGCACAAATAAAGACAAGCAAGAAATAAATGTTTCCAGCCTATTATTTGATATAAAAGATTCAGGTGAATGGTATCCTCCCAATGATAAGACTGATCCATGATTTTACTTAGCTACTTAGTGTGTCCAAATCTTCCAGATCCTAGCTATCAGTGACTGTTCATTTCTTTTTCACAGATCACTTCTGGAATACAGTCAAATTACACAGTTTGGATTTTAAACCGAAACTGCACTCCAAGAAATGATTGCTTCTTGGCTTGACTGAAATGTATTTGAAACTAAAATTTATTTTGATTGCTATTTCTGGTCTTAACTATTCTTAATATCAACTTTATGTACAAACGTAAGAATTCTGAGCAGGAATAGACAATTCAGCCCCTCAAGCCTGCTATGCTAATCCCAGCCTCAGCTCCATGTTTTTGCCTGCTCCCCATAATCCTTCAACCTGTTACTAATTAAAAATTTTCTATCTTCTCTATAAATTTACTCAATGATCAAGCTATAGGATAGTGTATTCCACAGATTTGTGACCCTTTTGGAGCAGCAGTTTCTTTTCATACCTGTTTTTAAATCTGCTACACCTCATCCTAAATTTCTGACCTCATATTCCAGATTGCCCCACATGGAGTCGTAGAGATGTATAGCACAGAAACAGAACCTTGGGTCCAACTCACCCATGCTGATCAGATATCCTAATCTAATCTAATTCAATTTAACAGCACTTGGTCCATATTCCTTTAAACACTTCCTATTCATATGCTATCCAGATGTCTTTCAAATGCTGTAATTGTACCAGTCTCCACCACTTCCTCTGCAGTTCATTTCATACACGCACCACCCTCTGCAGGAAACATTTGCATCTGAGGTCCCTTTTAAATTTTTCCCCTCTCACCCTAAACCTATGCCCTGCCGTTCTGGAATACCCCAACCGCAGGAAAAAGACTTTGTCTGTTTATCCTATCCGTACCCCGCATGATTTTATAAACCTCTATAAAGTCACCCCTCAGCCTCTGATGCTCCAGGGTAAACAGCCCCAGCCTATTCAAACTCTCCCTGTAGCTCAAATCCTCCAAGCCGGGCAACATCCTTGTCAATCTTTTCTGAACCCTTTCAAGTTTCACGACACCTTTACAATAGGAAGGAGACCAGAATTGCACGCAGTGTGCCAAATGTGGCCTAACCAATGTCTTGTATGGACTCAACATGACTTCCCAACTCCTATACTCAATGCTCTGACTAATAAAGGAAAGCATACAAACACCTTCTTCACTATCCTATCTACGTGCAACTCCACTAAAAAGGAGCTCTAAACCTGCATTCCAAGGTACCTTTGTTCAGCAACATTCCCTAGGACCTTACCATTAGAAGTGTTTAAGTCCTGTTCTCATTTGCTTTTTCAAAATGCAGCACCTCATATTTAACTAAATTAAACTCCACCTGCAACTCTTCAGTCCATTGGCCCATCTGATCAAGATCCCATTGTAATCTGAGTTAAACTTCTTCACTGTCCACTACACCTCCAATTTTGGTGTCACCTGCAAACTTGCTAACTATACCTCCTGTGTTCACATCCAAATCATTTCTATAAATGATGAAAAATAGCGAACACAGCACCGATCCTTGTGGCACTCCACTGGTCACAGGCCTCCAGTTTGAAAAACAACCCTCCACCGCCACCTTTGAGCTTCTACCTTTGAGCCAGTTCTGTATCCAAATGGCTAGTTCTCCCTGTATTCCGTGAGACCTAACCTTGCTAACCAGTTAGTCTGTATCCAAATGGCTAGTTCTCCCTGTATTCCGTGAGACCTAACCTTGCTAACCAGTTAGTCTGTATCCAAATGGCTAGTTCTCCCTGTATTCCGTGAGACCTAACCTTGCTAACCAGTTAGTCTGTATCCAAATGGCTAGTTCTCCCTGTATTCCGTGAGACCTAACCTTGCTAACCAGTTAGTCTGTATCCAAATGGCTAGTTCTCACTGTATTCCATGAGATCTAAGTTTGCTCACTAGTCTACCATGAGGAATCCAGTGAAATGCTTTACTGAAGTCAATGTAGATCACACTCAATGCTCTGCCCTCATCAATCCTCTTTGTTACTTTTTCAAAAAGCTCAACCAAGTTTGTGAGATATGATTTCCCATACACAAAGCCATGCTGATTGTCCTTAGTCAGTCCTTGCCTTCCCCTCTGAGAACATTCTACACCCTCTCTGAGATATCCTTGATTCTGGCACCAGGGAGGCAACACACCATTCTGATTTTTTCCTGTGGGTGCAGAAACATCTGTCTGTGCCTCTGATTAGAAAGGCCCATATCAAAATCAATCACTTGGAACCCACATACTTGTCATTACATTGGAGCCGTTCTCAGTACCAGAAACATGTCTGCTCATGCTACATTCCCCTGAGAGTCCATCACCTCTTACATTTTCAAAAACAGCATACTCGTTTGAGATGGGGCTAACCACAGAAGACTCCTGTACTACCTACTTACCCCTCCTACCTTTCCTTGAGTTCACGCAACTACCCGTCTATATCTTTGGCTTTTCTCCCTTTCTATGACTACCATCCATCACACCCCCAGCTCTTGCAAATTCCTTATTGCCTCTAAATGCTGCTCCAACCGATCCATGCAATCTGATAAAATTCATCAACAAAGACACCTCCTGCAGACATAAACATCAGTAACATAGAAACTCTCCCTACCCTCCCACATCTGACAGGAAGAGCACATCACTCTACTGAAGGCCATCTTTGCTCCTTTGCAATCTATAGACCCAGAAAATAGCACTGCCTTATTGTTCTAAAAAAATGTGCTCCAGGCTAACTTAGTAATTATGGTTTTTATTTTTAAAATTCAATCAAGAGACAAATCTCAATAAAACATATAATCAAGAAAAAAACGATTCTACTCACTACTACAGACTTACAGCAAGTTTATACCTAAAAACAATGCACTTATCTGTTGATAAGTGAGCCCTCCCACACAGGTTCCTCCAAGGTCAGCTGTGAATTTCACTGTTTGTTAATTTTTCTTCGACGCACTCTGATGTCAAGAGATACATGAACTCAAACAGCAAAGGCAGTAACTGTACAGATACACTGCTACGTCAGTTAGTAGTGTGGTTTCTTTCTCTCTCTCCTTCACTGACCATGTGGTCGCTGCCATTTGTCTGTCTTCCTCCTTTTAAAAGTGCCATTGTTTTGATCTTTTTTCCCCAAAGTTCCAAAACAATGCAACAGTATATAAAACAGTAATTGCTGCTCCTGGAATTTGAGGAAATCACCTCCAACACCTAAAATACCTCAAAAAAGAGCACCTCTTACAGCCACGATCTTGGATGAGGAAATATCCTCTCTAAATCTTTATTGATCCCTTTTCATATCTTAGAAACTCAATGAAATCTCCTCTCATTATTCTAAACTCCAGAAACTATTGGTTTACACTGCTCAATCTCTCTTCATAATAGAAACACCTCATTTCTGGAATCAATCTAATGAACCTCCTATGAACTCCTTTCAATGTAACTACATCCTTCCTCAACTAAGGAAACCAAAACTGCATGTACTCCAAATGTGGTCTCACTAATATCTTTTACAGTTGCAGCAACACTTTCGTAATTCCATTCCTTCAGCAATAAATACCAAAATTCTATTTGTCCTCCTTATTTATCTGCTGTATCTGCTTATCTTCTGTGATTCATGCATGAAGCCACCCAGGTCCCTCTGTACAGAAGCATTTTGAAGTTCTCTCTATTTAGGTAATAAGCTTTCTGTTCTTCTGACTAAATGAATAACCTCAGACTCATCCATGTTAAACTTGATCTGCCACATTTTGGCCCACTCAACTAAATTCTCCATATGCAATTTTAAATTATGTATTTATTTATTACAAGTTATTTTCTATCTACTTTCATGTCATCTGTAAATGTTGTGATCATATCTTCTATCCCTGCATCCTTCACACCAATCTATACTGTAAATAATTGGGCCTGAGAACCAAAGGCAGGCACTCAGGCACCCCACTAGTTACAATTTGCCAATCAAAAGAAGACCTATCTATCCTAAGTCTGCTTTCTTTTGGTTTTCCAATCCTCCTTCCACACTAACAAACCCAAACATGTGATCTTACCTTGTGTTTAATCTTTTTGCAGCAATTTAACAAATGCATTCTGGAAGTCCAGATATTCTATAAGTACATGATATCTACTATTTACATTGTTATGTCTTCAAATAACTCGAGTAAATTATTTAAACATTCTTTACTCTTCATTAAACTACGCTGACAGATGGATTGTGCTTTTGACTTTCCAAAGGTCTTGTTACTATTTCTTTAATAATGTATTAACCAGTCTACAGGTTCCTATTTTCTCCTTCCCTCTCTTTCTCAATAAGGGCATGATATTGGCATGCTTCCAATCCACTGGGACTTTTCCTGCATCCAGGAAATTTCTGTGCAGGTGTGTATTTCTGTTTATCAAGTGCACACAAAGCCAAGTGAATTTTTAATGTGCACTGAATTATTGATTTTGTTTGTGCCTGGATTGACACACAAACACACACACATGTATCCATTTTCTTAATCTGTTCATTTCTTCCTACATCAGCATTGTAGCCATGTAAAGAAAATGTTCCAAATTAGTATTAAAAATAGTGAATAATGCCAGTGCAGTCCAATAATTTGTTACACTGTTCTCTCAGTAAGACAGAGATATTGCTGCTATTGGAGGGGAGAAACATTGCATCATGCAAAAAAATAAAGTTAGTCCTTTACTGAAACTTATTTCATGTCCCTTTAAGACTATTTAATGAATTTATGAACAAAGTCAGTTCAGTCAATAAACTTCCCATTCTGATACATTTTCTGTGTAGATGACAAATTAGGTTTTTGTTTCATTCTCATTCATTTCAAATAAACATAATTTTTTAATATGTAGGCATATAAATGGACACATCATACAAGTGAAGCCTTCAAGTGAAGAAAAGTCAAAAGTCAGAGGGGAGAGGGTTAGCTGGGGAAGGGGCGGGTGGTATTTGACCAGTGTCCACAGGCAATGGGCATTACCCATTTTAAAATCATGCCTTCTCATCTTAGATTTACTAATAAATTAACAGACCGAAAAAATATACCTGCAGGAACTTCATGGATTTTGAAAAAAATTCTGATATCTTATTTCAAAATTTATAAAGGCAACTGTGATTGTAAACTTGTCACTTTATAATTACACTCTGACCAGTAGTGACACTATGCTGGATGGATAATCATTCCCTTACAAAGAGAGTGACCAGCCAATTAGCTCTGGCTTTTCTGACCTCTACAGCTGGCCAGTTATTTACAGGAGGAACCTCAAGGGTTCCAATTTAGAAGGAATTAGCTCACCTATGCTGGTAACTTCCCCTGGTGCTCAAACAAGAACACGAATTTGCAGTGCCGAATACGAACATAAACCTTCATACCCTCACAATCTGTTGCTACATCAATGTTCCAGACAAAATCCTTAAAACAGTACAAAGTTATATTGTCAATTTCATGCTATAGTTTATATTCGTTAATGTGATACCATGTTATGTGAGTAAAACTAGAATTTTCACAATATAAACATTTTGCTTTTCAACACACTTCAATATTATCTTTCTAAAAAAAGAGTTCTTTTATTCTTTTGTTGGACATGGATATTGCTGGCTGGCCGTCATTTATTGCCCACCCTGAGTTGCCCTTGACAGGTTGGTGGTGAACTGCCTTTCTGAAGCACTGCAATTCATGTCCTTTGGGTTGATATACAATGCCAGTAAGGAGGGAATTCCAGGGTTTTGACCCAGTGACACTAAAGGAATTACAATACATTTCTAAGTTAGCCTTTAAGGGAACTGCAGATGATAGTATTCCCAGGTACTTGCTTTCCTTGTCTTTCTCAATGAAAGTGATCATGAGTACTATTTAAGTATCTTTGGTGAATTTCTGCAGTGCATATTGTGGACAAAACAAATTGCTATGACTGAGTATTGGTGGTGGAGGGAGGGGATGCTTGTGGGTATGGTGCCAATGAAGCTGGCAGCTTTTTCTGCTTCTTGAGTGCTGTTGGAGCTCCACCCATCCATCACACTCCTGACTTGTGGCTTGTATATGATTGACAAGCTTTGACGAGTCAAGAGGTGAGTTACTCACTGTAATTTTCCTCGCCTCAGACCTGCTGTTTTATTCACTGTGAATATGTGGCGTGTTAAGTTGAGTTTGTGGTTAATGGTCATTCCAGGGATGTTGATAGTGGGGGATTCAATGATCGTAACACCAGTGAAAGTCCAGCGATGATGATAAATTGTCTCTGAATGGAAATATTGATTGCCTGACATTTGTGTGGTGGGAAATAGGTGATGGCATCTTGAAAAATATCCATATTACAGAGGTGGAGGTGCTGGTTTCTTGAAACGCAAAAAAGTGGATAAATCCCCAGGACCTGATCAGGTTTACCCTAGAACTCTCTGGGAAACTAGGGAAGTGATTGCTGGGCCCACTGCTGAGATTTTTATATCATCAATGGTCACAGGTGAGGTTTTGGAAGACTGAAGGTTGGCTAACATGGTGTAAATATTTAAGAGGCATTTGGATCAGTATATGAATAGGAAGGGTTTGGAGGGAAATGGGCTGGATGCTGGCAGGTGGGACTAGATTGGTTGGGATATCTGATCGGCATGGACGGGTTAGACCGAAGGGTCTGTTTCCATGCTGTACATCTCTATGACTCTATGACTCTAAAAGTGGTAAGGAAAAGCCAGGGAACTATAGACCAATAAGCCTCTCATCAGTGGTGGACAAGTTGCTAGAGGGAATCCTGAGGGACAGGATTTACATGTATTTGGAAATGCAAGGACTGGTTAGGCATAGTCAACATGGCTTTGTGTGTGTGAAGTCATATCTCACAAACTTGATTGAGGTTTTTGAAGAAGTAACAAAGAGGACTGATGAGGGCAGAGAGGTGGATGTGATCTATATGGACTTTAGTAAGGCTTTTGACAAGATTCCTCATGGTTGACAGGTTAGCAAGGTTAGATCTCATGGAACACAGGGAGAACTAGCTATTTGGATACAGAACTGACTCAAAGGTAGAAGACAGATGGTGGTGGTGGAGGGTTGATTTTCAGACTGGAGGCCTGTGACCAGTAGTGTGCCACAAGGATTGGTGCTGTGTCCACTGCTTTTAATCATTTAGAGAAATGATTTGGATGTGAACATAGGGGTATAGTTGGTAAGTTTGGATATGACACCAAAATCGGAGGTGTAGTGGACGGCGAATAAGGTTATCTCAGATTACAACAGGATCTTGATCAGCTGGGCCACTGGGCTGAGGAGTGACAGGTAGAGTTTAATTTAGGTAAATGTGAGGTGCTGCATTTTGGAAAGGCAAATCAGAACAGGACTTATACACTTAATGGGAAGGACCAGGCAAGTGTTGCTGAACAAAGAGACCTTTGTAGGTTCATAGCTCCTTGAAAGTGGAGTTGCAGGTAGATAGGATAGTGAAGAAGGCACTTGGTATGCTTTCCTTTACTGGTCAGAATAATGAGTGTAGGAGTTTGGGAGGTCATGTTACGGCTGTACAGGACATTGGTGAGGCCACTTTTGGAATATTGTGTGCAATTCTGGTCTTCCTCCTATCAGAAAGATGTTGTGAAATTTGAAAGGACTCAGAAAAGATTTACAAGGATGTTGCCAGGGTTGGAGGATTTGAACTATAGGGAGAGGCAGAATAGACTGGGGCTGTTTTCCCTGAAGTATCAGAGGCTGGGTATGACCTTATAGCTGTTTATAAAATCATCAGGGACATGGAAAGGATAAATGGACAAGGTATTTTCCCTGGCGTGGGGGAGTCCAGAACAAGAGAGCATAGGTTTAGGGTGAGAGGGACAAAATTCAAAAAGGACTTAAGGGGCGACTTTTTCATACAGAGGGTGGTGCGTGTATGGAATGAGCTGTCAGAGGAAGTAGTGGAGGCTGGTACAGTTATAGCATTTAAAAGGCATCTGGATGGGTATATGAATAGGAAGGGTTTAGAGGGATATGGACCAAGTGCTGGCAAATGGCTCTAAATAAGTTTGGGATATCTGATCGGCATGGACAAGTTGGACCAAAGGGTCTGTTTCCGTGTTGTACATCTCTATGATTCTAACAGTCACTTGCCATTTGCCAGCCCAAGTTTCGATACTGTCCAGATCTTGTTGCATTTGAACATAGATTGCTTCAGTATCTTGACAGCCAAGAATTTGCAACATTGTTCAACATTGAAACATTCCCATTTTGACTTTATGACAGAGGGAATGTCATTGATGAAGCAACTGAAGATAGTTTGGCCTCATATACTTCTCTGATGAACTCCTGCACAGATGCCCTGGAGCTGAGATGACTGATCTCCAACAACCTCAACCATCCTTCTATGGGCCAAGTATGATTCCAGCCAGTGGAGAGTTTTACACTGATGCCCATTAATTCCAGTTTTGCTAGGGCTCCTTAATGCCTAACTCAATCAACTGCAACATAGATGTCAAGGGCTGTCAGTTTCACCTCACACCTGAAATTCAGCTCTTTCTCCACGTTTGAACAAAAGCCGTAATGCATTCTGGAGCTGAGTGGCTCTGCCGGAAGCCAAATTATGCATCACTGAGCAGGCTATTGCTGAGTACGTGCTGGTTGATCGTACTGTTGATAACACATTCTATAGCTTTCCTGGTAATCAAGAGTAGATGAGTGAAGCCATAATTGGCCAGGTTGGATTTGCCCTTTTTGTGTACAAGACATACCCAGGAAATTTCCACATTGTCAGGTACAATGTGGGACAGCTTGGCTAGGGGAGCAGCAAGTTCTGAAGCATAAGTCTTCAGTGCTGTTGCCGGAACATTGTCAGGTCCCATAGCCTTTGCAGTGTCCATTGCAGAGTCCATTTTTTTGATATCACATGGAATGAATCAAATTGAAAATCACACAACACCAGGTTATAGTCCAACAGGTTTAATTGGAAGCACTAGCTTTCGGAGCGCTGCTCCTTCATCAGGTGGTTGTGGAGGACACAATTGTAAGGCACAGAATTTATAGCAAAAATTTAGTGTGATGTAACTGAAATTATACATTGAAAAATACCTTGATTGTTTGTTGAGTCTTTCATCTATTAGAATGACCATGATAGTTTCACTTATTTCATATGAAAATCACAAAACTTTTTTTAAAAGTTACATTCTCAGGTTAACTGTAACAATTGGTGTCAGCCAGATAATATGTTGAAGGTGTTAGCCCCCTGTGTTCCCTGTCTGTGCCATAATGTTTAGACTGATTCTAATCTAAAAAGTGAGTTAACACAGTCTTACATGGATTCATGCAGTTTTTGAGCAAAGTACAAACTAACTCTGCAAGTATAAATTCACCCCACAAACATGTGTGTGTGTGTGTATCTTGGGTGGGGGGTTGTGAGTGTGAGAGTGTGTGTATATGTGAGTGTAAAGTGCGTAAGTCTGTGAGATAGGGCATGTGGGAGTGTGTGCGTCTGTAGGAGTGTGTGTGTGTGTCTGGGGTAGGGGGCTGTGAGTGTCTGTGAGGGAGAGTGTATATGTGTGCGCGTCAGTGTAAAGTGGTCTAATTCTGTGAGAGGATGCATGTGTGAGTGTGGGAGTGTAGGTGTCTGTAGGAGTGTGTGGGAGTGTCTGTGTGCTGTCTGTGTATATGAACAGATGAGGAGGAACATGACGGGCACCAAAAGTACTCAGGGATGCCCTCACAAGAACAGGGTACGATGCTCAACTCATCGACTGCCAGTTCCGACCTGCCAAAGCAAGGAACCGTAATGACCTCCTCAGGAGACAGAAACATGCTGCAACCGACAGGGTACCCTTCATTGTTCAGTATTTCCCAGGAGCTGAAAAACTACGCCATGTTCTTCGCAGCCTGCATCACGTTATCAATGAGGATGAGCACCTCGCCAAGACCTTCCCCACACCTCCACTGCTCACCTTTAAACAACCGCCAAACCTCTAACAGATCATTGTTCGTAGCAAGCTGCCCGGCTCTCAGGACAACTCCATGCAGCCCTGTCACAGTAGGCGCTGCAAGACGTGTCAGAGTGTGGACATGGACACCACTATTACACGTGGGGACACCTCCCACTATGTACGTGGCAGGTACTCATGTGACTCAGTCAACGTTGTCTATCTTACACTGCAAGCAAGAATGCCCTGAGGCATGGTACATTGATGAAACCGAGCAAAGACTACAGCGACAGATGAATGGGCAACGCACAACAATCAACAGACAGGAGTGTTCCCTCCTAGTTGGGGAACATTTCAGTGGTCCAGGACGTTCAAACTCAGACCTTCGGGTGACCATCCTCCAAGGCGGACTTTGGGACAGGCAGCAGCGAAAAGTGGCCAAGCAGAGGCTGATAGCTAAGTTCTGTTCCCATAGGGAGGGGCTCAACCTGGACCTTGTGTTCATGTCACATTACAGGTGACCACCATTGCACCACACACACACACACACACACATATACAGACAGCACACAGGAACTCACACACACTCCTACAGACACACGCATGCATCCTCTCACAGACTTAGACCACTTTACATTCACGCACACACACGTATACATTCTCCCTCACTGACACTCACAACCGCCCACCCCAGACACACACACACAAGCACACACACACTCTTACACTCACACATGAAAATCCAGATTGTCGTTCATCCCAGTGCAACAATCACACCTGAAAAAGTCATACATGCACTGTTTGTGTATTATTTACATCTATTGGCTGAAACACAATCTCATTGGACTGAAACAAATTGTAACTGGATAGCAATCACCAAAAAATTAAAAATATTAAACATTGAGAATGAATATATGTAATTTTTAAAAGTTTAATATGTTCAGATCTGGGTAATTGCAAGGAAAGGAACTGATAATTTGCAAGCTTTTTCCAATCTACACACAAACATTCTTTTGACCAACTCCAAGGTCTGGTCATTAAACTTTGTGATCTTCTAAGAATGCGCCAACAAAGCCTCAGCAGCAAAGTAGTAGCATGTTCTTTGGCAACTCAGCATTAAAGATCAGATATCTTCGAACTGAGAGCAATGCAAGAGACATCCTGGCATTACAAAATAATGGTTCCACAAGAGAGAAGCTATTAACGGTGACACAAATACATAAATGGAAGCAAATGGAGAAATTTCATATAAATGGAAGATTAAAATATTCCACTATGGTTATTCACAGATTAATACAAAATCAAATGGAAGAAAAGAGGAAGAATTTGAATATTTAGTTATGTAAAGTGCTTGCCTGTTTGCCTTGGAGGCTCTAACTGCATTAAGTGAAAGAAGCTACTCGTGATAAAATGGCTTGCAATTGCAAGGGAAGTAATTTACTATTTAACTAAAGGCTACAAATGATACTGAAAATATGATAAAATATTACACTTGTACTAGGCACTGTCAAGAGGGCAACATTTCCATGATCAATTACTTTAGGAAATGTTAATTATAATTGCAGTGTCAAAAAAATTTGCAAGATTTCTATTGTTTTGAGTTATCTTGAAATACAAAAACTAAATGTTATATGTTCTAATTGCTTCATAACATCAGTTACTACCATCAGGAATATAATCTTGTATATTACAACACATGCTATCCTTGTTCTGTGTTCACATTTTCAATACCATGAATATATACAAATAGAACTTTCATTAGAAGCCACTAATAATTTAATTTTGGAACTAATACTTCACAGCATGTATAATACTGATAGCGGAATACGTATATGAATAAAATACAACTTTTTTTTCTCATTAATATACAATATATGTTGGTATAACATTTTTTCGTTCCCAACTCAATAATTTTAATAGTAATATTTCAAATGACATTCCTCTTCAGTTTGAGCACAGGCATTTCTGCTCATGCACATGCCAGATGAAACTGAACTATGTACATCTCAATTTAGTGATAATAGTTTCCAATATAATCTTTATAAATTTGTTATGTTTTGAGTCTACCTTTTTAATGTTTTGTGAAATGGAGAAACAAAAGGTTTTTTTGTGACCTGATGTGAAGTTGGCTTGACAATAAACTTTGTTCTTGTGGTTTTATAATGGTGACCAAGTTGATCTGCTGGGAAGATCAACTCAGGACAACTCCATAAAACCCTATCACGATAGGCGCTGCAAGACATGTCAGAGTGTGGACATGGACACCACTATTACGCATGGGGACACCTCCCACCATGTACATGGCAGGTACTCATGCGACTCAGTCAATGTTGTCTATCTTATACACTGCAGGCAAGGATGCCCTGAGGCATGGTACATTGATGAAACCGAGCAAAGGCTATGGCAACAGATGAATGGGCACCGCACAACAATCAACAGACAGGAGTTGATTGTTCCTAGTTGGGGAACACTTCAGCGGTCCAGGACATTCGAACTCGGACCTTCGGGTGACCATCCTCCAAGGCAGACTTCGGGACAGGCAACAGCGAAAAGTGGCCTAGTAGAGGCTGATAGCTAAGTTCAGTACCCATAGGGAGGGTCTCAACCAGGACCTTGGGTTCATGTCACACTAGAGGTGACCACCATTGCACTATACACACACACAGGCACTCCTACACACACACAGGCACTCCTATACACACATACACGCGGACACACATATACACAGATGCGCACACAGACACCCACACACACCCTTACGGACACGCACACTCCCACACTCACACATGCATCTCCTCACAAACTTAAGACACTCTGCACTCAGACAGACTAAGACCCACATGCACACATATATTTTGTGGGGTGAATTTGTACTTGCAGGGTTACATTGTACTTTGCTCAAAAACTGCATGAATCCATGTAAAACTCCGTTATTTCACTTTTTAGATTAGAATCAATCTAAACATCATGGCATAGACAGAGAACACAGGGGGCTAACACCTTCAACATATTGTCTAGCTATCACCATTGTTAATAGTTAACCGGAGAATACACCTTTTTTTAAAAAAAGGGTTTTGTAATTTACACATGAAAGAAGTGAAACTGTCATGGTACTCTAACAGATGAAAGGCTTAACAGACAATCAATTTTTCAATGTATAATTTCAGTGACATCACACTATAAATTTTTGCTATTAATTCTGTGTGTTAGGATTGAGCCCTCCACTACCACCTGATGAAGGAGCGACGCTCCGAAAGCTAGTCTGCTTCCAATTAAACCTGTTGGACTATAACCTGGTGTTGTGTGATTTTTAACTGCTGGGAAGAAGTATGTATATATATACATATATATATATGTATATATATCGGTAAGCAACGACCAGATCAACTGTGCTATTGGCCAATGTATTGCTTGTTTCTACATCCACATGGAGATGCTAAGAACATCAGGCTTCATAGATGATTATACTATTTAATTTGACAATATATTGGAATTGTGAGTTTAGAGAATATTCAATTTGGTTTTTGACAAGCAGACAGTGCCTATATCATTTACATTGCTATGGGAATAAGCTTTACACATTGTAGAATTGAGCCACACCAGGCTAAAAATGGCTGATCTTGTCTAATCTTGGAAGCTGAGTAGTCTCAGGCCTGTTTAGTAGTTGGATGGGAATACAAGGTGCAGTCAGCTTCTCCAAGGGTGCTTGTGGCACAGTGATAGCACCTCTACCTTTAGGCTACCTGTTTCAGAGGTAGGAGTTAACACATCTGAATAGGCTGATTAAAATATCGATAACTGAGTTGCAGGTTTCTGGAAGATATTCTTGAACCTCTCAGACATGGTTAATCTGCAAGAATGAAGAAAGATAGAGGCAGTCTATTGTTCACCACACAGAATGTGGTTGTTCCTCACAAGCGGGTGAACAAATCAGGTTTGAATCGATTGAAATGAAGCTGGAAGAATCATTTAATTTTGGCTTGAGAAAGAAAATGCCAGAGGAGCCTTCAGTGTAAAACTTATTCCAGGAGTTAGAAGTTAGTTGAAAGAGGAGAAAGGAGGAAAGTGATTGGGAGTTGAGAATAGCTTTAGACAGGTTACAGGAGAATGAAATGTCTACTTGAGGAACAGAGCCAAGGATAACCAGGACATGGTACGTTTCATTGTCTTCAAAGCTAAATTAACTTGCCTGTAATTTAAAGTACAAAATTGCTTGCTGAATATGGTTCAGACAATTGTTTTTGCTTGTTTTCCACAATAAAAGTTTTAAATCTTGAAATATTGTATTTGTTCTTATTTAGCATTTCATGGGATCTGTATGTTGCTGGCAAAGGCAGTCTTTGTTGCTGATCCCAAATTTGCTTTGAACAGAGTAGCTTGCTCAGCCATTTTGTATGGTTCCAACTCATCCATGCCAACCAGACGTCCCAATATGATCTAGTCCCATTTGTCAGCCCTTGGCCCATATCCCTCTAAGTCCTGCCTATTCATATACTCATCCAGATGTCTTTTAAATGTACCCATCTCTTCGACTTCCTCTGGCAGTTCGTTCTATTAGGCCACCAGCCTCTGCACAAGGAAGTTACCCCTCTGGGCCTTTTTAAATCTTTCCCCTCACACATTAAACCAATGTCCTCTAGTTTTGGACAAGGAAAAGTATCTTGGCTTTTCATCTTATCCATGCCCTTCATGATTTTATAAACCTCTATAAGGTCATACCTCAGCCTCTGACATTCTAGGGAATTCCTTTCTGAAATCCAACTGATTGTATAAATGAGGGATTGAATATCCCAGTCAGTCTCAATGTCACTTGAAGAACCTTTATGGTTCATCTATCAACATTTTTCCAACACTTAGATAATTTATTTTCCATTGGGTTGCTGAAAATTCCACATTTAGATTTGTTAACACTGTAAATCAGTCCAGAGTTACAGTTCAACCTACTAAAATTATGTTTACTTTTGTCAAATACAAGTCAAAGTCCAGAATGAAGCGTGGCTTGGTCTAACATGTTTTCTTTTTGTTTGGATAGTTGACATGATGGGTAGTCACTGAAACATATTCACACACAAGGCTATAGACTTTCTTTTAGAAAAGAACAAAGTTCTGTCCTACAAAAGAAGAATAAAAAGAAGTTATCTAATTCTGGAAGACAGATTGAATTATTTTTAAACACAACAAGATATTTCTTTTTAATTCACTCATGGAATCAGGGTGTCACTGGCTGACCCATTCATTGCCCATCCCTAATTGCTCAGAGGGCAGTAAAGACTCAACCACGTTGTTGTAAGATTTGGAGTCACATGTAGGCCAGACCAAGATAACAGATTTCCGTCGCTAAATGATATCAGTGAACCAGTAAGGTTCTTCCTGACATTATGGTCACCATTAGACTAAATTCCACATTATTTACTGTGATGGTATTTGAACCCAGGTCCTCAGCACACTAACTAAGTTTCTGGATTAATAGTCTAACGACAGTACAACTAGGCCACTGCTTCCTCATGTTACCTGGCATTAACCTTTATAGAAACTCAGGTCTAGAAAAATTGCACCCTCATCTCAACTCCTTAACTTTCTTCATAACTGCCCACTTACAGTTTCTTTGCCATAGACTGTGGATGAGTTATTCCCATGTCTGCTGCCATGACACTTTCACAAATCTGACAGCTGAAACTTTTTCAGTTCTAATAATTTATTACTAGCAACTCAGCAAAGGTCTAACTAAAAACTCCTAGTTTGGAAGATTCACAAAGTAAATCCTTCTGCTGAGGCAACTGGTTCCCTGTTGCTTCCTTCTGGCAACACTGGCATTCACTGAACTGAAAGTTTTAAAGTAACTTATTCAATCCTAGATTCTTTTGAACTGGAAAATAAGTAACCACGTTACCTGTTCACCCCACCTGTTTTCTGAGAAATGTAGGATTTAGATAACTTTTTCAGAAGGACTCCACAATCTCTCATTTTTATTTTAAAGAAAACACTTTGCAGTGTCAAAGGACCCCATGGGATATAGATCAGTTACAGATATGGACAGAGAAATGACAGATGGAGTTTAATCCAAGCAAATGTGAGGTGTTGCACTGTGGGAGATCAAATATTAAGGAAAAGTATGAAATTTAATGGTAGGACCCTGAACAGTATTGATGTACAGAGGGATCTTGGCAGTCAAGTCCATAGCTCCCTGAAAGTGGCTATGCAAGTAGATAACTTGGTAGAGGAGACCTATGGTATGCTTGTCTTCATTGGTCGGGGAATTGAATACAAGAATCATGACATCGTGTCGCAGCTTTATAAAACTTTGGTTAGGCCACACTTTAGAGTATTGCATTCAATTCTGGTCACCAAATTACAGGAAGGATGCAAAAAGGGTGGATGAATGAGAGTGCAAAAGGAGTTGACCAGGATGATCCCTGGATGAGAGGGTATGAACTAAAAGGAAAGACTAGAAAAACCTAGGTTGTTTTCTCTGGAGCAGCGAAGGCTGAGGAGAGACTTGGTAGAAGTCTATAAAATTATGAGATGCATAGATAAGATTGACGGTCAGAATCTTTTTTTTACCAGAGTTGACATGTCTAATACTAAGGGGCTTACATTTAAGGTGAGGTGGGAGCATTTAAAGGAGATATGAGGGGTAAGCTTTTTTACACAGACTGTGTTAGGAGTCTGGATCAGGCTGCCAGAGGTGGTATACAATAGGGGCATTTAAGGGACTTTTAGATAATCATATGAATATACAAGGAATGGAGGGATATGGAGCAAGGGCAGGCAGAAGAGATTAGTGTCGCTTCATGCTCGGCACAATGTTGTGGGCCAAAGGCTGCTTCCTATGATGTACTATTCTATGTTCAAAGGAACCAACCCATCTGCCACAGTTTGAAAATTCAAATTCCAAAAATGATATTATTATATATAAATAATACACACTTTGGAGGAGACATAAGAATCAGTTACACTACTCTAGAGTCGTATCTAAGTCAGACTAGGTTCAAATGACAGATTTCCCTCTCTAAAAGATATTAATGTACCAAATGGGTTGGAACATCAATTGATGAGAGTTATCATGGAGACGATTTGGAGGCCAGTTTTTATTCCAGACTATAATAAGCCAATTTAAATTCCACCAGTTTCCATAGTGATTTTTGTACCAATATTCCTGAATTCTGGGTATCTGAATTAGTAGTCTAGATATTAACCATGAATTCATAATACAATGAGCAAGATTTTTCAGACAGTGGGAGTTCGTGCAGTCACCCAAGGATTGATGGAGAACACATCCTCACTGTATGCTTTGATGCTCCATGGAGAATTAACTTGCTGGAGCTGAGACCTCTGCTCTTCACATGGGAAATAATTGATCCCCGAAAGCTCTCAATTGGATTGAGGGAGGGCAGACCATCCTCGTACATTTTGGGGGAACTGGGAGGGTTTTGTATAGGAAATGCAGATAAAAGTGAAGCTCCCCCTCCCTTGCAAGCTCATTGATAGCAGAATGCAAATGGCTGATCCACATGTAAAGAGTTTGGAGAATGGAATTCTACAAGCTTATAAAGAAACTTCATAGTTTGATTGTTTATAATGAAATGTTCAAGTAACACCACTCCACTATTAAAAATAAAAATGAAAAAGTATATTCATCTATGGATAAATCATTTTAAATTCTCAAAGTTAATCTCAGAAACTACAGATCATATCTATTTACAATTGAAAATACTTTAAATCTTTCATTTTTGCTGAAATGCCTTTTGTTCATTAAAAAATGTACAACGTACATACTGTATTAACTATTCTCAGTATGATTTAAGGTGTGAATGATCATCCCCTCCAGTGTCTCACACATCTCCACTTCTAACTCCACTGCAAGGAACTAAAACATATTATCTAGCTGCCAACACTTCTGTAGTTTCCATGATTTACACTCCCATTATGTTTCCTTCACTAAACACAAGGGACATCACTTTTAATATGGAGAACATGATTCTTTACTATGACTTCTCCAATACAGTCCATTGTAGTACATTTATCAGATTGTTCAGAATCCATGATAAATCATCATTGACAGACCTGATGAGTACAATTAGAAAATAGGGTGAAAGATGGGAAGAAGCACCATCTAAAGTGCACAGCAAAGAAAGAAGGGATGAAGGTATCTCGATAATTGTAAGGAGAATTTTCATAGTGATTTTAGATTAGATTAGATTACTTACAGTGTGGAAACAGGCCCTTCGGCCCAACAAGTCCACACCACCCCGCCGAAGCGCAACCCACCCATACCCTTACATTTACCCCTTTAACCTAACACTACGGGCAATTTAGCATGGCCAATTCACCTGACCCGCACATTTTTGGATTGTGGGAGGAAACCGGAGCACCCGGAGGAAACCCACGCAGACACGGGGAGAATGTGCAAACTCCACACAGTCAGTCGCCTGAGTCGGGAATTGAACCCGGGTCTCTGGCGCTGTGAGGCAGCAGTGCTAACCACTGTGCCACCGTGTCGCCCAGTGCAGCTTGCAGCTTTCCGGCACAAGTTATAAGAACAGGGAAGAATTATGAAGTACCAATAAGCATGTCTATATCTCCCTTCATTATAATGAAGACCAAGCATAGGTTAAAGTCATTGAGTCGCAGAGATGTACAGCACAGAAATAGACCCTTCGTTCTAAATCTTCATGCTGACCAGATATCCTAAATTAATCTAGTCCCATTTGCCAGGACTTTATCTATATCCCTCTAAAGCCTTTCTATACATGTAACCATCTAAATGCCTTTTAAATGTTGCATTTGTACCAGCATCAACCACTTCCTCTGGCAGCTCATTTCATATACGCATCAGCCTTTGCATGAAAACATTGCCCCTTACGTCCCTTTTAAATCTTTCCCCTCTCACCCTAAACCTAAGACCTCTAGTTCTAGACTCCCCGACCCAGGGAAAGGCCTTGTTTATTTCCCTATCCATGCCCCTCATGATTGTATAAACCTCGTTAAGGTCACCCCTCAGCCTCTGATGCTCAATGGAAAACAGCCTGAGCCTATTCAGCCTCTCCCTGTAGCTCAAGCACTGTAACTCTGGCAACATCTTTGTAAGTTTTTTTCTGAACCTTTTCATGTTTCATAATATCTTTCCTTTCATAGGGAGACAAGAATTACAATATTCCAAAAATGGCCTAACCAATGTCCTGTAACCTGGCCTCCTGACTCCTATACTCAAAACTCTGACTAATCAAGCAAAGCATACCAAACGCCTTCTTCAGTATCCTATCTACCTGCAACTCCACTTTCAAGGCACTATGAACCTGTACTCCAACATCTCTTTGTTCAGCAACACTCCCCAGCATGTTACCATTAAGTGTATTAGTTCTGCCCTGATTTGCCTTTCCAAAATGCATCACCTCACACTTATCTAAATTAAACTCGATCTGCCACTCCTCGGTCTATTGGCCCATCTGATCAACATTCCGTTGTAATCTGAGGTAACCTTCTTCGCTGTGCACTACACCTCCAATTTTGGTGTCATTGGTGTCATTGACTGTACCTCCTATGTTCACATCCAAATCATTTATATATTGATAAAAAAAAGTGGACCCAGCACCAGGTTCTTTGAACTAAACTTTTCCCTCACGCAGCTTCAAACTTAGGAATCACCCTCAACCCAAGTTCTTATCATCCAATTTATTTCTGACTTTAGCATATTGTAACACAACACATTCCTCACAGAATCATTGAATTGTATGGTGAAGAAGGAGGTCATTTGGTCCATCATGTCTGCACCAGGAACATTAGCCAGGGGCTCTGGGTGACTAATCTACTGATGTTACCACAATGTCACCACCACCCCGTATATAATCCAAGTACCCATGTCAACTGGCACCTCGCAAAGTCCCTTAGGGAAGTATAAAGGTAAAATATACATTCATGATATACTCATAAAGATATGTACTTCATGGTCATACAGTGATGCTGAGACACATACAGAAATAAGGGATACAGTAGGGAGAGAGTTAGACATAGTACAGGAGAATAAAGAACAAATGAGGAGTTGTTAATGTTTCAAGGAAAAGGATGTATTACAATGAAGTGAAAGGGAAGTGGAGTATAGACAGATAACTCAGAAAGGTGTAGCATGAGAAAGGAACAAAGGAAAAGTTAGCAAGAGAGAGTCTCGCAATGATTTTGAGCATGTTACTTGAAATGACTCAAGTAACATTGTGAGCTGCGAATGCAATAGACTAGATTGAGTGAAGTGCATGTAAGTCACTGCTTCACTTGGAAGGTGTGTCTAGGGCCCTGGATATTGAGGAGAGAAGAAGTAAATGGCCAGGTATTGTACCTGTAAATGCTTGGGAAGGTGCCATGTTGGGAACCCCCCCAAACCAGACCTTATCATTATATCGGCTGCTACCACAAACAACCCATTGTCAGTCACAAATGGTCCCCAGTAGCAGCTATTGATTCTCCCAAGCTGACCTTAATACATTAATTTGTTTGCCCAAATGTTTTTTTTTTCTCTCTTTGGGCTCTATCCCCACCTATCGTTTACTTCTCCCTTTCACCTCGAAACCCATCTTCAACATATATATCAACATTTTCCTCATGGCATTTGCATGGCTTCACCAATATAAAGATAAAAATCACACAACACCAGGTTATAGTCCAACAGGTTTAATTGGAAGCACACTAGCTTTTGGAGCGATGCTCCTTCATCAGGTGATTGTGGAGGGCTTGATCATAACACAGAATTTATAGCAGAAATTTGCAGTGTGATGTAACTGAAATTATACATTGAAAAATTGATTGTCTGTTAAGCCTTTCATCTGTTAGAATACAGTGATAGTTTCACTTCTTTCATGTGTAAATCTCAAAACCCTTTTTTTAAAAGTTGCATTCTGGGGTTAGCTGTTAACAATGGTGATAGCTAGACAATATGTTGAAGGTGTTAGACCCCTGTATTATCTGTCTATGACCTAATGTTTAGATTGATTCTAATCTAAAAAGCGAGATAACAGAGTTTTACATAAATTCATGCAGGTGTTGAGCTCAGCGTTCTACATGAATGTATGCAGTTTTTGAGCAAAGTGCAATCTAACTCTGCAAGTACAAATTCACCACACAAAATATATGTGTGCATGTGGGTCTTTGTCTGTGTGTGTGTGTCTGTCTGGGGTGGGAGTTGTGAGTGTGAGAAAGTGTGTGTGTGTGTGTAGTGAGTGCAGAGTGTCTTAAGTCTGTGAGGGGGTGCATGTGTGAGAATGTGTGTGACTATAATGGTGTGTGTGGGTGTCTATGTGCGCATTTGTGTGTACCTGTGTCCGTGTGTATGTGAGAGTGTGTGTGTGTAGGAATATCTGTGTGTGTGTGTAGTGCAATGGTGATCACCTGTAATGTGACATGAACCCAAGGTCCCGGTTGAGGCCCTCCCTATGGATAAACTCACGATGCTGCATTTCACTAGCTTCCACCCTAACTATGTTAAAGAAACCATCCCCTATCGACAAGCCCTTCATTTCCATAGGATCTGCTCAGATAAGGAGGAACGCAACGGACACCTAAAGCTGTTGAAAGACACTCTTATAAGAATAGGATACAATGCTCAACTCATTGATCACCATTTCTGACATGCCACAGTGAAAAATCGCAATGTCCTCCTCAGAGAACAGATGTAGAACCTGACCGATAGAGGACTTTTCATCGTCCAGTACTTCCCCAGAGCAGAGAAACTACACCATGTTCTTCACAGCCTTCAACGTGACATCAATGAGGATGCACACCTCTGCAAGATCATTCCTTCGCCTCTACTTCTCACCTTCAAATAACCACTAAACCTACTGGAGCTAGTTGGTGGCAAGCTGTCGGAAGGCGGAGCAGCAGAGTAGAGATGACTTTAAGAGTACCGGAACTCAGGGCACTGTAGCTGCAAAAAAATGGAATGATGTCACAAGGAGGCTGTGACCTGATTGGATGGTAGGAACACTGCACTAAATTTGATAAAGTACCCAACAAAGAAGTATCAATAAAATTAATTAACTCATACAAATAAATTATATAAATTAATAAAGTAATCAACTAAGTAGAAATGGCTGGACAGGTGATGTGCTGTAGCTGTATGATGTGGGACCTGGCTAATCCCATTGTGAACTGCAGTTAGCACATCTGCAGCAAGTGTTGGTTGCTGGAGGAACTTTGGCTCAGAGTTGATGGGCTGGAATCTGAGCTTCAAACACTTTGCCACATCCAGGAGGGGTGGAGTTATCTGGAAACTTTGTTTCAGGAGGCAGGTCACACCTGGTAGATTAAATATCACAAATTTGGTCGGTGGCCAGGGACAGCAGCGTGTGGCTGCAAGCGAGGGAGGGAGAGGAATGCTGCAGTCAAGAACTAAAGAGCCTCAGCTCTTGACCTTGTCTAATAGGTACGAGGTACTTGCTCTCTGTGTAGATAAGAAAAAGGACAGCAAGGAGGATGAGCCAACTGACCACTGCACTCTGATATGGGAGGCCAGTGAAGGGGGGGGGGGGGAAGGTGGGGAAGCAAAAAGACAAGTGGCGGCTCTAGCGGATTCCATAATTAGGGGGATACAGAGTCCCACATGGTGTGTTGTCTGCCCGGTGCCAGGGTAAGGGATTTCTCTGACAGGCTTGAAGGATATTGGAGCGGGAGGGGGAGGAGACAGATGTTGTGGTCCATGCCGGAACAAACGACAGAGGCAAGACTAGGAAAGAGGAGCTGTTCAGAGATTATCAGAAGCTAGGAACCAAATTAAAGAACAGTTCCTCAAGGGTTATAATCTCCAGATTACTGCCTGAGCCACATATAAACTTGCATAGGGACTCGAGAATAAGAGAAGTAAACACATAGCTAAAACAGTGGTGTGAGAAAGAAGGGTTCCTTTTCATGGGGCACTGACATCAGTATTGGGACAGGAGGGATCTGTACTGCTGGGACGGTCTCCACTTGAAGCAAGCTGGGACCAATGTTCCAGCGAAAAGGGTAAATAGGCTTGTCAACAGGACTTTAATCTGGAAAGTGGGGTTGAAGGGAAGGATAAAACTTTCCCCAGTGGGAAGCAAAGCAGCAGATTAAGATCTGTAGGGGTGCACACTACTGCGTGGAAAAAAATGAAAGAAGTGGCAAAGAAGGAGAACTCAGGAGAGGTTAAAAAGTCTCCAGTACAGTCACAAATAGGACAGAGTGTTTGGAAAGGGTTAGCAATCAAACTTCAAGCACACTGGCCACATGAATGAGAATGAGAAGAGAGACAGTGAATACAGGACTGAAGGTGTTATATCTGAAGGCTCACAGTATAAGGAATAAGATAAATGAGCTTGTAGTGCAGATCAAAATTGGCAGGTATGACATAGTCAGCATCACAGAGACTTGGCTGCAAGGGCATTAGGATTGGCAGCTGAATATTCAAGGATATACATCATATTGAAAAGATAGGCAGGTGGGCAGAGGGGGGTGGGGTGGCCTTATTAATAAGAAATGAAATTAAATCAATAGTAAGAAATGAAGTATAGACAGGTAGTGTAGAATCTGTGTGGGTAGAATTGAGGAACCGCAAAGGTTAAAAAAAACATAGTTGGAGTTATGTATAGGCTTCCAAACAGTAGTCAGGAGTTTGTAAGAAAGGCAAAGTTACAATGACCATGGGGGATTTTAATATGCAGTTGGATTGGGAAAATCAGACTGGCCATGGATCGCAAGAAAAGGAATTTGTGGAATGTCTATGAGATAGCTTTTTGCAGCAGCCTGTGGTGGAGCCCATTAGGGAGCAGATAATACTGGATTTAGTATTGCGCGAATGAGGCAGATTTGTTAAGGATGAAAGAACTCTTAGGAGGCAGTGATCATAATATGATTGAATTTACTGTGCAATTTGAGAGGGAGAAGATAGAATCAGAGGTAACGGTATTAGAGCTGAATAAAGGCAACAACAGAGGCATGAGGAAGGAGCTGTAAAGAAGGAGCTGGGAGAGGACCTTAGCAGAAAAGACAGTGTACCAGCAATGACAGGAGTTTTTGGGAATAATTCAGGAGACACAGCAAAAATTCGTTCTGAGGAAAAAGAAACATGGTACAGGGAGGATGAGGCAACCATGGCTGATTAGGGAAGTCAGGGATAGCATAAAAGCAAAAGAAAAGGCATATAATGTGGTGAAGGGCAGTGGGAAACCAGAGGATTGGGAAGCTTACAAAGATCAACAGACAGCAACTAAAAAAATAAATAAGGAGGGAGAAGATTAACTATGAGGGCAAGCTAACCAGTAATATAAAGGAATACTGTAAGAACATCTTTAGTTATTTAAAGGGCAAAAGAGAGGCAAAAGTGGACATTGGACCTCTGGAAAATAATGCTAGAGAGATAGTAGTCAGAACAAGGAAATGGCTGAGGAACTCCATAATGACTTCGCATCAGTTTTCATGGTGGAAGCCATAAGTAATATCCCAAAAATTCAAGAGTAAGGGGGCAGAACTGAGTCTAGTGGCCATCACCAAAGAGACGGTGCTAGAAACACTGAATGGCCTGAAGGTGGATAAATAACCTAGACCAGATGGACTACACCCCAATGTTCTAAAGGAGATAACTGAAGAGATAGTGTAGGTGTTAGTGGTGATCTTTCAGGAATCACTAGAGTTAAGGAAGGTTCCAGAGGACTGGAAAATTGCTAACATGACACCCCTGTTTAAAAAGGGAGTAAGGCAAAAGATGGAAAATTACAGATCAATTAGCCTAACCTAGTTTGTAGGTGAGATTTTGGAAGCCATTGTGAAGGATGAGATTTCTGAATACTTGGAAGTGTATGGAAAAATAGGGCAAAGTCAGCATGGTTTCATCAAGGGGAGGTCATGCCTAACAAAACGGCTAGAATTCTTTGAGGAGGTTAGACCAAGGATAGCCAATGGATGTTATCTACCTAGACTTCAAGAGGCCTTTGACAAGGTGTGCAGGAGGCTGCTGAGTAAGATAAGGGTCCGTGGTGTTAGAGGCAAGATGCTAGCATGTCAGGCAGAAAACAGAGAGTGGAGAAAAAAGGGTCTTTCTTAGAAATGGCAGCCGGTAACAACTGATATTCCATCAAGGTTGGTGTTGGGACCATAATATTTCACTTAATACATTAATGATCTAGATGAAGGAACTAAGGGCCTTCTGGTTAAGTTTGCAGACGACACAAAGATAGGTCAAGGGACAGGTGGCATTGAGGAGGTGGGGAGGCTGCAGAAGGATTTGGACAGGTTAGAGTGGGCAAAGAAGTGGTAGATGGACTACAACGTGGTTAAGTGTGAGGTCATGCACTTTGATAAGAAGAATCAAGACTATTTTCTAAGTGGGAAGAAAATTCAGAAGTCTGAAGTGCAAAGAGACTTGAAAGTTCAAGTTCAGGATTCTCTCAAGGTAAACTTGCAGGTGGAGTCAGTAGTTAGGAAGGCAAATGCAATGTTGGCATTTATTTTGAGAGGACTTGAATATAATAGCAGGGATATATGTCTAAGGTTCTAGAAGACTCTGGTCAGACCACATTTAGGGTATTGGGCACAGTTTTGAGCCCAACATCTCAAGAAGGATGTAATGGCCCAGGAGCCAGTTCAAAAGAGATTCATGAAAATGGTTCCAGGAATGAAAAGCTTAACATATGAGAAATGTTTGAGGATTCTGGGACTATACTCAAAGGAGTTTAGAAAGTTGAGGGGGGATCTAATTGAAACTTACAGAATACTGAACGGACAAGTGGTTGTTCAGGAAATGTTTCCATTGGCGGGAGAGACTAGGATCTGAGGGCAAGCCTTAGAGTAAAGGGAAGGCATTTTAGAACTTTTAGACCTTTTAGAAAGAGAAATTTATTCAGTCAGAGAGTGGTGTATCAATGGAATTCATTGCCACAGAAGGCTATGAAGGCCAAGTCATTGAGTATATTTAAGATAGCAATAAATAGGTTCTTGATTGTCAAGGGGTTCAAGGGTTACAGGGATTGAGAAACTTATCAGCCATGATTGAATAGTGGAGCAGACTAAGTGGGCTGAATAGCTTAATTTCTTATGGTTTTATGGTCTTAACAGACTATCATTTGCAGCAAGCTACCCAGCCTTCTGGACGACATTGACCACAACACGACACAACCCTGTTGTGGCAACCTCTGCAAGACATGTCAGATTATCGACATGGATACTACCATCATACATGGGAATGCCACCCACCGCATACATGGAAGATACTCATGTGACTCAGACAATGCTGTCTATCTCATACACTGCAGGCAAGGATGCCCGGAGGCATCATATATTGGCAATACCATGCAGACACTATGACAAAGGCTGAATGGACTCCACTCAACAATCTGCAGATAAGGATGTTTCCTCCCAATCGGGGAACACTTGAACGGTGAAGGACATTCAGCCTCCGATCTTCCGATATGCGTCTTCCAAGACAAATAGCAATGCAGAATCACAGATAAGAAACTGATAGCCAAGTTCCATAAACATTAAGATGGCCCGAATCGTGATCTTGGGTTCATATCGCGCTACATGTAACCTCATCATACTGTTCTGTGATTGTAAAATCTTCCTTACTGTCCTGTTTTAACACCAAAACCTTGATAAATTGCTATGATCTTTCTACCTTAATGAGTTTGTACAGTTTTAGATTACTTGTTATTTTGATTTATACCCTCGGCATACAACTATATCAGCTTTTAGTTTGTCTTATTTTTAATAAAATAAATCTGTTATAAAATGCTGACAGTGTGGAAACAGGCCCAATAAGTCCACACTGACCCTTCGAAGAGTAACATACCCAGACTCATTCACCGACACTATTGCTCTACATTTACCCCTGACTAATGCACCTAACCTGAACATCCCTGAACACTATGGGACAATTTAGAATGGTCAATTCATCTAACCTGCATATCTTTGGATTGGGGAGGAAACCGGAGCCCTGAGGAAACTCATGCAGACAAGGGGAGAATGTGCAAACTCCACACAGACAGTCCACACACAATCAAACTCAGGTCCCTGGTGCTGTGAGACAGCAGTGCAAAACACTGAGCCATCGTGCCGCTCCAGTCTATTTAGTTTTTGTTATCTTTTGTAATTATTTCTCTGCCCCAATTAATTAGGTTATAGGTCATGCCCTTCACTTACTATTCAAATGTTGACAATTTATTGACACCATCTGACACTTTTGATCACTTGTAGAGACTTATTATTCAGCCTTTTGGCACTCTACTCAGACCACTAGAATGATCTTTTGATCTATCTGCCCATTGATTGTTCTGCCTATAAATTCTATGCCTGTAAGCTTTTCTTCACTTCAGCTGACAAAGGTGTCGCGCTTCAAAAGCTTGTGATTTCAAATAAACCTATTGGACTATAACCTGGTGTCATGTGACTTCTGACCTTGTCCACCCCAGTCCAACACCGGCACCTCCAGATTATAATATTCTTTGGGGTACCTCCTATTTCATTTGTAACTTATAGTTCAAACAAACTATAATTTGTCTATTAATTCATGTTTAATTTACAAGGAATTAAAAGTGAAATGTTGTTCCTAATTTCTTCTACAAGGGTCATTTGATAAATATAATACTTTTGATTTATGGTTCCTCTACATTAACCATAAGAATGCAATTCAAGTGATTTTTTTTTTACCCAAAGAATGGCAAAGACTGTTGAATGTGTTATCACAAGAAGTTATTAAGTCTAATAACAGAGATGCATTTAAGGGGAAGCTAGAAAAGTATATGAATGGCAAATGGAAGGACAGACTGATGAGTTACATAAAAGGGATAGAAAGTGTTTCTGGTGGAGCCTAACTGTTGGCTGACATAAATCACTTCATTTGAATGGCTTGTTTGTATGTTGTATATTCAGTGTTACATAATCAGGAAAAGGCAATGATTACTACAACCTTAAAATGAAAGAAAACTACAAGCAGATCAAAGGACTCAAATGAACTAAGCAGCAGAAACTATTCACACATTAAATATAGCTTGTAGTGTTGAATACAGAAAGATAGGTATTATTGCAGTATTTGCTAGAGAGGCGAAAAGTGATTTTCAATACATCTTTTGATCTTGATGTTCCTTTTAATTTATAAGTTTGCCTCATAGCATTGAAATTACTGTAAAGATAGTGTTGGTTGTTTTCCCTGACAGCAGTAATTATTTTAGAACTTTGCAACAAACTGCATATACTTTCAATCTTTAAACTGAGTCGGTTGAAAATGCAACTATTATGGCCTAATATCCTGATCCATGAATAATTGAAGAAAATCTTAAGTTAACATTTCTATTGCCAACAAAGATACAATAGCTGAATGACTCTAGTCCATTTTCAATTTTACTTTTTGTGAGTCAAAGGGCTATTTTCAATAAGAGAGTGGTGTCAATATTCCCAACATTCATTTTCAAGACTATTTCCACAGACAAATTCTTTATTGATTTTGTTTGTTTTGTGAGACATGAATTATTTGATCATAAAGATAAGGTATGACAGTGCTGGTCCAATGATTGTTTTTATTCTCAGGTATACTATGGTTGAAGTGCAGGACAAAGCTTTATTTCCAATATTGAACCAGCCCTTACACAAAAAAAACCATGCCATGTTAATGCTTTGCTTTGTTGGGAAAGGGTTAACCTATTTTTGAAGTGTAACTTGTTGCAACACAAGATATTGTAACCATCCAGCTTAATGAGGCACTAAGTTCCTCAACATTATGGTTCATCAGTTTATGCATAGCATGCAATAATCTTATACAATTCCTCAACAATAAAATGATTATCCTGCCTTATCATTTAAAATGATAGAACTGTAGGATGGTACAGCACAGGAGGAGGCCCACTCTGACTGTGCAGCTCGTCTATCGTTTTAGTTGCATGGTCTTACTCTTTTAGATTGGATTAGATTCCCTACAGTGTGGAAACAGGCCCTTCAACCCAACCAGTCCACACCGACCCTCCAAAGAGTAACCCACCCAGACCCATTTCCCTCTGACTAATGTACCTAACACTATGGGCAATTTAGCATGGCCAATTCACCTAACCTGCACATCTTTGGACTGTGGGAGGAAACCGGAGGAAACCCATGCAGACACGGGGAGAATGTGCAAACTCCACACAGACAGTCACCCAAGGCTGGAATCGAACCTGGGACCCTGGTGCTGTAAGGCAGCAGTGCTAACCACTGAGCCACCATGCCACTCCTTTTTTAGATTTAGATTACTTACAGTGTGGAAACAGACCCTTCGGCCCAACAAGTTCACACCGACCCGCCACCCACCCAGACCCATTCCCTACGTTTACCCCTTCACCTAACACTACAGGCAATTTAGCATGGTCAATCCACCTGACCTGCACATCTTTGGACAGTGGGAGGAAACCGGAGCACCCAGAGGAAACCCAAGCATACACGGGGAGAATGAGCAAACTCTACACAGAGAGTCACCTGAGGCGGGAATTGAACCTGGGTCTCTGGTGCTGAGAGGCAGCAGTGCTAACCACTGTGCCACCGTGCCGCTTTTCCCGGTGTTGTATGAATACTCCTTTTGAATATTTATCTAATTCTCTTTTGGATGTTATCAAATATATTTCTGTCATTTTGCCTGAACACAAAAAACTGTTTGTGTGATACAAAGAAGAATCTTTATGTTGTCTCTTTTTGCCAGAACTTCTTTCCAGTCAAATTCTCAAGATAACTTAAGATTTTATAACAAAAGGTGATATCTCTGCTCAGACAATGCTTTAAAAATGTGAGGTTAGAGTCTGTCTGCATCCCAATCTTGAGCCAGACTGGTTCTATTTCCAAAGTAGGAATTTATAAAATGTTGCATGGATTGACTGCTTGCATTGACTGCCTGCAGATTGTGTGCTTTACAATTCTGCAAATGCAAATTCACCCTATAGACTTATATATGTTTGTGTATGTAAGAGAGAGAGAGAGAGAGTGTGTGTGTAAGTATAAGAGAGACAGTGTGAGTACGTGTGTGTGTTTCTGCATGTGTGTGCTTGACGGAGTGTGTGCATGAATGTGAGAGAGAATAAGCCTATGGGAGGGTATGTGTCTGGACATGAGTGTGGGGCATGTATGTGTGTGTCTGAGAGAGCTTGTGTATGACAGAGAGTCTGCAAGGGTGTGTGAGTGAATAAAGTTGTGTGTGTATGTATAGTGTAGTGGGGTCACCTGTAGTGTGACATGAACCCAAGGTCCGGTTGAGGCCTTCCCCATGTGTACCAAACCTCTGCTCGGCCACTCTATGTTGTTGTGTATCCCAAAGTTCGTCTTGGAGGATGGGCACCCAAAGATCTGAGGCTGACTGGAAAGAAGTTCTGGGATTGACATATTAATGAACCAAAACCTGCAACTCATTCTAAAAGATGCAAGACTGGAAGACTTAACAACAATGGAGGTTACTTCCGTTGCATGACACTGAGGTCTTTTGCGATAAATTCTGTGTCTTATGATCTTGCTCTACATCTACCTGATTAAGGAGCAGCACTCCAAAAGCTAGTGCTTCCGAATAACCTGTTAGACTATAAACTGGTGTTGTATGATTTTTAACTTGACCATCCTCATGGACAGTAAGTTCCAGCTCATCTCAGGAAGTTGTTGTCCAAGTACCACCAGAACATTACCTGTCCCACTAGGGGCCCAAACATTTTAGACCAGTGCTACACCACTGTGAAGGATGCACAGCACTCCATCCCTTGCTCTTATTTCAGGAATTCCAACCACTATGCTGTGCTTCTTCTCCCGGCTTTAAGGCAAAAGCTCAAGCAGGAGACCCACCCTTGAGGATGCAGGTCCAGTGCTTGTCGGAGGAGGCAAAGAATCAACTCTGGTGCTGCCCATAATCGGCTGATTGGGCCATGTTCAAACAGTGTGCAGGTACATTGGACGAGTACGCCACCACTGTCACAGACTTTATCAGCAAGTGTGTGGAGGACTGCATTTTGAGGAAGTCAATCCAAGTGTTCCCCAGAAGGAAACCCTGGATGAATCAGGACATACAGAACCTGCTAAAAAAAAACAGGTGTGGGGCTTTCAGATCAGGAGACCCACTCAAATATAAGAATCCAAGTATGACCTTCACAGAGACATTAAGACAGTCAAGCACCAATACCAATCCAAACTAGAGACCCAGACAGACACCCAGTGACTATGGCAAGGACTGAATGACATCAGAGGTTATAAAAAAGTGCAAGATAGTAGTCATTGGCATATCCCTCCCAGATTGTCTCAATACCTTCTATGCTCGCTTTGAGCAGAATTTTAGCAGAGTGGTAACAACTATTCCGACAAGTCCTGATGAACTTATCCCAACAGTCACTGTTTCCTTCGTGTGAATCCATGGAAAGCAATGGGACCTGACAGAGCATATGCAGGTCAACTGGCAGAGATCTTCTCAGACATCTTCAACCTCTCCCTGCAGCAGGCCACTGTCCCTGCCTGTTTCAAGAGGGCCAATATCATCAGTGTGCCTAAGAAGGTTCATGCAGCATATCTCAATGACTACCACCCAGTGGCCCTAACTTTGATAGTCATGAAGTGCTTTGAAAGACTGGTCATGGCATTAATTAACTCCAGCCTCCCCACTATTCTTGACCCCTCCAATTTGCCTATCGGACCAACAGATCCACGTCAGATGCCATATCTCTTGCCCTTCACTCCTCCCTAGAATATCTTGACATCAAGAACAGCCATGTAAGGATCCTACTTATTGACTACAGTTCAGCTTTCAACACTATTCTCCCCTTGAGACTGATTACTAAACCTAGTGATCTCAGACTGAGCCCCACTCTCGCAACTGGATCCTCAGTTTCCTGACCCATGATCAGTGAAGATTGGGGACAATATTTCATTGTCACTAACACTCAACACTGGAGCCCCCCAGGGGGGCGTACTCAGGACTCTACAGTACTCACTGTATACCCATGACTGCGTCACCAAATACCAGACTAATGCCATTTACAAGTTTGCTGATGACACCACCATAGTCAGTCGAATCTCAGATAGCAACGAAACAGACTACAGATGGGAGGTGGAAGACCTGGAAAAATGGTGCACTGAGAACAACCCAACTCTCAATGCCGGCAAAACCAAGGAACTCATTATTGACTTTTGGCGGGATGTTACTCATGACCCCCTACACATAAACAGTACAGAGGTGGAACAAGTGGAGAGTGTCAAGCTCCTGGGAGTGGTCATCAACAACAAACATTCTTGGACTCTTCATGTGGTCGCACTAGTTACCAAGGCCCAACAACGTTTCTTCTTCCTCAGGCAGTTGAGGAAATTTGGCATGATGGTGAATACCCTTGCTAACTTTTATAGATGTGCCATCGAGAGAATTCTGTCTGGATGTATCACTACCTGGTATGGCAACTGTACCATTCAAGATCGGAGACGGTTACAGAGAGTGGTGAACTCAGCCCAGATAATCACAAAGACCAACCTCCCATTATAGAATCCATCTACCAACCCTGCTGTCAAGGAAAGGCTGCCAGTATTCTTAAAGATCCATCCCACCCTGGCAATGTTTTTTACAACGCAACCACTGGACAGAAGGTACAGAAGCCTGAACACACGCACCAGCCGGTTTTGAAACAGTTTCTACCCTACTGTTGTTAGAATACTGAATGGACTCACAAACTCTTAACATTCACCTGTATCTGTGTTTTTGTTTTTGCCGCTGTTTACTTATTATTTACTATCTATTTTGCTTAACTATGTGATCTGTCTTTATTGCTCACAAGGCAAGGTTTTTCACTGTGCCTCGGTACACGTGACAATAAATTCAATTCAATTCAATTCATTGCTGCATTCTGTATTAAAAAATCCTTTCTCAAATCCCAACGACAGCAAGTTGTGTCCAAAACCTTAAATCTATGTATTCTAACCCCTATAGCAGCGGCTGATGGGAATAACTTTTCTCTGTCTATCTTATTTGAACCTTTCATTGTCATGGATACATTTATCAAAAATTTCCATGACATTTTTTTGCCAAGGAAAACAACCCCAGTTTCCTCAACTTAACCTTGTCATTAAGGTTTTTCATCCCTGGAACGATAGATTGATCACTCTTTGCACTGTTAATGACCCTCACATCCCTCGAAAGCCATAGTGGCCAAAACCTGATGCAATACCTGTATTCTAGCTGGCTACAAACAAAGTTCAACAGAACTTCCATGGTTTTGTATTCAGTGTTGTACACATGTACGTATCAATTCATGAAGCCCAACATTCTAACAATGTTAAATTTAGCAGATAGATCTTTCATTTTTGGAGTATTTTTGAAACTGAACTATTGCCCTACAAGGACTTATGCAATATATACTCAGGGCTCCCTGTTCCTCTGTCTATGTCAAATTGTGCTGTTCATCGAACCTACAATGTGGAAGAAGGCCATTTGGCCCATCACATCTGCACTGACGCTCTGAAGAGCATCTTATCCAGAGTCAGCCCCCTACCATATTCCTGTAACCTCACATTTATCATGGCCAATCCATCTAAACTACCCATCTTTGGACTGAGGGAGCACCCAAAGGACACCAACACAGACACAGGAAGAACATGCTAGCTCCACACTTACAGCCATCCAAGACCGGAATTGAACCCATGTTGCTGATGCTGTGAGGCAATAATGCTAACTACTGTGCTAGCAAGCAGGTTTATTTCATACAATTTCTTCTCATTCTTCCAATCATAATGCAGCACTTTACTCTTCTCAGCATGATATTTCAATTGGCATGTGACTACCAATTCTAGCATTCCATTTCCTCCTGAAGAGTGTAGCTAGTCATTTCATTGCTTACTAACTGTCTGAGTTTCTGATCACCTACAAACTTTACATCAATCTAAGTTATTGACACATACAACAAAATTCTGGAAAGAAAATTACCTTGTGAAATCAGCTTTTGTTTGAAATAAACAAGGGATTAATAGATATGAGCCAAGGGAATCACAATTACATAGGATCCTTTGGTCGATGTACTCTAATGGTTAAACATTTGATACCTAAGAAGGATTTTCAGTGTGCTTTTGAATCTGACTGTGTGCTATCCATTAGTACTTGTGGTACACTTTTTTTTCTCAGAAGAAAAACCTTTCATATCCTTCACAGTTCTCTGGGTCTCCTCAGGTCATTCATCACTTACTCATGACACTGCAGACCAGAAACGTAGACAACTGATTTGTCTCAAGACCTTTGCTGCATTAAACCCATTACTAGGAGGAAAGTGCAAACTCCCTTCTGATTTTCTATTCCCCCATGGGAAGACATTACAACCTTATTACCCCTTCCCATCTAACCAGACACATTTCTTCTCTTGAAGTAATAACAAAGAAGTGAAGAAAATTTATAAATTAAACTAAACAAGATCAATCAGGTGTATTTGAATTAACTCTTTGGATCCCTGATGTGTCCGAGATTAGTCTATAGTATTAGCTCATGGCAACATGAGAGAGGTACAATCATTACATTGCAGGCATCTTGAAACCTATTGTAGAGGGGATCCTCAGCTTCTGTCGCAACACTACGGATTTCTTACAGAAACTCAGCACCCACGGACCAGTCGAGCCGGGAACATTCCTCGTCACAATGGATATTTCAGCACTCTACACCAGCCTCCCCCACAATGATGGCGTCGCAGCAACGGCCTCAGTACTCAACACCAACAACTGTCAATCTCCAAACACCATCCTACAACTCATCCACTTTATTCTCGATCACAACGTCTTCACCTTTGACAACCAGTTCTTCATCTAGACACATGGAACAGTCATGGGGACCAATATTGCACCCTAATATGCCAATATCTTCATGCACAGGTTCGAACAAGACTTCTTCTCTATGCAGGACCTCCAACCAACATTATACATCAGGTACATTGACAAGATTTTCTTCCTCTGGACCCATGGCGAGGAGTCACTGATAAAACTACACAGTGGGATCAACAAGTTTCATCCCACCATCAAACTCACCATGGACTACTCTCGACTATCTGTCTCATTCTTGGACACATGCATCTCCATCAAGGATGGACACCTCAGCACCACACTCTATTGCACAGACAACCTCACAATGCTACACTTCTCCAGCTTCCACCCAAAACATATTAAAACAGCCATCCCCTATGGACAAGCCCTACATGTACACCAGATCTGTTCAGATGAGGAGGAACGTGACGGGCACCTGGAAGTACTCAGGGATGCTCTCACAAGAACGGGGTACGATGCTCAACTAATCGACCGCCAGTTCCGACGTGCCATAGCAAGGAACCGTAATGACCTCCTCAGGAGACAGACACGTGCTGCAACCGACAGGGTACCCTTCATTGTTCAGTACTTCCTAGGAGCTGGAAAACTACGCCAAGTTCTTCATACCTGCAACACATTATCAATGAGGATGAGCACCATGCCAGGACCTTCCCCACACCTCCACTGCTTGCCTTTAAACAACTGCCAAACCTCAAACAAATCATTGTTCGTAGCAAGCTGCCCAGCTCTCAGGACAACTCCATACAACCCTGTCACGGTAGGCGCTGCAAGACATGTCAGAGTGTGGACATGGATACTACCATTACACCTGGGGACACCTTCCACCATGTACGTGGCAATGGATGAATGGACACCGCACAACAATCAACAGACAAGAGAGTTCCCTCCCAGTTGGGGAACACTTCAGCGGTCCAGGACAATCGACCTCGGACCTTCGGGTGACCATCCTCCAAGGCGGACTTCGGGACAGGCAGCAGGGAAAAGCGGCCAACCAGAGGCTGGTAGCTCAGTTCCATACCGAAAGGGAGGGCCTCAACCGGGACCTTGGGTTCATGTCACACTACAGGTGATATTGCACTATACACACACACAGACACTCCTGTACACACACACACACACGGACACATACACACGGACACGGACACACATATACACAGACATACACAACTCACACACACCCTTACACAAGCATCCTCTCAGAGACTTAGACCACTCTACACTCATGCACACACATACACACTCTCTCATATAAACACTCACAACACCCTCCCCAGACACACCCTTACAGACACACACACTCCCACACTCACACATGCACCCCCTCACAGACTTAAGACACTCTACACACACATATACATTCTCTCTCGCACTCACAACCCCCAAACCAGACAGACACACACACACAGACAGGCACAAAGACCTACATGCACATATGTATTTTGTGGGGTGAATTTGTACTTGCAGAGTTACATTGCACTTTGCTCAAAAACTGCAAGAATTCACATAAAACTCTGTTATCTCACTTTTTAGATTAGAATCAGTCTAAACACCATGGCATAGACAGAGAACACAGGGGGCTAACACCTTCAACATATTGTCTAGCTGACATCAATTATTACAGTTAACCTGAGAATGCAACATTTTAAAAAGGCTTTGTGATTTACACATGAAAGAAGTGAAACTATCATGGTTTTCGAACGGATGAAAGACTCAACAAACAATCAAGGTATTTTTCAATGTATAATTTCAGTTACATCTCACTGTAAATTTTTGCTATAAATTCTGTGCCTTACAATTGTGTCCTCCACAATCACCTGATGAAGGAGCAGCGCTCCGAAAGCTAGTGTGCTTCCAATTAAACCTGTTGGATTATTACCTGGTGTTGTGTGATTTTTAACTAACTACATTGCAGTTGTGTGTTTTTATCAATTTAACAGGGTTCATGGTTACTGTCACTAATTTTCAGCAGAATGCTACAAAGTGAACAGATTTTCATTCTGACAATCGAACCTAGGTTCCTGGCACTGTGTGACAGTATTGCTAACCTCTGAGCCAATGTGCCGCCTTACTGAATACTGAAACCTGAGCATTAAAATAGAGCTCAAAATCCAGCATTTATATCAACTTGCTCAGATATATTATCAAATCTACTCTTGATGTTAAAATCTTCAAAAATCCTGGATCCTCTCTTATGTGATCACGTCCTTTCAGAACACTAACTTTAGTTTATTATTCAATACAGTTCTCATATTATCTCCTTCTGCTGTTATTCATGAAGCTTTGATGAATGAAGGAAAGTGGTTTGCCTTCTGACCCATCTTTTCCATATTTAGGGATTCAATCTTACTGAAGTCTACAACATTCCTCTGCACTAAGAGGTTTATGGACATTAATTTAATACAGCAAATTTACAAAGAATCCATTGTTTTGACAATTTTTTATCAATGGTATTACACAGATTAAAATCCTGCAATTTGTTCGATTCAACTGTTCCATTCAAATATTCCTAACTTAAATACAATTAACCCCATGGTGCATATTCACACACAATTGCATGTTTCTCAAAGTTATGACAGCAAATTAGCAGTGCGGTTGCATGAAATAGCAATCAGTATAATATTTAGTTTGGAAGAGTTTAAATACGTTAATTCAAATAAATCATAAAACTGTGCAATATCAGTTTAGAATCAATGGTAACACAAAAAGGGGTTTAACTTCTAATACTAGATTACTTACAGTGTGGAAACAGGCCCTTCAGCCCAACAAGTCCACACCGACCCGCCGAAGCGCAACCCATCCATACCCTTATATTTACCCCTTCACCTAACACTACGGACAATTTAGCACGGCCAATTCACCTGACCTGCACATCTTTGGGAGGAAACCGGAGCACCCGGAGGAAACCCACACAGACGCGGGGAGAATGTGCAAACTCCACACAGTCAGTCGCCTGAGGTGGGAATGGAACCCAAGTCTCTGGCACTGTGTGGCAGCAGTGTTAACTACTGTGCCACCATGCCGCCCAAAATTGTTTTAATTGGTTCTGTATGTGCAAGTCAATGTAATTCCTGGAAAAGTACATCAATCAAAAATGAAATAATTAACTTGAGTAACAATAAATATTGTTATTTTGCTTAAAAAGACAAATTTTCTCAGCATGTTGTAAATATTGAATTATAGTTCACACATTTTGGCATAAGAAGTATAAGTATTAAGTCAGCCAAAAAACGTATTTCATGACAACATGGTACATTCGTGTGCCCATCTATGTCAATACATTTAATTACATGCAAGTAACATTAGATCAAAGCATGTTACTTGGACAAAAACTGTAGAATGAACCGCTGAAGGAGAAAGCACAGACTAATCATATTAACAAGTTCCAGAACAAGGTTCAAAAGTACCCGAAGGAAGATTTGACTGAAGGATATATGAAGTATTACAGATACAATGTTGCTAAGATACTGGGATAGACTATAGCCTTGTCTATTTCTGTGCTTCCTATGTTTCCTACAGATGACGCAATTATTAAGCCAGAACCACTTTTAAGAAATACTGATCAGAGCACCCTCAGAAGTGTGAAGCCAGAAATTCAGTCTGACAATTCTCTTGCAATGCAAAATTTTTGGAGAAGGCAAATCATGTCCCCTTTCTCATCGCAGTCAGCTGCTACCTTCTGAAACGTAAAGATCCAGAATCTCAGACAACCTGGACTGTTGCAGTCAAAAGGTAATTTATGTGAAGTAAGTGTGAGGTTAGGGTGCCAGATGAGTAGGGAATAGTGTGCTAGGTGGGAAAGATGCCAGGTCAGTAGTCTACAATGTGGGTAACGAACAAAGTCCAGATAAAGAGTGCCAGAGTGGAAGGTAGAAAGGAGCCATGTAAGTGATGCAATGCTCAGGATAAGTTGGACTGAGTGGGAGATATCTGGTCTGGCTGTGGTTGGGGCTGGTTAAGGAGTTGGGTCCTGGAAGGGATCAGGTCTGGTGGCAGGAAAGGGTAGCAAATTGAGTCTAGAGCAAGGGGAAGGGAGAGTGGATCCAAGGGGTGACAAGAAAGATTGGGCAAAAGCAGGGCAGGTTTTGGCAGGTGACAGATCCAGGGTAAGGAAAGGCAGAGCACTGAGTCCGGACAGTGGAGAAGAGGGTGGGTGTCAGGTGCTGGGTCTGTGCAGAGGTAGATCAGACCTGGCAGTGGGTGAAGACAGGAATGAAAAGGGGGAGGGGTTCAGATCCAGAGTGAGGGATGTGATCGAGTCTACAGCAGGGAATCCATGAATGTGAGAGGGGTGGGGGGAGAAAGATCAGGTCTGAAGTATAGCACAGAATGGCAGTAGCAGGGTGGATGCCAGAGAGAGAAGGGGGAGCAGCAGGTAGATTACTGGGCAGAGTGGATCTGTCGGGTCTAAAGAAGTAGGGTAAGTGAGGTGTCAGCTTCAGAACAAGGCAGGAGTTGTAGGGTTTTTGTGGGGTGAGGGTGGGGAGAGGAGGGCGGGGAGGTGGGGTGGTAGAGGGGTTGTCAGGTCACAATCTGAGGGTTATAAATGGTCTGGCAGAGCTGTAGTTGGGAATCTGTGAGATGAGTATGGGATTAGTTGACTAATTACTCAGGAGTTGGACAATGTATTTGATAGTCTAACATTTCCTGCAAATTTATTAATTTAGTTCCATCAGAAAGCTGCAAATTCTCCAATTTACTTGGAGTCTTTCGGAGAGTTCCAGGCTAAGAGGAATTTTCCAATAGAATTATCAATTCTCCAGGCATTTCCTTCAGACTCTGCATTACTGGAATTCCATAGCATCCCCATGAACAACTCTTACCTTTGGTGGAATAATGGCTCTCTGGCATTTGAAAGTCCTGGAAAATGTTCTGAGCTTTTAAGCACTCATTAAACTTTTGACTGTCTATAGTGTCTTAGTAGTAGTAGGACTTACACTACAGTCAAGTTACCCCTACTCCCAACAGCAAACACTCTCACCATCCTCACAGATTACTTGTATAATTGTTGGCTTGCATTTCAGCACAATACTAAGTCACTGTTGTACATATCAGGCAGTAAACTTAGAAGGTGTCTGTCTTCTCAACTGAATGAATATTAAGATCCAGCAGTGTCTCAGGGAGGATTTCCAACCCAACACTTACTTCCAAACTAACATCACTAAAGTAGATTTATTAGTTATTTGTTGGAATTTATTTGCAAATTGGCTGCTGCTGTTCCCTCAAATACCTGCTCCTTCTCTGGAAATATCACCCCCTCCCTTTCCTACAATAGCATGTATACTTTTTTTTTCACTTAGGAGATGTGGGGGGGGGGGGGGGGGGGGGGGGTGCTGGTAGATAAGCCAACAGTTATCACATTGAGAAGGTGGTGGTGAGCTGCCTTCTTGAACTGCTGCAGTCTATTCGATGTAGGTAGGCCCACAATGCTGTTAGCAGGGGAGTTCCAAGCTTTTGTCAGAGCAAAATCAAAGGAATTGTGATACATTTCCAAATCAGGATGAAAGATGCCCTTGTCCTTCTAAATGACAGTGTTTATTAGTTTGGAACATGCTGTCTAAGGAGCTTTCATGAATTTCTGCAGTGCACCTTGTTGTTGGCATGCGCTGCTGAACCTGTTAGTGATGGAGAGTACTAATGCTTGTGGTTATGGTACCAATCAAACAAACTGTGTTGACCTGGATGCTGTGACTTTCTTAAATGTTGTTGGAAGTAATTCATCACACTCCAAACTTGTGCCCTGTAGATGATGGACAGGTTCTGTGCAGTCAGTTGAGTTCAGTTTCTGGATGATTGTAACCCCCTGAATGTTCATAGTGAGCAATTTAATAATCGTAATGCCATTGAATTTCAAGTGGTTAAATTATCTCTTGATGGAGATAGTCATTGCCTGACACTTGCTTAGTTAAAATGTTATTGTCACTTATCAGCCCAAACCTGGAAATTGTCCAGGTCTTGCTGCATTTGGACATGGACTGTTTCAGTTCCTACAGAGCCACAAATAGTGCTAAACATTGCATTATCATCAGCAAACATCTTCACTTGTGTTATTGGGATGGAGTGAAGGTCATTGATGAAGTAGCTGAAGATAATTGGGCATTGGACATTATCCTGAAGAACTCCTGCAGAGATGTCCTGCAGTTGAGATGACTGACCTCCAACAACTACAACTATATCCCTTTATGCTGGGTATGACCCCAACCAGCAGAAAGTTTTCCACAACTGTTCAGTGTTTTTCTTAATTCTTTCTAAAAAGATTTAATAAGATATTATGAGTAGGATTGTATACGGACTGTAAAGAATATATATCACAAAAACTACTGTTGCATAGCCCAATGAAATAGGAGCTGTGCAGAATTACTTAGGGTTATATAATAAATATACGCCAAAAGATGTGATTATAATTGCTGCAAATTACTTACTACTTAATACATGCCCTAGGGCAGGCCAACTTATTTCTACCATATGGACAGTTTCCTATTATAAATGTTGAGAGCTATATTCTTTATACTCATATCATTTGTAAAGTTAAATATCCTCCTATTTTGCCCACAGATATCACACTTATTTTCTCAAAGGAAAGGCTTAAAACCCAATATCAATATCGAAACAGAGGATTAATATTTAAAGTCATAATGAATGTGTCAATTATTCACTGCAAACAAGTACGGATTTAGTACCTATTTTTCTAAGATGATTAATAAGAGCAGATCTTAAATAGTAACTTTAACTACATGCATATGAAATATTGGAAATGCAGCTTTTTTGTTCCCATTGAACTGAAGCATTAATAAGGACTGGAATGAGTAGTATTGGCAAAATCTAAACTAGCCATCAGAGAGCAGGATATTACCAAAACAAGCCAATAAGATAACATGCTCAATGATGCTTTCAATTACTTTGCTGAAAGTTGGCTTGTGGAGTGGCATTTGACCAGATTGGACTTATCTTGTTTTTTTTTTTGGAAAGTAGATGTCTGGGTAATTTTCCATATTGTTGGATCAATGCCAGTGTTGTAGCTGTACTGAAACAGTTCAGCTAAAGGCATTACTAGTTCTGGACCATGAATTCTCAGCACTACAGCCAGGCTGTTACTGCAGCCCACAGTCTTTGAATATCCAGTGCATTTAACAATTTTTTCATGTCATTTGGATGAAGCAAATTGTCTGAAACCTAGCAGCTGAGAACGTGTGAATTTCAGGGGGGAGGGGGAAGATGGATCATCTATTTGATATTTCTATTTGAAAGTGTTAACAATGTTTCAACCTTGACTGTTGCACTGACCTGCCAAGCTCCTCCATCATCGAAGATGGAGAGATTCATTGCTTCCTTGCCCATCACCATTTCCAGGAGAAAGTGAGGACTGCAGATGCTGCAGATCAGAGCTGAAAATGTGTTGCTGGAAAAGCGCAGCAGGTCAGGCAGCATCCAAGGAACAGGAGAATCGATGTTTCAGGCATAAGCCCTTCTTCAGGAATGAGGAAAGTGTGTCCAGCAGGCTAAGATAAAAGGTAGGGAGGAAGGACTTGGGGAATGGGCATTGGACCTGCTCACCATTTCCAGCTGGATGTGGCATGACTACAAGAGGTCAGATTTGATCTGTTGGTTGTAGGAGCATTCAACTCTGTTTAATTGCTTTTCCTATTTATCGTTAATATAATCTTATATTGTAGCTTCACTACAGTAGAATCCATGTAATAGAACTATTTTGTTAAACAATGGAGTTAAGGAAGTGTAATTAATATTGTGTATATGTATTTAAACAAAGAGTTTGATAAGATTTTGAATAGGATATTTGTTGATAAAATCAAGGTTCACCACATGAAAGGATATATGACAATATAACTATTGAAATTGGTTAAAGAACATTTTTCAGACTGGTTGGATGTATACAGGGTGTGTGAGGGGAACACTTTGAAGTGTTTTGAAGACCACTTTTCTTCAGCTTCAAGACAAGAAATGCAATACTAAAATATGCAGATGACAAAAAATAGGAAGCTTGTTAACTGTGAAGTGAAACTTAAAAAGACCTGGAGGCCATCATCAGGTTATTACCTTGTCAAATCTTGTGAGGGGAATTACACTTTGGGTGGATGAACACGTACATTGCTAAGAGAAAAGTTCAAAGAAGAGGACAAATACCCAATTCTCACATTAACATTTAGAGTACTTTTAATGATGGAGCATGCACTTATGGTAACTCACTCAAGTAAAACTGAAATTCTGTAATGGACAATATATTCATGTGTAAGTCAACATTCTCAAGGACACATACACATATACACAGATGCGCACTCAGACACCCACACACACCCTTACAGACTCACACACTCCTACACTCACACATGCACCCCCTCACAGACTTAAGACACTCTGCACTCACTACACACACACATACACTTTCTCACACTCACAACCCCCAATCCAGACAGACACATATACACACAGACAGACAAAGACCCACATGCACACATATATTTTGTGGGGTGAATTTGTACTTTCAGGGTTACATTGTACTTTGCTCAAAAACTGCATGCATTCATGTAATACTCCATTATCTCACTTTTTAGATTAGAATCAATCTAAACATCATGGCATAGACAGAGAACACAGGGGGCCAACACCTTCAACATATTGTCTAGCTATCACCATTGTTAACAGCTAACCCGAGAATGCAACTTTTTAAAAAAAGTTTTGTGATTTACACATGAAAGAAGTGAAACTATCACTGTATTCTAACAGATGAAAGGTTTAACAGACAATCAATTTTTCAATGTATAATTTCAGTTACATCACACTGTAAATTTTTGCTATAAATTCTGTGTGTTAGGATTGAGCCCTCCACTACCACCTGATGAAGGAGCGTCGCTCCGAAAGCTAGTGTGCTTCCAATTAAACCTGTTGGACCAAAACCTGGTGTTGTGTGATTTTTAACTTTGTACACCCCAGTCCAACACCGGCATCTCCGAATCATTCTCAAGGATGCCAGTTAGGCTCAACAAAGAGCAAAGCCTAACAGCTCCAGTTCATCTGTGAAATGAAACACAGTTCAGTAACTAGTAGGTAGACGTGATTGTTATTTTACTATGCAAAAACATTCTAAATTGCAGAGATACGAAAATACTATTCATTTCAGGAGACATCATAAAGCTCTGTGCTGCAATTATTTTAATCTGTTTATGTTGGTAGAACATATTGTTTGCTACTGTCTTTTTTTCATCATTTGCCATTTTCTAAAAGTCAGATTTTCTGTCACATATCAAATTTAAGAATACTCCCTGAAGGCAAGTTGTCAATTTTGTCCACTGGTTGCCTAAACTGTCACAGTACTCATTAAACACCATATTCCACTTGGGTTTCACATCCTTTTCTGGTGAACATAAATAGGACTTTTTGTAATACATGTCTTTATGGATACTTTCAGTCAGCACACTGTGTAATTTCAGAACTGAGAATATATTGATACTGATTTTGATTGTTTAAAAATTTCCTTCAACAGCGCTTATTTGCATATCTGAGATGTGCAAATTAAATCTGTTCACATGATCTACAGGAAGCAGAAATTTGAGACATTTTCCTCATTGATATTCTGTTCTTTATAATTTTTAAAAATTTCTTAAGAATTGTGATTGTACATCAACGTGGTAGTTACTTTAATAATTGAACTTGGAAAAATACCACCCTTGGGTTTAAATTCTATACCAAAGTGTCACATCAAACTCAGACAAAAGAAAGCATTATATTTGTGTCCAAAATGCTTTGAGCACTGTTGTTTATTGTACATCACTTTCTCTATCCTTCCTCTCGCAAATTCAGAGATCATTCAAAGAGATTTATGGGTTCAGTTTACCATCTGTTTGCATAAGAATTGACAAACTTAAAAAAGAAAAGTAACCTTTGACAAGAATGAGAGAAAAACCCAGAAATGTGTTCCAAAGGAATTTGAAAAGCATTTGTTTATGAGTCACATTCAAGCCAATTACCATATCTACATCGCTATAGTTTCTGAAATTAGTAGTCCTGATGATTGAAATGTTAATTTTGCTGTTAATTATTAACATATTAATCAATCTACTCAGCACTAGCCACGCCAAATCAGATTTTAAGGTCAATCTCTTACATGTCCCTGCTGTCAGCTTGTTACTGCTCACTTTTCTCACTTTGCTGTCTCTTTTCTTTCTCTCTATTTTTTCTTTCTCTCCTACTTCCCCTATCTGAATTCTTCTTGTTCCTCTCTCTGTTCAGTCTTGTTTTGTTCTTCCCTGAATTTTGGTACAAGGACATGTGTGATATTATAGAAAAAACAACAGACTATATTTGTGGTAGCATCAACAGGCAAAATGCAGCACTCACCAGCTCTTTTCTAGTGTCCCTGCCTAATCACTTATGCTGTTCCCCAATCCAGTTCACTCCTTCCTGTTGCATGTTCAATCACATCATCACTCCTACTATTCCAACTGTTCACTTATCAATATATTGTCCTTGGCTTGCTCACCTTTCCTGCAACTCATTTCCCAACTCCTATATTGATAGGCTCAATAATAGAAGAGAATAACATTGTAAAAATAAAATTCTTTGGAATGGCTTCATGCTTCAGTGACAGGATTGACAAGTGGGAAATGCCTAATAGTTGAAGAACATAAGCATTTCCAATTACTTTTCAATGGCTATGGAATGAAGGGAAATTAAATAATAAAAAAAATCAACACACATGCATTGATCAGTTATTGAAACAGAAATGGAGATTAGCCAAAACCATATTTCTCTTTCAAATGATAACCAAACTGCTTTGTACTTTAACATTTTCTGTTTTTGAGTTTAATTCTTCCAAGAATTAGAAGTTTCTTTTGAACTTCCTCAAGAAACCTCTCTTAAACCTCATTACGTGGGAACAACTTTCAAATATTTTGCCCGTAATCCTGGTCTTTTGTTAGTCTGTTTCGAGGCCTTCTTATTGTGTGTAGCATAACAGGATATTTCACTTAGAGTCGATCAGAAGTTGATATAATGCTAAATGCTTTCTAACCGTAGACAAATAATACCAAAGAAAAAGTGAGTTATGGAAGCCATTTTGTTGAAGCAAAAGCATGTGTGATGATAAGTTAGTTCATGTTGTGGGTGAGATCAGCAATTGGGGTACAAAATGTGCTCAAAATTGCACCAGTTTTGAAAAGTGTTATTCTTTATTCCTTCATTTTCTGCTCAATTTTATTTGAAATCACTGATCAAAACAATTGCCAAAGAAAATAATTGATATGATTGAGAATGCTAACTTCATACATCATGCTTTTAATATGATTGAAGGTGAGTTTATCACAAAAAATATCTTGAATCATCAAATTTACTTTTATAAAAAGTCAATTAAATGTCAATTTCAGGGAGTTTCATGGAGGCTTTTTCTCCATGAGCTCTCTTATGCAATTCTTTTCTCATCTTTTTACATTTGCATTACGCCTCGATGGAATGCTCTCTTGCTTTCTTGTGTTCACTCGAGGCAGAAGTAATCACCACTGCTGGAACATTCTAGGAGATTTTTTTTATGATTCATTAATGGATGGGGGCCTCATTGGCTGGACCAGCATTTATTGCCCACCCATAGACGCCTTTGAGAAGGTGGTAGTAAGTTGTCCTCTTGAACTGTTCCAGCCCATTTGGTGTACATATGTCCAGAATGCCTTTGAAGAGGGAGTTCCAAGAATTTGACCCAGTGATAAATTACCAAGTCAGGATGTTAAGTGGCTTTGAAGAGAACTTGCAAGTGGTGGTTTCCATGTATCTGCTGCCCTGTTCTTCTGGATTGCAGTGGTCTTGGATTTGGTGATGCTTGCTAAGGAGCCTTGGTGAATTTCTGCAGTGCATCTTGTAGATGGTGCACACTGCTGCTACTGAGTGTTGGTAGTGGAGGAAGTGAATCTTTGTGGTTATGGAACCAGTTAAATAGGCTGCTTCACTTTGCCTCATTCAGGGAGAAAAGAGGTCACAATAGGATGGAAAGGGCTAGGTTGTGGTTTTGGAGTAATCCCAACATACATCTACTCACCCTTTGCCTTAGCGAGTGAGGATTGTGATTACTCCTGCAGTGATGTTCAGACCTCCATGTCCCACCAACCAAGTAAGTGCTGTGCTACTTTCCTAATATTGCCAGCATCAATTCTTAATGTGCTCAAGCTTCTATCGCTATGCCCCAACTCTTTCCCACATTTGTATTCTTCAAGCACCAGCTGCATCCACACAGTCTCTGCTTAGAGGAGGACAACCCCTCTGGATATCATTTCCTCCTCCACTTATGAGGAAAAAAGCTCACAGATCCCACAGAAGGTACATTGGCAAGATTATCTCCTGCACATTCCCAGCTCAGTCACTAACACTTCAGTGGGCATGTCAAGTGAATTGGGAGCACTATCTGATGATTTGTGCCACATCTGCCACACTACCGCATCTCTGCAACTGGATGAGGAATAGATGTCCCCAGTTCAAAAACCAAAGAACTGTGGATGCTGGAAATCACAAACAAAATCAAAAATATATGCTCAGTTTACATCATCAGCTCTGTCATTGTTGCTGCAGTTACAAGAATGAAGGTGAGAGACTAGCCATTCTTAGCTCCACACAATGTTCTAACATTGTTTGAATGATAGTTATCCTTTCTATAGTCACCATACTGCGTAAGATAATAAGATGGAGAAGCAAAAGTAGACTATTCAGCCCATCGAGTTTGCTCTGCCAATTAAATGAGATCATATCTGATGAGATCTGATAATCCTCAATTCCACTTTCCTGCCTTTTCCCTATCACCCTTGATCCCTTGAATCAAAAGTTTTTAAAAGGTATCCTTAGCTTCCAAAAAAACTAGCTTATTTTTTAGACATAAATGAGCAAAATTAGTGGGAACTCTGAATTGTGGTAAATTCATCCTAAAGGATGGCCAAGTTATGTAATAGGTACCTTGTCAGAAAACATCGCTTGAAAAAGAGCACAGAATCTTATTTCATACTGCTTGTAATTTGCACTTGGAATTCTGTGATATTTTGCAAGGACTCCGCTGAAATCAAGCACATAATGTCAGAACAAAAACCTGCAAAACCATCTTATTCTAATACATGTAATTAAGTGTCTCAGTACAATGCATGTTTCAAATTGAACGCTAACTCGGTGTTTGATTTTTGTGTATTTGAATCTGGAACCTTTAATCTTTGCATCCCTCAGAATCCAATACATATTCCAGGCATGATGCAGGATAAAATTTAAGACTAATGGGAAAAGTTCAACACAGGATCAATAAGATATCAGTGGGCATAAACAATTACGAGGAAAGTTAGGTCACTTTATAATTGGAGTAAAAAGGATTGAGAGATGCTAGAAGGTTTTACATTTATGAAGGCTGAAAAGAAAGAACAAATAGTGATCTGCTGATTAGAAAACTAGTAGTAAAAGGGCACAAGTTTAAAATAGTCACACAAAGAATTATGGGTATGTACACAAAATAATCCATAGAAGATGTTGGATTTTTCTCAGCACAAATGATGTTGAAAGATGATTTGCAGACCGTCTTTAAGGTTAATTAATTATTTGCTTGACAACAAATATCAAAGGTTATGACATGCCAGCAAGAGCATGGGATTAGACAAGAAATAAAGCATAGATCAAAGTGCTGTATCAAAGTTGAGGGACACAGATGAAATCCGATTGCTTGATTGTATTCAAGGTGTTATGCAAATACGTTATTATAATAGATAAGCTGAAAAGCAGGGAGTGAGGAGGGAATTTAACAAGGCTCATTGGACACAATTTGAATTTGAAGATAACAGATGTAATAATCACCTTTAAGAAAAGGTCAAAAGCAATATCATGTAAATTACACATCCATCAGGTGACATTTATAGTGATTTGCTATTGCAAAGGAGCAATTGAAGAGCATCTAGAAGAGAAAAATTAATAAATCCAAGTGAACTTGGGTTCACAAAAGACCACATATGCCTGATAAATTGGCACTCTCTAAGGACATATTATTTGGTATATAGAATCATAGAATCTCTATGGTGTGGAAACAGGCCATTTGGCCCAACAAGTCCACATCAACCCTCTGAAATGTAATTCACCCAGCCCCGTTTCACCACTCTATTTCTCTACATTTACCCCTGACTAATGCACTAATTACTAATATACCTATAAGTCCAAGGCAAATAAGAATAGTATCCATTTTCATTGGCCAAATGAGCCATCGAAGCAATTTGCCATTACTAGCCAGGGGGTTCTTGTGAGGCAGTGTTAATTTCCCTACCTCTGAGCTAGTTCAAGCCCTACCTGCTCCCGAGGTATGTCAAACATCCCTGAACTGGTGAATTGAAGTATCTGCAACTTCTATCCAAACATTTTCTCTATTAAATAAATAATAAATTGCAGTTAAAAACTGAGATTTGGTTATACAGAAAATGAAAATTGTGATCTGATTTCTTGTAGGATTTCCACTTTGACTTTGAAATGCATGATGAAGCTTGATTGAGAGACCAGGCATCCAATGGATAGCTGAAACATCTATGCTCCAACTTGATTGACAGCGCTGGTTGTCTGATTTCTACCAATTTCACAATCTTTCCTACACTGTTTTCAAGTGCCTTGCAGTTTCAGGTTTTAAAAGATCAATACTTTTGTTGCTCTGTAGCAGAAATGAGATTTTAACATGAAACATTAGGAATGAGTCACTGACTAGATTTTTTGTTTGCATATAGAACTGCCACATATGGTTGAATGGACAATAAGTGCCATTCCATGGCATGAGGGGCTATGGTGATGGGCATCTAGAACCAATGGTGTTGCAAGGAAGAGTGTACACATTGGCATAACTAGTATGAGGAGGACACTTTGAACTCACTTTTCAAAAGGTTCCTTCATGCAAGATATGGTACAAGACATCTCTGATCTATTGTGAACTACAACCATTCAAAAACCTGGCCTGACCCAATGAAAATTGTTGATGAGTAGAACATGTCTACCACCACAATGGAGCCATGATGGCAAATACTACATTTCTCTCACGGGCTATGATGTAACTCAGAGCTAGATTTGACATCTGGCAATGACCACATTATCAAGCTCTGGGATATGTTACCTGCAATGTCAAAACATGCTCCTGATATTCATAAGAAGGAGATCTGTCAAAAAGCTAGTCTACACATGGGGGTGGGGTGGGAGGTGTCAGTCTGAAACGATCATGTAGTGTGATCACATCAATGAGGAACAGAAAGGAATTTGACATTCTTCAAAATTACTTTCCAAGTCCTGGACAGTTAATGACAAGCCCAAACTGCAATGACTCCCAAGAAACCTCATCCAGGCACAAACCGGTCATACCCTTTAAAAGTCAAAAAGTGTGGTGCTGGAAAAGCACAGCCAGTCAGGCAGCATCCAAGAGATGGCAGATGGTCAAATCTGAATGCAATACAAAATCTTGAATTAAAAAGCTAGCCTAATAACGACCAGCTAATCATTGTTGATTGTTGTGAAAACACATTTTGTTCACTGAGATCTTTCAGGGCAGGAAATCTGTCATCCATACCTCATCGGGCCTTTTTGAGCACATACACCCTTTAAAAGCCCAGGTGAAAATTGGCAACACTGGGAAAGCAGCCAGAAATCCTACAGTTGGATATTGGCCACCATTTTTAAAGGTTTCCTATGTCAACCTGCTTCTGCAAAAACCTGGCTCATTACACATCATTGGGGAGAGCTACCTGAAAGACATTTTTCTTTCACCTTACTGCCAGCGCAGGCAGGAATTGCAAGTTCTGCCAGTCCTGTCAGGATTTTACAGTATGTCATGTTGTAGCAATTGGTCTTGTTTTTTCTCAGAGTTATTGAAATTTTGCATCTAATGATACATTGTCAGAATGAAATTCTTCACAGTCTTTGTGATCAATATCAAACATTCTCAATTAAATTACAACTTAGTCACCATCAGAATGCAATCAACTAGTCATAATAGAATGAATATGAATCAATTGAATTCCATCTTGCTTATCTTCGGTACTGAGTAGAATTTGTTTTCATGCTGTTTTATTCCCACAATTTAAGCTTTATTTAGCTTCTCTGATTTTTGATCACAACGTCTGATTAAGTTATCACTACAGGTTCCCCTACACAACAAGCTTCCTGTGTGAGGATATGTTAATGAATAACATTGATACTCATTTTCATAGAAGCCAAGAGATCTATGGCACAGAAAAAGACCATTCAGCTCATCAAGTCAAAGCCGGTCAGAAACAACCACATAAACGTTACATTCAACTGAATCATTATAATGCAAACAGCAGAGGAAAGTATTTAACTAGTTATTCAGTGAGCTGATTTAACTGTGGAAAATTATTAAAGGGAGGCAATGATGTAGTAAGAATTTCATTAGCAATCCAGAACTTCCAGTCAATAGTCTGCAGACATGAGTTTGAATCTCACCATAGCAGATGGTCAAATCTGAATGCAGTACAAAATCTGGAGTTAAAAAGCTAGCCTAGTGACAACCAGCTAATCACTGTTGATTGTTGTGAAAACACACTTTGTTCACTGAGATCCTTCGAGAAAGGAAATCTGTCATCCATACCTCATCGGGCCTTTATGACCAATAAATGCTAGCCAAGCCAGTGATGTTTATATAGCAAGAACAAACAAAATGCCATGAGCCATGCGGCTGGTGCAGCTGCCACCCCCACGCTGATTGATGATGTCACTTCCGCCCCCATCATGGCCGTTCACATAGCCATTTCCGACCCTCACAATTTCTCATGCACCACACATGACATCACTTCTGCCTCCACATCATCGCTAATGTCATATGCTCAGTGACTTCCGCCCCCCCCCCCACTGCCATGTTTGCCACCACTTCAACCCCCACCAATGCCACTCACCTGCATTCTGCTGACACGCACCCCACAGATCCCACTGTCACCATCCCCGCCCCCCAGAACCCTGAGGGGAACACCACCCCTGCTCATGACTCCACCCCCATTCCCCCCACCACCACACCCACTCCAGTTACCGGCCCCGCCCCCACTCCCAGCTCCACACCCACAACAGATCCCAGCTCCGAGCCCTGCCAAGTTTTCACCATCCCTCCAGACCTCCCCCTCACTGAAGACGAATGATCAGTCCTCAGCAAAGGACTCACCTTCATCCCCCTCTGCCCACACATCAATGAATTTAATACACGCCGTGACATCGAACGCATCTTCCGCCGCCTCCGCTTACGAGCTTACTTTCACAATCAGGACTCCTGCCCACCTTCCGAGGACCCCTTCGCCCACCTCCAACACACTGCATCCACCTGGACACCCCGCGCTGGTCTATTACCCGCCCTCGACCTCTTCATCTCCAACTGCCGCCGGGACATTAACCGCCTCAACCTGTCTATCTCTCCCCCACTCCAACCTCTCACCCTCACAACGCGCAGCCCTCCAATCCCTCTGTTCCAATCCCGACCTCACCATCAAGCCAGCAGATAGGTCTGGCGCACTGACCTCTACACCGCTGAAGTCAAACGCCAACTCGAGGCCACCTCTTCCTACCGCCCCTCGACCATGACCCCATCTCCCAGACCATACAGAACCTCATTACCTCAGGAGATCTCCCACCCACAGCTTCCAACCTCAGTCCGGGAACCCCGCACTGCCCGGTTCTACCTCCTTCCCAAGATCCACAAGCCTGACCACCCTGGCCGACCCATTGTCTCAGCATGCTCCTGCCCCACTGAACTCATTTCTACCTACCTCAACATTGTCCTATCCCCCCGCAGTCCAGGAACTCCCCACATACGTTCGAGACACCACCCACGCCCTCCACCTCCTCCAAGATTTCCGTTTCCCTGGCCCCCAATGCCTCATCTTCACCATGGATATCCAATCCCTCTACACCTCCATCCGCCATGACCAGGGCCTTCAAGCCCTCCGTTTTTTCCTCTCTCTACATCCCCAGCAGTACCCTTCTACCGACACTTTCATTCGTTTGGCCGAACTGGTCTTCACCCTTAACAATTTCTCCTTCGAATCCTCCCATTTCCTCCAGACAAAAGGGGTAGCCATGGGCACACGTATTGGCCCCAGCTATGCCTGGCTCTTTGTTGGCTACGTAGAACAGTCGATCTTCCGTAATTACACTGGCACCACTCCCCACCTCTTCCTCTGCTACATTGATGACTGCATTGGCGCCACCTCGTGCTCCCATGAGGAGGTTGAGTAACTTCACCAACACATTCCACCCTGACCTTAAATTTACCTGGACCATCTCCGACACCTCCTTCAACTTCCTGGACCTCTCCATCTCCATTAATGACAACCAACTTGACACTGACATTTTTTACAAACCCACCGACTCCCACAGCTGCCTGGCTTATGCCTCTTCCCACCCTATCTCTTGCAAAAATGCCATCCCGTATTCCCAATTCCTCCGCCTCTGCCGTATCTGCTCCCAGGAGGACCAGTTCCACCACAGAACACACCAGATGGCCTCCTTCTTTAGAGACCGCAATTTCCCTTCACATGTGGTTAAAGATGCCCTCCAATGCATCTCGTCCACATCCCGCACCTCCGCCCTCAGACCCCACCCCTCCAACCGTAACAAGGACAGAACGCCTTTGGTGCTCACCTTCCACCCTACCAACCTTCGCATAAACCGATATTTCCACCACCTCCAAAAAGACCCCACCACCAGGGATATATTTCCCTCCCCACCCCTTTCCGCCTTCCGCAAAGACCGTTCCCTCCGTGACTACCTGGTCAGGTCCACGCCCCCCTACAACCCACCCTCTGATCCTGGCACCTTCCCCTGCCACCACAGGAACTGCAAAACCTGCACCCACACCTCCTCCCTCACCTCCATCCAACGTGCCTTCCACATCCATCAAAGTTTTACCTGCACATCCACCAATATCATTTATTGTATCCGTTGCTCCTCTACATTGGGGAGACTGGGTGCCTCCGAGCACAGCACTTTAGGGAACATCTCCGGGACATCCGCACCAATCAACCACACCACCCTGTGGCCCAACATTTCAACACCCCCTCCCACTCTGCCGAGGACATGGAGGTCCTGGGCCTCCTTCACCGCCGCTCCCTCACCACCAGACGCCTGGAGGAAGAACGCCTCATCTTCCACTTTGGAACACTTCAACCCCAGGGCATCAATGTGGACTTCAACAGTTTCCTCATTTCCCCTTCCCCCACCTCACCCCAGTTCCAAACTTCCAGCTCAGCACTGCCCTCATGACTTGTCCTACCTGCTTACCTTCTTTTCCACCTATCTACTCCACCCTCCCCCCCTGACCTATCACCTTCATCCCCTCCCCACTCACCTATTGTACTCTATGCTACTTTCTCCCCACTCCCACCCTCCTCTCACTTATCTCTCCACCCTTCAGGCTCTCTGCCTGTATTCCTGATGAAGGGCTTTTGCCCGAAATGTCGATTTTACTGCTCCTCGGATGCTGCCTGAACTGCTGTGCTCTTCCAGCACCACTAATCCAGAATCTGGTTTCCAGCATCTGCAGTCATTGTTTTTACCTAAACAAAAAAAGCAGCAGAGGAAAGTACGCTGAGGCATTGGCGTAGCAATAATGTCACTGGATTAGCAGGCAGTGGTACAGAAGTGATGTCACTCGACTAGCATTCCAGAGTCACAGGTTTTGAAGACATGGGTTCAAGTTCCACCCTGACAGATTGAGAGATTTGAATTTACTGAAAATCTGGAATTAAAAAAGAAATTAGCCAAACTATCCAATATCGTGAAAAGCCCACTTGATTCATTAATGTGCTTTCGGGAAGGAAATCTGCCAAGCTTACCTGATCTGGTCTATGTGGAACTCTAGGCCCACAGCAAGGTGATTGAGTCTTATTTGCCCTCTGGGCAAATAGGGATGGGCCATGAACGTACAATGTCTAATTGCAATGACTACATTGCATGATCAAACAAAAAATAATCTAGAGATTCACTTAGCTGACTTATCTGAATGAAAATCATTCCGTGTCTATACTTTGCACAGGTCAGTTGTAATTTGTATTAAATCTATTTGACAAAGTTCTGGACACAACTCTTGAAGAAGATTACAGCACTGGAATTGGAGGAATATTAGCCAGTTAGATTGAAAAGTGTCTTAGTGATGGAATGGAAAAGGTGACTTTCAGGAGAAACACTGTCTAAGGAGAAATGACCTGTGCAGTTCAGCAAACTTCTTTGCTGATCACACCATTAATTATTAAGGAAGTGATTCTAATATAGTAACATTGACTGATTGATAGCATTTAAAATAATCTAGACAGAAAGTGGATTAACTACAAAGGGCAATTGCATTTTAATGTAAGAATATACATGCAAGGCAATGTATGTTAGCAATCTCTGAAGAGACTGCTGATTTAAAACACTTATTCTTTGCATTAATTTTCTTTTTAATTTCCCAGGGACAAGAATGCTTAATTACCAATAAAGTCTGAATTTAGGCCAAATTTATTTTGGGAAATGTGTCCACTGAGAACTATGTTAGCAATTGTTTGATGAGATCCTCCACAATTATTATATTGCAAGTGCAATCCCACAATTATTTCTTCGAGTTCTATCTAACTTAGGTTGGCCAGAGGAGAAGAAGTAATTCTTAGCAGTTTCGGTACACTCCAAGACATATTCTCCAAAAATTTTACAACGATCTGATGGTAAATTGAGATACATCAGTCTGTAGTTGCTGTGTCGCTGAATTAAAAGATGGCTGCAGAGATTTAGTAATCATTATGGGAGGCATGCATGGTAAGTTCCATAACCTTTTCAAGTGTCAGAAAATGATCAATTGACTGCAAGCTACACCTGGGAGAATTCACATCACACATGTTCACTTATCAGGATGCAGGAGGTAAGACGAAAGCTAATCTGATCTCTTCAGCATGTTACCTCCAAGCAACTTGCTAACCTCTTGGACTTCAGAAATCAAGCTCTGCTGCTTTTCATCAAACTGACAGCAAAGTGAGTAATCTTTATTTGGCTTCTAATTATCGAAGATGTTTAATCAGAATAATTAAGATTTTTATGGTTAGTGCAATCAGTAGTAACAGATAATAAAGGCAATATTAGGTCAAGAGCTTTGATCACTGTTTACTTTATTTCCTTATCTCAATATGTTCAAATTCTTCTGTGTTAGGGGTTTTACATAGTAAATTTGTCCCTGTAGAGAAAAGTAGTGATATTGTTCAAAGACTTAACAATCTGATAGATGACAACATGCAGCACTTGTAACAAAACAAGCAAACCTGACAAAGTAGTTAATTGCTCTTGACTAGAAATTCTAGCTTCAAATTTTCCTTTATTCTCTCATCTTCCAAAGATAAATTAATCTAAATGGTCAGCTCAGTTATTGCTCCAGCTTGAGTATGACAGGGCAGGAATTCCCACCTGGTGCAAGGATGAGCTTCCAGTTGTAATCATACATTAAATCTCTCAGAGTAAATAAAAGCAAAAGACTGCAGATGCTGGAAATCTGAAAAAAAAAACACGGAAAATATTGGAGAAACTCAGCAGGTCTGGCAGCATCTGTGGAGATAAAGCAGAGTTTGACGGTTTGAGTTCAGTTCTTCAAAATCTATCACGGTCGCTAGCCTCTTGGAGAAATCTCTCCAGGAATGGCCAAAGAATTCCCATGTCTGGGAAGACATATTAATCACTCTTGGTGGAATTTGCTGGATGTGGCCGAGTGATGGGGAAGGTGTTGATAGGTATCGTGTGCGTGGCTGGCAGATATCATCTCAGATTGTGTCTTGATGCACGATCATGTTTACATTCGTTTTTTTGAAATCTGTATCCAATTTGCCCTTTGTATTTACTGCAGAATTACAGTTACCATCATAATTCAATGCTCAAGTACACGAACATGTCCAAATGATTTATAATGACCTGAAAGAGAACAGAATGTGGAGATTGGACAAATCAGGATGGATTAAAACTGTAGTTAAATAAAGAGTTTCTTGTGAATTCATTGATTACTTAAGTAAGAGGATTGAAAGCTGGGTAACAAGGGCCTGTGAGTTGCTTGCTTAAAATTCTAACTTCCGCTGTTGTCTCTCACATAGTTACAGACTAGAAATCGTTATTTCAGCACTATGGAAAGTGTTTGAAATAACTAAGAGAAAGATGAATTGTATATTTCCATGATTTTACAGTAAAATTCTTGAAGCCTCTCAGCTGTGATGTACCTCTTACTCCTGGAAAATTCTCTCTTACATATGACCTGCTGACATCTACTAAAACGTAAACATAATAAGGTTTATGATGTAATAGGTTCACAACTTAATATTGACATTAAAGAAGTTCATATCACAATACACTACACTTAATTACATGTTACTTAGCCAGAATTGAACTCCCCCCTGGGAATTCCTCATTCGATCAACAAAAGGGCATCTCCACATGAGGAAGTTGTCTGGCAACTGCTGATAGTCTCTTGGGAAGCACTGGGGCCCTTTTTTTCACCCAAGATGTGGTCCATAAAGGGCACACATTTTTAATGACAATGACTGCTCTCAGTCAAACAGCTATCCCTGCCATTGACAACAACACCCACTAATGTACGCTCCCCCACCACCCCCCCCCCCACCCCAGCCTTCCATCCCCAAATGATAACCCCTTGTGCACCAAGTCTGACTGGTACCAGCAAGCCTGACTAATGTGCCTACACATCTGGGTCTCAACCATGCCAGCTGCTTAGGGCCTACTGCAGTCCCAGCTGTCCCTAGCTATTCCAGTAATGCCACTGGACAGAAAGGCTGCCAAACCTCTAGCTTGCCAATAGTTCTTGAAAGTAGACAAGCAGGAGGCGAGAAGAACACAACAAACCAGGCAGCATCAGGAGGTGGAAAAGTCGACACTTCAGGTGTAACCCTTCTTTAGGACAGGAGGTGGGTATGGGAGAAGCTGCAGATAAAGGGGGTGGCGGAGGAAGGGTGGTGAAGTGGGGATAGGTGAAGACAGGCAGAGGGTATAACCTGGTTGGTCAATGAGAAGAATGGTAGGTGGCTGGGAGAAGTGGAATGGAGAAGGAGGGACTGGGAATGCAGTCAAGGGAAGGGGAGGGAGGTTATTTGAAATTGGGGAACTCAATGTTGAGCTCTCCGGGCTGTAGGCTGCCCAGGCGGAAGATGAAATGTTGTTCCTCCAATTTGCGGTGTGGTTCGTTGTGGCAATGAGGAGGCCAAGGATGGTCATGTTGGAAAGGGAGTGGAAAAGGGAATTAAAATGGACGGTGACTGGGAGGTCCGGTTCAGTCCTTGCGGGCCTGGCTGAGATGCTTGGCAAACTGTTCCCTAAGTTTACATTTGGTCTCCCCAATGAAGAGAACATAAACTTAGGGAACGGTTCGCCGAGCATCTCAGTCAGGCCCGCAGGGGCCGACCGAATCTCTCAGTCACTGCCCATTTTAATTCCCCTTCACATTCCCTTTTCGACATGACCATCCTGAGTCCTCTCCATTGCCACAACGAGCCAACCAGAAAATTGGAGGAATAACACTTCATCTTCCGCCTGGGCAGCCTACAGCCTGGAGGACTCAACGTTGGGTTCTCCAATTTCAAATAGCCTCCCTGCCCATCCCCCGACTCCTTTCCCACCCTCTCCTCCTCCCCCTCCCTTCAACATCCCCCAGCCACCTACCAGAATAATTTCTCCCTTTGGCCAATCAGGTCGTACCCTCTGCCTGTCTTCACCTATCCCCATTTCACCACCCTGCTCCCACTTCCCCCTTTATCTATAGCTCTGTCTACACCCATCTGCAGTCCTGAAGAAAGGTTACATCCAAAACATTGACTCCACCTCCTGATGCTGCCTGGCTTGCTGTGTTTTTCCAGCCTCCTGCTTGTCTACTATGGATTCCAGCATCTGCAGATTTTTTTTGTCTCTAATGGTTCTTGGAGACAGAAGCCCAACATTAGTCAGTTAGTTGCCTGATTTTGTGAAAATTTCATCAAGATTTCCAAACAGACCAAGCTAGGTTTGCCTCTGGCTTTCCAGGTGTTGGACATTTCATTAGTGGTGCAGTGACATTGAACCGTTGGAATTCAGATCAGCTGAGGCAATCTGCAGGCACATATTTGACAATTCTGACACTAGACTTAGGCTTGTAACTTTGAACTCAGTGATTACTGGGTCATTCCTTAGTTTCCTTGTATCATAAATGTGCTCGGGGCATTTCCTCCTCGGATAACTTCAGATACTTAACAGTGATGGTTTTCACATACATCCCTGCCTTAATGGGTGGCACGGTGGCACAGTGGTTAGCACTGCTGCCTCAGAGCGCCGGACACCCGGGTTCAGTTCCCACCTCAGGCGACTGACTGTGTGGAGTTTGCACGTTCTCCAAGTGTCTGTGTGGGTTTCCACCAGGTGCTCCGGTTTCCTCCCACAGTCCAAAGATGTGCAGGTCAGGTGAAATGGCCATGCTAAATTGCCCGTAGTGTTAGGTAAGGGGTAAATGTAGGGGTATGGGTGGGTTGCGCTTCGGCGGGTCGGTGTGGACTTGTTGGGCCGAAGGGCCTGTTTCCACACTGTAATGTAACCTAATCTAATTACTTTGCTCAATAATTTGTCAATTTGGAGAAAATATGTCTACCAAGTGACTGTCTCCATGTTATGCGGTTGAGGAAGTCCGTTCACACCATGTTCTCCAGTGCAATTAAAGACAGGAAATATACATTGGTTTGGCCACCTATACCATATCCTAGGAAAGAATTTTTAAAAAATGTCAGAATCCAATGCACAAGGTAAAATCCTGCCTCTCTGTCAGGGACAATCGCTTTGATTAATGCAACAGCACTTTGTATGGAGCCACTATTTTATCTTATCAGGTTGACTTACATATAATCTCAGAACACCTGAGATATTCCTTGTCAACACTGAACACCTTTTTGCACTTTCTGAATCAAACTGCCATTTGAGTCCCAACTGTTGCCTATGCATAGACATTTTACACACTGTGGAGAAAGTGAGGACTGCAGATGCTGGAGATCAGAGCTTAAAAATGTGTTGCTGGAAAAGCGCAGCAGGTCAGGCAGCATCAAAGGAATAGGAGAATCAACGTTTCCTGAAGAAGGGCTTATGCCCGAAACGTCGATTCTCCTGTTCCTTTGATGCTGCCTGACCTGCTGCACTTTTCCAGCAACGCATTTTACACACTGTGTCAAATAAAAATATGAGATTGATAACCCATCACAGTTTCACAGCCAACTGAAAAAAGCAACTGCTTCATCTAACATTTTTTCTTGCTCATGTTGAATTTTTCGCCTAATGTTCTCCTGGGAAGAGGTTGACTCCTTTATGTTGTATCTCATTCTAGTGTCCATTACTCATATGTGTGCTTTGAAAAACGAGTGCTGCCTAGATACTACAACCCTAGGGAGAGTTGAAGCTGAGCCCAATTCTATCCGCATGTACAATCTTCAGAAGAATCTACAACAAAAGAGTACAAAATTTAATGGATATTCTCACTAACCAATATCAAAGAACACAACTTGTTCTAAATTGCATTACATGGTCAATGTGAATCACCAACGTTTAGAAGGGTGGTTATAAAGGGCAGATAATGACATAGCGAGATTGTCGCTGGTTAGAAATCCATAGGGTTCAAATCCCACCATGACCAGTAAATCAAGAATTGAAAGCTAGTCTTAGTAATGCTGACCAAGAAACTATTATTGGTTGTTAAAAAAAAACATTTTTCCTACTAAAGCTCCTTCAAGAAAGAAATCTGTCATCCTTACTAGGCTGGCCTGCATGTGATTTCAGATCTATAGGAATATGGTGGGCTCTAAATTACCCTCTGAAATTCCCAGGAAGCTACTCAGTTCAATGGCAATTAGGGGTGAACAATTGAATACCTTGCCACTGATACCCAAATTGTGTGAAAGAATAAAGAAGAATAAAATTAGTAGTGCCCATATGAATCCTTCATGTTCAAAGATGGAGCCTAGGCTTGGTCTTGGTACTTAACTAATGTCATTTAAAGAAAATCCTAAAAAGAAGTCCACTTTTCATGTTTCAGCCTCTGATTGGCCAGAATATATTTACAGTTAATTTATCCCCTCTGACATTAATTACTTTAATGAAACATTTTTGCCAAGGCCTTTCAAAGATCTCAGTGCAATGTATACAAGATTGTATACATTGGCAAGAATTTCTTTGAGGTTTCATAGGAGCATGCTGAACAGAAGTCCAACCCAGACACACCCTTTAAATGTGGGGTGAGAGGAGAAAGATGGCAGGAAGAGAATACAGAATCATTTCCCATGCATCTGAATATACAGTTCTCACAGGGATGAATCACTAGATAAATCAAGGCCACATTCAAGCCACATTCTAGCTCTGCCTGTTCTCGGCACTGATTGTGCATTGGAAGTTGACAGATTTTTTAAATAAAATACATAAACAATGGTAACCGAGTTGGTGAACCGTCCACCTACAAAATCCAGACTGCAATACAGTTGCAGTCATCAGCAGATTTACTCAAGTGTAACAAGGACAGAAATGAACTGTGGCAGCTGGTAATATTCCAAGTAAAACTGAGGTCTTAATACATTGAGTCACAGAAGTACGAACATGCAAATTCAATTACCCACATCATTGATCTTACAAGTTCAGTTGCATTGATGTCGGTAAATATCAAGCTAGAGCGGAACACCCTCTTCTGATCGACGGAGAAACAAAATATTCAGAGAATAGTGCGAGGCCACTCTTGCTTACAATAATACTGGTGGAGATGTGAAGCAGGTCACTTCCTAACTGAAGAATGTACATGCCCTAAGGTTACCATATAGACTAAGAACAGGCAAAAATTACTTTAAAAGAAAATGCACAGTTTTATTCATTCATGCAATGCAAGCACCACTGGCCATGCCAGCATTTACTGTCCATCCCAAAACACATTGGTTAATGTGTTGCTTTATAATATAATATCTGGCAAAATGATCAATAAGATCTTATTGGTCAGAGGAGGGTGCTCCTACATCCAAAGAAGCCATTCTCATCTTGCCTAGCCCTTTGGCCACAAGCACCCAGAGTCATGGGACAGAACCAAGGCCAACAGGATCCACTGCAGGGCAGACTCCCTCCACCTCAGAGTGGAGCATGGAACTTCACTGAGACATAGTGGAAAGGAAAGAAAGAAGATGACTTCCTGAAGGCACAGAGGTGACACATCAATGTAAATACATTATCACATTTGTAAATATATGTGCACTTTTGTTCAACAGCTGTACAAATGTCTGTGCAGACTCAGTGATAACACTGAAGATATGGAGCCTAGTCTTCCTCAGAGTTGGAATAATTAATAATAAATCTTGGAGATTTATGTTATTCTGCACATGTGGACTCCTGAAATTGCTGCATCAAACTCTACAAATGACAATAGTTACTTGCAACCATGAAACATTTTGAAAATGAGCACTGCAATTTCCCAAGAGTTATTCGATTACTAGTGTGCATTTCAATTAAGTGTTAAGTAGCAAATGTTTCCAGAGTCAGATTTGTATAATACCAACTCTGCCATGACCTGAAAGGCTTTATAGAAATATAATTGTTCACGCATCCATATGACAAGCTCCAGATATCACCAAGCTTACAGGTGTGTCAATACTCGATCTGTTCAAAAGTTTTGAATAATGTTTTGGTTAAAGGCAGATAGCTAACAAAAGGTGCTTATAAATCCACAAAGATCTAACTAAGGTGGAACTTCAATGACATGATTGTGTATCAAAGGGAACATTCTTGTTTATTATATCAAAAGATGAGAAAGAATTTAAAAATATTTTCACTTGAGATGTCTGCTCCAGATAGTACTGACTCAATTGTTTCATCTTTCAGTAACAGTTTCAGATTTAAACCTGACAGAGATGTGAAGTCCTCATCCAAATTGAAGTTGAAATAGTATGTGATCACTGGATAACTTTATAAAGGTCTTTAGCACAACGTCTAAATGGCAGAATATGGCACAATAATGGCTCCATTTACAATAGACAATAGATAATAGGTGCAGGAGCAGGCCATTCTGCCCTTCCAGCCTGCACCACCATTCATTATGATCATGGCTGATCAGCTTCTCCAGGCCTTCACCCAACTTTGTCTTCACCACAAAATTCCTGCATGTTTATAGACACTGTGCTCCTTCACCTTTCATTCAAGCAAGTTGACATTAGAAAGCCACCAGCCTCACTATTTCATGCCTATTCTCAGATCAACACACACACTACCTCAGTCCTTCAGGATTTCACTTTTGAAACTAGGGACTCCTATATCTTGCATGGTTGTGCCAGGACACTTTGAATGCAGAACATCACACGCACATACACTTTATAGGTCTTGGCTTAATTTCTTAATACTTACTCACTTTAAGCTTACTTAGAGATTGCTAGAAGTGTTTTTTGAGGGGAAAGTGAGAGATAGGCAGCTTTTCACAGTTTGGAAAAGTCAAAGGTGTGGACATGTCACTGTATAGCAGCATGCTGTGGCAATATCACATTTACAGCAAGTACCAGCAGCTTAAGTGTCTAATGCATTTCACATGCTTCAATCAAATGACGTGATAGAAAGTCAAAGGAGATCAATCTCAAGTACAACCTACAGGCAAGCACAACCTAAAGTCAGTCAAGAGCCTTGTCTGGTCCCAGTCAAAGATATGGGTGAGAGCCAAGTTTTTCCTACAATTAGACAAAGGGAGGAACTGAGTATGATAGAAGCTATTGGTGACACGTAGGGCAGGAGTGGTGATAAGTTATCACTTGTTGGGAATAGGAGACACATAGGGCATGAAGGGTCAGTAGTTTCGGAGGATGCGGTGGGTTAGAGTCATTGAGTGGACATGATACACGCAATTGTACAAGTTATGGTCCATGACCATTGGTTAGAAATGTGTGCGATGGCGGAATTGAAGTGAGTGATACCCCTGTGAGAATGAGGTAGCAGAGAGAAAAAGGTGGAGTCTACCCTTGCAGAGTGCAGAAGATCATTAATCTTGTTCCTGCACTGCTGTGGACTTTTTTCTCACCCGGATTACTGCACTGGCGCAGGCTGCTGTCCTAGTCTAGTTTGGTTGATTTGGTAGTATGGAGTTCTTTGTCGGTCAGCAGGAAACAGCATTGCGCTACATTTTATCACTCTGCCTACCAGCAGCTGCAGGTGCCTGTTGGTAGACCAATGAGCTTACTTAGTCGGTGTCAGCTAAATCTTTGGGGTTGACAGTGGTGTAAAGGGCAGTTCCTGGTTTTAGCACCTCAAGTGTTGTGCAGCTGAGTTTTATTTATGGTGCTAGTAACATGAACGTGACAAAACTCTGACAGCGGCGATCACTCCCACTTTTTTGGTGCTGCATGATTCAACGAGATGGGCAGCTGTCATCACAATTAGCATAATGGATGAAATGAAGAACAGAAGGGAGATGATTAAAGTCCCCCAGGCTACGGAAAACTGGGTGTGAATTCCATCCAAAAAAGTACTTTGTCCAATAATTGGAAAATACAGTGCCTTTTGAAATGAAGGTCACAAGAGGCCATCATTATAACAATGTTTTAAAGTCCTTCAGCATAACAGTCTACAGCTATGTACCTATGTCTACATTCCCATTCCCATTCTAAAACATCACACTGCACCATGTCAGACTCTTTCAATTCGTGCAGATCAAGAGATGACAACAGATTCCTCAATTCATTGTGTAACTGGTATGCTGTGCATGTCATAGTCATGTAAAATCTTCAGGAAACTTTGAAATTTATTGGTTCAATAAATAGTATTCTGAAACTAATGAATTAATTAATTTAAGGGGAATTCATACAATGTTAAAGTCATCCTTAGTTACGCACGTCCAATGAATCGACCATGGTCAATTGACTATGAATATATAAGCAACAGTAGGAAACGCTCTCATTAAGTTCATTATTATTTTCCTCTTACAGTACCCAGATTATTCTTTGGCTAAAAGATGAGCAGAGATATACCACAATCAGCTTTCAAGGTAATTAAATACTGAAACACTAATAGTCACCAAAAGGAAGCAGTATCAATAATCTAACTTTGAACTTTTGAGATTGGCACTTACAAGATAGAATAGAGTACTATTTCCTTTGAGTCTTCTGCCAGACAAGTCACATATGAAGCAATGTCACTGAAAAGATTGCTCATGACTGACATTTTCTGATTATTTAGTCTCTTTCTCATAAGCTGACATCAATATTGACCCATAACGGCTGCTGGGATGATCGCTTTAGTTACAGAATATTATACAGTTCAAGCTGCTGTCAAATTATCTCTTGGCTCCATTATTGTTATGGGGCTGAAATGTCTACTTCTTGAACTTTGTCTTGATTTAAGATTTTGTGTTGAATTTCAAGAACATCTTTAGACTGATTCAGCTGCAGCAGTTCCCCTGCCAGCAAATAACCACTCACATTCAGACAGAGGATGTGCTAACAAACAAAACATTTAACAGTAAGAAAGCATTATTTTGAGATTGTTTTTACAATTATCTCACGTTAAGCAAAGTTAAGAATGACTAATTGAAGTAAAGGGTATCACAATTATGCAATGTCTAATGGGTTTACTGTGGAAGAGATAACCAAGTGAGAGACTTTTTTAGGATTTTCAAGGGGAAAAGAGGATGAGGAGGGAAGAGCACATTCTGCTCAGGAAATCAGCTTAAAGGCTCCAAATGTATTGCATCAATATTAAACCTTAAAACGTAACTTGTGTTACGCTACAACCATGTGGCAAGTTGGAAACAGCCAGCTAACTGAGGATAAAGTGTGTGGTGGCATGGAAAACAAAGGGTGTGAGGAATGAGGAAGGAGAGAGGCACAATGGGGTGGCGAATTGATGGTAATAGCAACAACAACCAGGACAACACTACCATTATAGGGCAAGCGAAACAAAGAACAGCCAGGGAATTTCTAGAAGCTTGGCACTCATCCACAAACTCCATCAACAAACACATAGACCTGGACCCAATATACCGGCCACTACAGCGGACAGCTGAAACTGACAACCGGAAGCGGCAGGGACAGGCCACTATAAATGCCGGAGGAAACACCACAGAAGCGCTTCACAGGAGGCTCCCAAGCACTGAGGATGTCACCTAGACAGGGGACGAAACGTTTGCAACAAAAACTTCCAGCTCGGCGAACAAAACCACAGCAACAAGCACCCGAGCTACAAATCTTCTCACAAACTTTGAATGGTAATGATTAGCCTGTGATGAAATGCATAATATATCTTTCAGTTTGGGATTTGCATTTTCAACAGATGCAGATCAGTGTGTCAGATGTGAGGAATTTTTGTTTGAAGATTAGAAAATCATTTGGAATAGTGACTAAAGTGCATCAATTCCAAAATAGGATGTGGCTGCAACCAAATGCCTGACAGAACCCTTGAAGCATTAATTGACAAAATGTTTAATACCAATAAGTTCGCAACAGATCAGAAAATCATTTGCTTTAGGTTTGAGGTCAAGTCAGGAGAATCAGAAATTCAGTATAGAGGGGGAAACAGTTTTTTTTTGTGTAGCAAAACAATCTAGCTTTTAGTTCAGGGCAACTAATTGCCATAGCTGGGCTGTTTTCATTTGTGGATTTGTTAATCCAGGAGAGCTTGGACAGAAATCTTCAAGTTCTTAAAACCAGGGGAAAAAAATTACACCATTAGAATTGTGAAAGGTTCAAGTCCACTGATTAGAAGGGAATGTCTCTATAGTTCAACGTAAAGAAAGTAAGAGGAGTGAGTTAAGTAAAAGTTAAGATAGGAGTGAAATTTGAGTGGAATTGATTATCTGTAAAAGAAAGTGTGGGAAAATTGGTCGACATGATGTTTTACTGTTTGATTCTGACTGTCCTATATCTAGTTTTATTTACGGTTTGCCTCCCTTTGGGGAAATAAATTTGCATTCTGTTGTTAAAGAACACCTGCAGCCCTGTGTGAATACGTATTTCAGAGTCTAACTATCATGATAATTAACTGAGAAAAGTTAAGTATATGACCTACCAAACGAGTTTTCAGTATGTGATCTGATTTGTCTGGTATTACTGTCAGCTCGAATTGTAACACGTTAGATCAGAAACAGTGGTGCTGGTGGTTCCAGAACAGTCATCTACAACCAGGGAAATGGTAGCACCATCAGGCCATTAAGGTCATTTCAGGGCTACAATGAAGGCAGGAGACAGTGACAATGATTGGAGAATGCAGATAGATGTGATGTAGCAGAGTCTGACTGTTGGTAACATTCTCTGAGTGTGAACCACACCTACTCCTCTTGCCTCCACATTCAGGCAACAGCTGGCCCCTTAACACCAAGCATATGTCTAGCCCTCACTAAAACAATGTGTAAAACACTGCATGGGATGTATTGTATCAAACGTTCGAGTCAGTTCAAGTGTTTCGATTCACACAAGTTAAATGTGTGGAAAAGGTCCTCTGAGGTTTCACGCTTGTTTTATTCAGTTACTGTACAGCACAGCCAAACCTAGCAACAGACAATTCTAGATGAGAAATGCATGGATATTGATCTCCAGAAGAACAAGTTAGGTTTTTAGAAACTCTTTTGCTTAACTCACTGGAGAGCCACGTCTCATGATATCTCATAAACGAAAATAAACAATCTTCACATATATTTAGCGATTACTACTATTCAGAAGCATCATTGTACCACAGGTGAGTTACTGGTGGGAATGTAGCTGTTCAGTTATGTGTAATAACACTTCTGGATATAAAAAAAGAAAATAAAGAGAAGCACCACTGTCATTGCTTGTGACCATCAAGGGAATTATCCCCAGTTTGCTGTTAATTTTGCCTCAAATTATATTTGCATTTCAGATTAATCTGGAGCAACATGCATAAAGAATTCCCAATGGGTCATTATATTTACAAACTAATATATTGCAATTCTACCCTGTTTAAACAGCACATAAATGCTCCTTCAATGGTTCAGGAAATTTATACTGCGACTAACTCGATCATGTAGACCCTGAAGGTTTAAGTTTTGATCTGTAGTCTCATGTCGAGTGAGTTGGTTTTCGTTTAAGCAAAGGAATAATGTAAGGAAGTTGATTCTTAAGATAAGATTCCCTAAAGTGTGGCAACAGACCCTTCGGTCCAAAATGTCCACACCGACTTGGGCATCGGTTTTTTGATGAAGTAACAAAGAAGATTGATGAGAGCAGAGCAGTAGATGTGATCTATATGGACTTCAGTAAGGCGTTCGACAAGGTTCCCCATGGGAGACTGATTAGCAAGGTTAGATCTCATGGAATACAGAGAGAGCTAGCCATTTGGATACAGAACTGGCTCAAAGGTAGAAGACAGAGGGTGGTGGTGAAGGATTGTTTTTCAGACTGGAGGCCTGTGACCAGTGGAGTGCCACAAGGATCGGTGCTGGGTCCTCTACTTTTTGTCATTTACATAAATGATTTGGATGCGAGCTTAAGAGGACAGTTAGTAAGTTTGCAGATGACACCAAAATTAGAGGTGTAGTGGACAGCGAAGAGGGTTACCTCAGATTACAACAGGATCTTGACCAGATGGGCCAATGGGCTGGGAAGTGGCAGATGGAGTTTAATTCAGATAAATGCGAGGTGCTGCATTTTGGGAAAGCAAATCTTAGCAGGACTTATACACTTAATGGTAAGGTCCTAGGGAGTGTTGCTGAACAAAGAGACCTTGGAATGCAGGTTCATAGCTCCTTGAAAGTGGAGTCGCAGGTAGATAGGATAGTGAAGAAGGCGTTTGGTATGCTTTCCTTTATTGGTCAGAGTATTGAGTACAGGAGTTGGGAGGTCATGTTGCAGCTCTACTGGACATTGATTAGGCCACTATTGTAATATTGCGTGCAATTCTGGTCTCCTTCCTATCGGAAAGATGTTGTGAAACTTGAAAGAGTTCAGAAAAGATTGACAAGGATGTTGCCAGGGTTGGAGGATCTGAGCTACAGGGAGAGGCTGAACAGGCTGGGGCTGTTTTCCCTGGAGCATCGGAGGCTGAGGGGTGACCTTATAGAGGTTTACAAAATTATGAGGGGCATGAATAGGATAAATAGACAAAGTCTTTTCCCTGGGGTTGGGGAGTCTTAACAATATTAAGAAACATAAAAGGGTGATTAAAGAGACCCTCTCAGCAGTGTTAATAAGACACAGTAAGTTGGTGACATCTGGTAGCCCAAGCAATTGGGACTCAGACCTCATCATAATGCAATGGCACTGCAATCGTAAGCCACACAGGTCACTGCCCCAAATTCCAGGTCAGTTTGGATCTTGGGTGTTTACAGGACAGGACATGAGGTCTGTGGGCTGGATTTGCTTGGGATCAATTGGGAAGATCTCAAGTCTCATGGGTGTCAGGAATACTGTTGGGGATTGGAGAGAGGCCTCACAGGCTTCGGCACATCTTTAGGACTTTATTAGGAAGGACAAGGGCCCTTGAGGTTAGTGATATCAGCACTATGAAATTATTGCAGTCAGAATTTTTATTTATTCATAGATTTGTAGTGTTGCTTTTCCTGGATATGATCTGTGCTGTTGGATGCCTCAGTATAAATTGCAATGAGATGTGAAACAGTTACACCTCTTAACACAAATCCAAATATCCTAATCCCTGATTCAGATGTGGATAAAGTATGCCATTGTTAGTCCTTTTCAAATATGAGGAGCAGCAACTTTCCAATCAGGAGACTGTGCACAATTCCTGTCAATCATTCTCATGCTTTAGGAGGCCATGTTGCAATTTTAAAATAAGTCTCTCTCGTTAGCTTTGACCGCAATTGACATGGATATTGCTAAGGTACCTACCTCAACAAGTTTCAAGCAATTAAATTTGGTTTGGAGATATTTTGAGTGAGCAAGATTTCACAGAAGTGTTCAGCATCCTCAGGATTCCATTAATGAGTTATTTATTCCTCTCCACAGATCAATAGAAAATTGGCAATAAGCAGAATATAGGCATGGATGGCAGGCACCTAAAATAGGTTGGATAGTTAGTCTACCCCCAAACATGCCTAACATCGAACTCACCACCATAGTATGGTGGTTAAGCAGACTCTGTAATCACCAGTCCAACCACCATGAGTAAATAAATAATTAAGGTTCCATTGACACTGATCATTTGCAGCCCACACCACAATATAATTAATAATAGCAGCCCAGTGGAAGTGGTAGCTGTGTTTAAAATAGAGGATTTTAAAATGGCTGGACGAAAAGGAAGTAAACTCTTAAGGGAGTACTCTTTTCACAGCAAGGACACATCACCATAATACAGTACCCGCCCTCCTCCATATCATAGTTCCTGCCTGCTCTCCAAAACCCCTCTAGATACCCTTCACCAATCTTCAACGAATTACTAACCCCTTGACTCAATACCTCATACTTACCTCAGTTCAGGATTGATGGCTGCCTTCCTCATTGGCTTGCATGCTGTACTACAATGTGTAATTCAGCTTGTGATGCTGCCAGGACTAATATGGCAGATCTGCTAATGGCTCCCAAAGGTGTGACTTCCTTCCTAGTATGGGGCAGAGATCACATCATGGGCTTGATATTGCTGCCTTCAGCATTATTGTTTCTGGCCAGACTTTCTTCTCATTTGTCAGCTTCTGACTGAAGTTTTAGTCCTCACACAACCCTCTACCCCCACATCCCTGGTATGTCCAGCTTTAAAACCAGAATTCATAAGGAACAAACTATTGCTGGAAATACTGATGTTTCTTTTGTCAGATTTATTATAGTCCAAAGAAGATCAGACTTTAGACAAAATTGCTAAGCTTGCACCAGAAGCAGAAAGCAGGGAAGAATTAGAGAAATATTAAGAGAAGGACAATTGATTCCATTCAGTTTTAAAGCCACGAAGAGTAGACAGACAGCAGGTACTAAGAGTCATTGTTAGTGCTGTAGGATACGGGAGCCTCATAGACACAATCAGTACCCAATTATCGAAAGAATACTACATCAGTAAAACTAACGGTCACTTCCAGAAGATGTGTAGAACTAGGATGCAGTTATAGAACATAACAAAGTCAAATATCTAATCATACAAAAATGTTAGTATGTTACAAAGTTAAACATCATACAACACCAGGTTCTCATCCAACAGGTTTAATTGGAAGCACACTAGCTTTCGGAGTATCACTCCTTCATCAGGTGGTAGTGGAGGGCTCAATCCTAACACACAGAATTTATAGAAAAAATTTACAGTGTGATGTAACTGAAATTATGCATTGAAAAATTGATTGTCTGTTAAGCCTTTCATCTGTTAGGATACCGTGAGAGTTTCACTTCTTTCATGTGTAAATCATAAAACCTTTTTTTAAAAAAGTTGCATTCTCGGGTTAGCTGTTAACAATGGTGATAGCTAGACAATATGTTGAAGGTGTTAGCCCCCTGTGTTCTCTGTCTATGCCATGATGTTCAGATTGATTCTAATCTAAAAAGTGAGATAATGGAGTTTTACAGGAATTCATGCAGTTTTTGAGCAAAGTACAATGTAACCCTGCAAGTACAAACTCATCCCACAAAATATATGTGTGCATGGTGGGTCTTTGTCTGTCTGTGTGTGTGTGTCTGCCAAACCTCAAACAGATCATTGTTCGTAGCAAGCTGCCCGGCTCTCAGGACAACTCCATACAACCCTGTCACGGTAGGCACTGCAATACGTGTCAGAGTGTGGACACAGATACCACTATTACGCGTGGGGACATCTCCCACCTTGTACATGGCAGGTACTCATGTGACTCAGCCAATGTTGTCTATCTTATACGTTGCAGGCAAGGAGGCATGGTACGTTGGGGAAACCGAGCAAAGACTACGATAACGGATGAATGGGCACCGCACAACAATCAACAGACAGGAGGGTTCCCTCCCAGTTGGGGAACACTTCAGCGGTCCAGGACATTCAACCTCGGACCTTCGGTGACCATCCTCCAAGGTGGACTTCGGGGCAGACAGCAGAGAAAAGTGGCCGAGCAGAGGCTGATAGCTAAGTTCGGTACCCATAGGGAGGGCCTCAACCGGGACCTTGGGTTCATGTCACATTACAGGTGATCACCATTGCACTATACACGCACACAGATACTCCTATGCACACACACTCTCAAACACACACAGGCACTCCTATACACATATACACACGGACACACATATACACAGACGTGCACACAGACACCCACACACACCCTTACAGACACACACACTCCCACACTCACACATGCACTCCCTCACAGACTTAGGACACTCTGCACTCACTACACACACACATACACTTTCTCACACTCACAACCCCCAACCCAGACAGACACACACAGTCGGACAAAGACCCACATGCACATATATTTTGTGGGGTGAATTTGTACTTGCAGAGTTACATTGTACTTTGCTCAAAAACTGCATGCATTCATGTAGAACTCTGAGCTCAAAAACTGCATGAATCCGTGTAAAACTCCGTCATCTCACTTTTTAGATTAGAATCAATCTAAACGTCATGGCATAGACAGAGAACACAGGGGGCCAAAACCTTCAACATATTGTCTAACTATCACCATTGTTGACAGCTAAACCAAGAATGCAACTTTTTAAAAAAAAGGCTTTGTGATTTACACATGAAAGAAGTGAAACTATCACAGTATTCTAACAGATGAAAGCCTTAACAGAAAATCAATTTTTCAATGTATAATTTCAGTTACATCACAGTGTAACTTTTTTCTATAAATTCTGTGTGTTAGGATTGAGCCTTCCACTATCACCTGATGAAGGAGCGATACTCCGAAAGCTAGTGTGCTTCCAATTAAACCTGTTGGACTATAACCTGGTGTTGTGTGATTTTTAACTTTTTACACCCCAGTCCAACACCGGCATCTCCAAATCATGGTTAGTATGGTAGAGTCACTGACATTAGAAAAGATAACTGATGCATTCCTAGGGTCAATTGGCAGTCCCAACAAAATAAATTACATCAATAGTAAATGAAATGGTTTATCTGGTTCAGAAAAGTGAAATAAAATTTCAGTCATAGGACTTTCACCTCCTCATAGAAAAAGGAAAAGTTGGGAGAGAACTAAACACATTGACAGCTGATTAAAATTAGAGTAAAAAAGTACATAGAATTTGAATTTTCAGAATTCAGCATTTGTTTCCTTCAAATTGACACTGAAATTTGGATAATTGGACAAGAGAAAATTAATACTTAGCATAAATATCCACAAAATGAATGATGGTGGAAAGGGATCTGGAGAATCTTATAAATTCATCCTTTCTTGATGGCATGTTGCATTGTTGCTTCAGTCTAATGTCTTTCTTTATCTGCTTCATGATATTTAATGTTAATCAGAAATTTATACTAGATAAGAAAATAATTCAAGATGGTTATGTAATTGTAACAACATGAAAATCTGAGGTAAGGGCACAGCAGGTAAATGAGTATTGTTAGAAATTAATACTGATAAGTAATAAAGGAAATAAACACTTAGTTTATTTCAGTACATAGAGCCATCTGATATTTAAAGACTGAAAAATATAACACAACAAGTTGCTAGCACTTAAAAGGGAACAACCATCCTGCAGAATAATGCATGATGGGAGACAATTTACCACAAAGATAAATATCGGAAGTAAGAAAGATATACACTCTTTAAACGCACAGAAGCTTTCCTATGCTGAATGTAAAGATTAAGCTAAGTGCTTTTATAAGACTCCATTTTAGAATAGAGCCTTCATTCTATCTGTACAGTGCCATTTAATTAAACAGCTAAAGATTGAAATCTTATCCAATAAAATCTGTCCTTTGAGGATTCCAAATAAAGGTGTCATTCATTCTTCTTATGTTTTATTGCATAATTTCAGGGAGGTTTGGGAGGTTAGATGCCGTGTGTGTTATCTCAAAAGTAATAGAACAGATGACATTTAGGCTGAATCATAGGCCAAGATAAAAGGATACCTTTTTCGCAAATAAAGATAAGGGTGGCTTTTAATCCATTTAAGGAAGGCATAAATACTGGACTTGTCTTCTTACACATATTACCACGAGGCCATTCAAGTTGATGAGCTGATAACCTGTTAGCATATCTGCAGGGTGTTATGTTTGTAACTAACTGAACTATAAATATAACCTTTGTATTTTAACTTCTTCTTGTATTGTAAGTACTTTTGTAAATAAAAAGAACATCTAGACTTTGAAACAAGTATCATTTAAGTCTTAATATCACAGATCAAATCAAATATTAATCAGTCAGAGTTTAAGAGAATAACATGAAGTACCGTGCATTATTTTTCTCTGCATCACATTATAATCAAATGATTCAATAATCTAAATTACATCACTGTGAGTTTTGCAGATAAATCCATCGACCAGGATTTTTACAACAACAAAAACAACAATTTGGACCTTAATGTAAACCTTCAGTAAAACATCCAACAATAATTCATAGACACAATCAGATAAAATAGTTGCTATGGCAAAATAAGCTGTTTCAAAAGATGTGACCAGAGTTGGTCAAAGGTGGGTATATAAACTGAGCTCTCAAAGAAGTAAGAAGGTGATGGAAGGTCTGTGGTTTGTGAAGGACATTGCAGAGTGTGTGATTCAAACAACTGAAAGTACAGTTTTCAAGTGAGGAGTGAAGGGAACAGGACTTGCACAAGAGCCCAACTATCAACCCAAGATGGAAATTAAATCTTATTAAGAGGATGTGAAGTTGCTCATTGCACAGGGGGAGATTGGCATCAGGGAGGAAGATATCTCCGTTATCAATTTGGAGTGATGATTGGAATAGGGGATGATAGACAATAAGGACGTTAAAAAAAAACTGATGAAATGGGCTGAATAAAGCAAAGTGCTTGAAGGATGAAGAAGAGCAGCATTGATAGCAAAAGAGACCACACAGTGATTTGATAATAATGGCCACAGGGTCACTCCAGAGGCTTTGTCAGACAATGTTTTTTTGTCAATTTCTAGAATGTTAATGATTTGATAAACAATAAATTTGAGAATTGTAAGGGACTTATCTGTGAAGATCTAGATAATAATACTCAAAGCATAGGGTTTATTGTTATCCAGGACCCATACCAATGAGGCGGTTATGGGTAGTTGAGTGAGATGGCTAAATGGTTGACAAGATTAACCTTCAGTGAGTGTACTGAGTGGAAAGCTTCATGAAAAGGAAAGGTAAGGTAGTTAAGATTGTTGTTTGTAAGGCAGCAACAACAAATGTTTCCAAAAACTATTTGGAGAACATGAAGAGAATGGGGATAAGAGTGATCCGGGCCTATCCAAATGGGTTTCAAGCCCAAGATGGCAGAAGAGTTATTTGATTGGTTAGGATTCAGACTGATAATTTAAAAGCTATTGAAAATTAATGTGGCATGATAAACAACAGAGAGATGAGAAGATAGGAGGGGGAAAAGGAGATAAAAGTAATTACAAATAACCCCAAGAATAATAAGTGCTAGAACAAATCATGTACCACACAAACTTCTTCTCACCACTGACCTCAATTCTGGAGGGAAAACAAAATGCACACACAGTTGGACACAGAGGGAATTTAGCTTTCCAAAAGTTACATGACATAAATTAATAAAGGACATCCTTTTGCAAGATTCTATGAAATGGTTGGATCAAAAGTTGCTGAATACAGTTCACTCGATACTTTTATGTTACAATAACAGGGCACAATATTTAGTCAGCTGCCAGGGTTGATGCAAACTTTACTGGATCAACCATCTCACTAAATACTAAGGCACTCTACAAGCAAAGTTCACACAATTATAATTCCTTCTGCAACATTTGACATGTCTATATTATAGAACTACAACTGGCTCATTCAATCCAGTTGATATAATTACACCTTACTGCAAAAGGAGTGAAATCCACAAACTAAGATAGTATCTAAAATCAAATGACATTGCAGTTTCAAAATACAAACAAAAAAGGAAAAAAAGAAAGAACCCTACAATGTCAGAAAATTCTTTTTATACCAGCATGCTTTGTTTGGAATAGTTCTTCAATGTAAGCACAAAGAATTCACCTTAGCTTATCATAGCAAAACATTTACATTATTGTAAAATTCCAAGATATTGCCACATGATTGTTTGTGTTCCTAAATGTATTTGGAAGATTAATGAGGAAATTTTAAATTCATACCATTCTATCAAAAGGTCTTGAGCGTTCACCGATAAAATATGGAACTTCACAAAAAATCTTACCTCTGGTTTGCAAACCAGAACCACAGGCCTCAGTTGCTCCAATTGTTCCTTGTCTGACATAATCAGGTGCCAAGATACAGTGATGCCATTTATGAGTCTTCCACCTAAAGTAAAGTGATCAAAATTATAGACCAGTGAGCCATACGTCTGTTGTGGGAAAGGTTTTGGAAAGAATTATAAGAGATAGGATTTATAATCATCTAGAAAGCAACAATTTGATTACAGATAGTCAACATATTTTAGTCAAGGGCAGGTCATGTCTCACAAACCTCATTGAGTTTTTTGAGAAGGTGACCAAGCACGTGGATGAGGGTAGGGCAGTCGATGTGGTGTACATGGACATCAGTAAAGCCTTTGATAAGGTTCCAAATGGTAGGCCTTTGGAGAAAATGCAGAGGCATGGGATTGAGGGTGATTTAGTAGTTTGGATTAGAAACTAGCTTTCTGTAAGAAGGCAACAATTTGATGGAAAATGTTCAGCCCGGAGACCGGTTATTAGAGGTGTGCCACTAGGATCAATTTTGGGATCACTACTGTTTGTCATTTTATAAATGACTATGACACAGGCATAGGTGGATGGGTTAGTAAATTTGTTGACATCACTAAAGTCAGTGGAGTGGTGGATAGTGTGAAAGAATGTTGCAGGTTACAGGGGGACTTGGATAAACTATCGAATTGGGCTGAGAGTTGGCAAATGGAGTTCAATGTAGATAAATGTGAGGTGATTCACTTTGGGAAGAATAACAGGAAGGCAGAATACAGGGTCAATGGAAAGATTCTTGGTAGTGTGGATGTGCAGAGGGATCTTGGAGTCCATGTACATAGATCCCTGAAAGTTGCCACCCAGGTTGATAGTGCTGCTAAGAAGGCAGACAGTGTGTTGGGTTTTATTGGTAGAGGGATTGAGTTCCATAGCCTTAATGTCATGCTACAATTGTACAAAATGCTAGTGCGGCCTCACTTGGAATATTGTGTACAGTTCTGGTTGCCCCATTACAGGAAGGATGTGGAAGAACTGGAGAAGGTGCAGAGGAGATTTACCAGGATGTTGCCTGGTCTGGAGGGAAAGTCTTATGAGGAAAGGCTGAGAGACTTGGATCTGTTCTCATTGGAAAGAAGAAAGCTCAGAGGAGATTTGATAGAGACATACAAGATGATCGGAGGATTAGATATGGTAGACAGTGAAAGTCTTTTCCCTAGGATAATAACGTCAGCTTGTATGAGGGGGCATAGCTACAAATTGAGGGGTGATAGACTTAAGATAGATGTCAGAGGCAGGTTCTTTTCTCAGATAGTGGGAAGGATGTGGATTGCCCTGCCTGCTAATGTAGTTAACTCAGCCATGTTGGGAAGATTTAAGCAATCCTTGGATTAGCACATGGATGATGATGGGATGATGGGATAGTGTGGGCTTAGATTAGTTCACAGGTCAGCGCAACACCGAGGGCCGAAGGGCCTGTTCTGTGCTGTATTGTTCTATTTTCTATGTTCTATGTTCTATATTCTAAACAGGGTGGAGAAACTTCCTTCCATAATCACAAAAGTTATTCTTCAGATCTACACAACTTAAGATGGTTTATCTTTGAAATCCATCAAGGAGCTCTGGTTTGCGAGCTATAGAAAAGCCACGTTGGGAAGATTTAAGCAATCCTTGGATTAGCAAATGGATGATGATGGGATGATGGGATAGTGTGGGCTTAGATTAGTTCACAGGTCAGCGCAACATCGAGGGCCGAAGGGCCTGTTCTGTGCTGTATTGTTCTATTTTCTATGTTCTATGTTCTATGTTCTAAACAGGGTGGAGAAACTTCCTTCCATAATCACAAAAGTTATTCTTCAGATCTACACAACTTAAGATGGTTTATCTTTGAAATCCATCAAGGAGCTCTGGTTTGCGAGCTATAGAAAAGGAGACCAACACTGTGGGAAATTAACATTCTTTTTTCACACCGACACATTGATGATGACAGGTAACTTGAGAATCATTAATCTTACTTTTTGTGAAGCATTGGAATTAGTTTGGAGAAAATTTCAATAATAATTATAAAACAGTAACATTTAATCATGATCTAGAACATAGAACATAGAACATAGAACATAGAAGAATTCAGCGCAGTACAGGCCCTCTGGCCCTCGATGTTGCAGCGATCCAAGCCCACCTAACCTACACTAGCCCACTATCCTCCATATGCCTATCCAATGCCCGCTTAAATGCCCATAAAGAGGGAGAGTCCACCACTGCTACTGGCAGGGCATTCCATGAATTCACGACTCGCTGAGTAAAGAACCTACCCCTAACATCTGTCCTATACCTACCCCCCCCCTTAATTTAAAGCTATGCCCCCTCGTAATAGCTGACTCCATACGTGGAAAAAGGTTCTCACAGTTAACCCTATCTAAACCCCTAATCATCTTGTAATCATCTGCACAGGTACTGATTGGAAAGGCCCTGTCTGACTATTCTCCTTGATTTCTTTGTGGAAACGGCAACCTAATTCAACCATCACAGACACACAGTGGCTTTGTTCCTTCAATTAACCAAAGGCACTTGTTAAAATTCCACAGGAAAGATTAAGCTTTTAGTTGTGCACATTCAACGCAAGGCATACTTCATATCAATATGTACAAATTGATACACACACATTTAGAATACTGTATACAGTTCTGGTCACCACATTACCAAAAGGATGTGGATGCTTTGGAGAGGGTGCAGAGAAGGTTTACGAGGATGTTGCCTGGTATGGAAGGTGCTAGCTATGAAGAGAGGTTGAGTAGATTAGGTTTATTTTCATTAGAAAAAAGGAGATTGAGGGGGGACCTGATTGAGGTTTACAAAATCATGAAGGGTATTGACAGGGTGGATAGAGACAAGCTTTTTCCCAGGATGAAGGATTCAGTAATGAGAGGTCACGCTTTCATGGTGAGAGGTGGAAAGTTTAAGGGGGATACACGCGGCAAGTACTTCACACAGAGGTGGGCATTTGGAACACGTTGCCAGCAGAGGCAGGCACGGTAGATTCATTTAAGATGTGTCTGGACAGATGCATGAGTAGGTGGGGAGCAGAGGGATACAGATGCTTAGGAATTGACCAACAGGTTTAGACAGTACATTTGGATTGGCTCAGGCTTGGAGGGCTGAATGGCCTGTTCCTGTGCTGTAAATTTTCTTTGTTCTTTGTACTAATATAAAACTTTCTGATGGGTAAAACATAATAGATACTAGTTAGATGGGTAATATCAGAATGGAGGGTTTCAGAGGTTCAGTCTTGGGACTATATTGTCTCTTGTTCATATCAATGAGTTGCATTCTGAAGCCTCAAGTAAATTGGGGCTACATCAAGCAGATGATATCAATTTTAGTCCACAATGAAATAAAGAGACGCCGAAATTACAGCATGAGGTGTTTAAAATGCATAAATGCAACAAACAGAGCAACAGCAGGCTAAATGTAATGCATATAATTATAAGATTGAACGAAAAGAGAAAAGAGGAGTAACATATATACTTCTGAACAGTTATTAATCTAGTTAAGGCTAAGTTGCAAGACACATAGACTCAATATTCAACAACTTCCATAATGCAGAGTAGCAGTCAATGAAGCTAATCAAATGTTGAACTGCTTAACCCAAACAGCAAAATGGCATTTTGATCAAGATTACAGTAACCAGGTTAGAGCATACCTTGATTATCATATCTATCTTCAAAAGCAAAGGAAGTATTCAAATACTGGGGGGGAGGGGAAGGTTGTTCCAATAGACCCATTTCAGAGAACTGAGCATAAATTTCAGGCTGGCAATGTATTGTACTCTCATGCAGGACTGAGAATGTCTCTAAGGTATTCCAACGTGACAAATATCCAATATTTAAGTGAGGGCCAATCTGCCTATTTAGAAATACATAAAGGATCACTATTTGACGAGAAGCAGTGGCATTCTCAATTGACACTCTCAATATCCTGGCCAATGCTATCGCTTAACCAGCACTATTAAACAGGTAAAAGTTATATTTCTGCTTGTAGGAGCAGTTGCTATAGAACAACTGTGACTATGCTTCACAGAGTATTTAATTGACTCCAATGCTTCAGGGTGTCTGGGGTCATGAGAGTGTATATAAATGCAAGACATTTTTTTCCTTTTTTTGTGTGACAGCCCTGAACACAACAATGTCTACTTACATAATTTTCAATAAAGATATCCACGCCTGGGGGGTGGCACAGTGGGTCAATGGTGTCTCACAGTGCCAACAACCCAGATTTAATTCCAACCTTTGATATCTGTCGGTGTGAAGTTTGCATGTTCTTCCCGTGTCTATTTGGGTTTCTTCAGAGTGCTCTGGTGTCCTCCCACAGTCCAGAGATGTGAAGGTTAGGTGGATTGGCCATGCTAAATTGCCCCAAAGTGTCAAGGGATGTGCAGGCTAGGTGGGTTGTGAGGGATTATGAGGATAGGGTGGAGGTGCTGTATGCCTTTTGAAGGGTCAATGCAGCCTTGAAGGACTGAATGGCCTCTTTATGCACAATAGAGGTTGTATGATTCTATCCTGCACTCAACAGGGGCATTTCTTTGATCCAACTTCTAATTCCAAACCTATTATTTCACTTAGATAAGCAAAACGCAAGAGTAGAGTATTAGAAAATACACCTTTTATGTGATGTTTATGACAGAATCTCGCTTACAAAAGAACAACTTTCATTTCTTTATCACCTTTCACAAACTCAAATTGTCCCAAAGCCCTTTATGGTCAATAAAATAGCTTCAAGTGTAGCAACTGTTGTAACGGAGCAGCAAATTTCTGCATCTTGCATTTTTTATTCTGTGGCTTTTAAATAAATAAATAATTCTTCAACTCACAGAGGGAATCTGCCAGTGACATTTAAAATTTCAATCCACTTCTTATGTCCAGTTATTTTTACCTATAAATTGGACAAGGAGGACGTGCTTCACATTCTCTTTCTTCATACAGAGTATCTGGACACTCCTGTCCTCCATTGTCAGGCTTCTGAATGATTATTCTGTAGCGAGACTGTTTGACAAAGGAAGAGTTACCTGAAGAAAATCAAATTGATAGAGAAATAATCAGAGAATTTGCTTATGTGAAAACTAGACATTTAAGCTGGAAAATGATTTTATAAAAAAAACTTTGCTTTATTTATTCTTCCTTCCACCAAACTTACACATATGTACATAAAGTAAATAGTGCCCTCCAGAAGAAAAAAGGCAGAAACATAGAAGCTAGGAACAGGAATAGGCCATTCAGCCCTTCAAGCCCACCCCACCATTCAATTTGATCATGGCTGATCATCCAACTCAGTACTCTGTACTTGCTTTTTCTTAATACCCTTTGATTCATTTTTAGCCCGAAGAACCAAATCTAACTCCTTGTTGAAAGCATTCAATCTTTTGGCTTTAACCATTTTCTGTGGCAGAGAACTCTAGAGGCTCACTAATCTCTGGGTGAAGAAATTTCTCCTCATCTCAGTCCTAAATGGTCTACCTGATAGGCTCTATCTTTAAAATGTGACCCCTTAGCTCTGGAATCCCCAGTCATCAAGACCATCCCTCCTGCATTTACCTTGTCTAGTCTTGTTAAAATTTTACAAGTTTCAATGAGATTTACCCTAATTCTTTTCAAATCCAGTGAATATAGTCCCAACAAGTCCAATTTCTTTTCATATATCAATCATGGCATCCCAGGAATCAGTCAAGTAAGTCTTCATTGCGCTCTCTCCATAGTCAGAACATCCTTCCTCAGATAAGAAAATCAAAACCACATGTAAGTGGTCTCACCAAAACCCTGTACAATTTAGCAAGACACCCCTGCTCCTGTCTTTGAATTATCTCGCCACGAAGACCAACATACAATTTGCCTTCTTTGCTGTCTGCTCCACCTGCATTTTAATCTTCAGTGACTGGTGTACAAGGACACCTAGATTTTGTTACACCTCATCCTTTCCCAATGCATTGTTTTTCAGATAATAATCAGCTTGACTGTTTTTGCTACCAAAGTGGATAACTTCTCATTTATTCACATTATCCTTCTTTTGCCAAGCATTAGCTTATTCACTCAACTGGTCCAGATCATTCTGAATCATCTCTGCATCTTTCTCACAGCTCACCTTACAAAGTGTTGTGTTGTCTGCAACTTTGAAGATATTACATTTAGTTCCCTCATCTATATATTAATATTTATTGTGAATAACTGAGATTCTAGCACTGATCCCTATTGTACCACAATAGTACTCCTGCTGCTTGAAAAAAGACCCATTTATTCCTACTCTTTGTTTCCTGTTTACCAGCCAGTTCTCTACCTGTCATTCCATTACCCCAATCCCTTGTATTTCCATATTACATGCTAACTTCTATGTGTAACCTTATCAAAAATCTTCTGAAAATCCAAGTAAACCACATCTAATGGCTTCCCTTATCAATTTTATTTGTTACATCCTTGAAAAATTCCAGTAGACTCGTCAGGTATTAATTTCCTTTAATAAATCCATGTCGACTCTACCAATCCTGTCACGTTTTCCAATTGATCTGCTTTTAAATGTTTTATCATGGACTCTAGCATTTTTCACAAAGACTGATACCAGGCTAAGCAATCCATAATTTCCTTTTTCTCTATACTGCCTTTTTTAAATAGTGGGGTTACATTAGTCTCCCTCCAATACATCAGAACTGTTCCAGAGTTTATACAATTTGAAAGATGACCACTAATGGATCCAGTATTTCAAAGCTACTTCCTTAAGTACTGTTGGATGTAGATGGTTAGGCCCAGGCCTTCATCCCATCAATTTCCCTCATACCATTTCCCTACTATTATTGATTTCCTTCAATTCCTTCTTCTCACTGGACACCGAGTTCTTCATATTATTGGGACCATTATTTGTGTCTTCCTTTGTAAATACAGAATGAAAATATGTATTTAATTTGTCTGCTCTCTCTTTGTTCCTCATTATAAGCTTCCTGGTTTTTGACGATCTAATTACATTTGTCTTCACTAATCTTTTTTCACTTCACAAACCTATGGACGGTTTTGTAAGCAGCTTGTATGGTATCTGCAAGCTTACTCTTGTACTCTATCTTCCCTTCTTAATTAATCCCTTAGTCTTCCTTTGTTGAAATTAAAACTGCCCCCAGTGCTCAGATCTGCTACTTTATTTGGCCAGTTTGAATGCCCCTTCCTTGGATCTAATACTATCCTGAATTTCCCTTGTTAGTAATGTTTGGGCCACATTTTCTATTTATTTCTGTCAGGAATGAATAATTGTTGAAGCTCTTCCAAGCATTTTGTAAGTGTTTGCCATTACCTATCCACCAAAGTTCCTTTAAATTACATTCTCCAGTTGATCACAGTCAGTTTGCAATGATACATTTTTTTTTAATTTAGATTTAGGGTCCTAGTCTCAGAATCAACAATGTCACTCTCCACCTTAATGAAGAATTCTATCACAATAAGGTCACTCATCCCTAAAGGATCTTTCACAACTAAATTGCCAGGCATAGCTTTCCCAGTGCCAAGTCTAGAATGGCCTTTTCTCTAGTTGATTGTTCTCAGCGTATTGGCCCAGGAAACTGTGCTGTACTCACTCCAGGAATTTCTCCGCTGCAGTATTGTTGCAGATTTGATTTTCCCAATCTGTATGCAGTTTAAAGTCACCAATAAATACAGCTGTATCTTTTTTTTTGCTTGCATCTATAATTTCCTGTTTAATGTCTTCCTTAATCTTACTGTTTCAGTTTGGAGGTTTATAGCATTTTCTGCCCATTCGTGTTTCTAAGTTCTACCTGTTCAGATGCTGTTTCACTGGAGCTAATATCCCTCCTCACTATTGTGTTAATTCCTCTTTCACGAACAATGTTACCCACTTCCTTTTTGCTTTTGTCTTCCATTTCCAAATATCCCTGGATATTCAGTTCCTACCTCTGGTCACCCTCTGCCTGTATTCCTGATGAAGGGCTTTTGCCCGAAACGTCAATTTTACTGCTCCTCGGATGCTGACTGAACTGCTGTGCTTTTCCAGCACCTCTAATCCAGAATCAGGTCACCCTACAGCCATGTGTCTGCAATCCCAAATACATCAGACCTATTTATATTTCTCTGTGCAATTAGTTCATCCATTATATGGCAAATCTTCTGTGCATTAAAACATGAGGCATTAAGGCTTATCTTTTTAACATTTTCAATCCTGTTTCCATTATTTGCATCGTGGTCCTGTGTGATTCTTGCCCTTGAATTCTCTGCCTATCACTTTTCTTATTTCCCATTCTATCTTTTGTTTTTGCCCTAGTGTCCCTCTTTTGTCTCCCTGTTTAGGTTCCCATTTTCCTGCCATTTTAGTTTAAACTATCCCCAACTCCCCTCAGAGGCAGGCAACCCTATCTCTGATGTCTCCCCAATCTACATTAAGCAAATTGTATACTGACCCAGAATGATTTATCATTTCAGTTTACCATTTTCTGTAAGAAAGTAAGCATTTTCCAGTCACTGCTTCCCTCTGACAGTCTGGCTGAGATTAAAATCTCACCATAGGGAAAATCAAAAATTCAAATTCCAATTTGTCAATCTATTGCACAATACCCTTGGGACAGGAGGCACTAAATATATGTCACTACTCCATAAAATGTCAATACAAAATAGAACAACTTTACAAATGATTAACAGTTGATATTAAATCTACTTAAAATTTCCAATGTTTACAAATGTTTCTAGATGATGAAGTAATCCTATGCCTGACTTCACTTGTCAGTGGAAGAAAATCTTGGATTTTAGTAGTCAACGAAGTGGCTTCACTTACCCAGTCAAACTCATGAAATCAAATTTGTTTCTTTAATGGATACAGTACACTGTGCACTTTTAATCACTGTGCATTGGTTGAGTTAACAAAATTCAAGGGCAATGTCACCAAGAACTCCAGAGACACTGGTCAACACCCTCACTGTGCAACCATTCAGTAAAATTTTAATTAACGGGATTGTGTTATAATGGTCATTGGAGTAAAACAGCTCTTTACTCCTGCAATTGTGAACCAGTCTTGTTCATGATAGTTGGAGGAGTTTGTTAATTAAATTTGAATTCTTTTCTCTTGGCTTATTTTTAAAGGGAGATCTGCATGTTTAACTTTTCTCAAATGTAATGCAATTACTGAAATACTGTCGTTAGAAATTTATTGCATTTTATAAAATCTATGTATTCAACCAGAGATACATTTAAGAGATCATATCTTATGGGTCTTACAGCCCACATAGATACATATCATAATAAATGGTATGACAACACTCAGATCTTCAACCACAGTTTATTATGAGAGCTTTAACAAAGCAAAGTCAATTTTGGAGGCCTTTACATGATAAAAATCATTTAAGTTTTCTATATTTGAACACACATCCCTTTCTTTATTTGTTCATTTAAAAATATGTTCACCATGTTCAATTCATCTTCCATTCAGCTGTCACCAATACCCTTCAAAGAATGTTGTCTTTCAGCTGGAGTTAAATTCCTCCTCGACATCATGCACACTCTGCACTAACCATTGCATCTGGTTCTTACCAAACACAAATGTAGAGACAGAAGACAGAGTGAGAGCAAATGATATAAAGAGAGAATTAACGCAATGATACAATGACGAGAGCTAACAGGCAACTTAAAACAGAAGCTAAAGAATGGAAAGAGAATGAGAAATGATGGTAACAAAGACACGAAAATGGAATGAAAAAGGTGAGCAAAGAGAGAGAGAAACAGCTGGGTGAACAGAGGAAAAAGTAGCAACATAAACAGTGTCTATCATCCATAATTTTTGACTGCCAGTCAATAGTTCCACAGCAGACACATTAGTAGACATATTATAAATTTCCATTGTCTTTTTTTATGACTTGCATGTGTAGTGACAAGCTTCTCACAACTGTAATGTGTTGGTAATGTTCAGTAAAAAGCCACTGACAACAGCATTTGATAAGAAATATAAATAGGTTTGGGTTCATAATAAGCTATTAAATGGACCCTGATGTTTCTGATGTTGGTAGAATATAAACTGCATGTTGTCTATAAATTGAAATGATAACTTGTAGCCAGTACGAAGTATAGGGATCAATGATTGCACAGCTAAACAGACGGAATAAAATTGTAAGATGCTAGCAAGAGCTCAAACTTGCCTGTACTATTTAACACCAGCTGTACCTCTTAAAAAGGTGGTACATTTTGGTTGGAAAATGCACTGGAAGTCATTGTAATCTTGTGTTTGACATGAGAAAAGCACAAAAATGACACGACATGAAGGAGAACTGTTGTAATTCCAGATATCAGTCATGCCCAGTATTTTATATATTCTGATAATCAAACACTAGTAACTTGTGGCTTGTTCACTGTCACTAATCGTCCTTTCTATTCTGAGCCTCAGGGCTGCCTAACTAACAGAGGTAGAGAGTCTTAAAAAGAAGAGATATTTGTCTTACAGGACAAAGTTATTGAATGATACTAGTTGGTGCAACATTAATGACAATAATTATAACAATTAGGAGCCAGGCATGTCACATCTGTCTTCATCAGAATATCGTGCAAGCCAACCTGTTTCTTACACAGAGACTGCGTGACATCTGAGATTGGGTGGAGCGAATGCAACTTCAGCATTAACATTGTCAAGGACACCACCTTGCACTGAAACAGCAGGCTCTAAGATTTTCTGACATTGAACTGATGGCTTTGGTCAAGAAGGTAGAGAACATGAGAGGAATTGTCCATTCACAAGGGACCAGGATGCCTTTGTGTTAACCTCTGAGAAAGTACTGGGATCAATTAGTCTCGGAGATCAATGCAAATATGCTAAACCCTGTCTTCCTGGATTCAGGCCACAAAGCTTTCAATGACAGCACTCAAGTTGTTAAGGTCAGTGAATGTACTTTCAAATAATCTACAAGTAAGTACTTCTACAAACTTTAAAACTGCAGTACTGGCACCTAGTGTATAAATCAGAAAAGATTCCGGAATGATGGGACAAATGGGATTTGAGGAGAAAATATAGCTGGTGCAAGTGGGGAGAAGATTCCCAGAAGGAGTTTGATAAGGTGCCACATCAAAGATCATTGCAGAAAATAAAAGCTCATGGTGTTCAGCTAACATACTGGCATTGACAGAAGATTGGCTGGCGAACAGGAAGCAGAGAGTAAGAATAAATAGTTCTTTTCTGGCTGGTGAATGCCACAGGGTTTGCTGCTGGAGCCTTAACACTTTACAATTTATATAAATGATTTGGATGAATTGACTGAAGGCATGGTGGCCAAATTTGCAAATAGTCAGGAAAGCTATAGAATGTCACATTTTATTATGAGGGAAATTAAATCTATAAGTAGGGAACACAGGGTATTGGTGAGCCATCATCTGGAGTGTTGTCCACAGTACTGGTCACTGTACCTCTGGAAGGATGTTAATGCACTGGAAGCACCACAGCCTGAAATAAGCAGATTGCTTTATCTGGCAAGACTAGACAGGTAGGTCTGTACCCTCTGGAGTTTGGAAAATTCAGAGATAACTTAATTAAACATATAGGATTCTGAGTGGATTTGACCAGGTGATTGTGGAAAGAATGATTCCTCTTTTGAGAGAGTCTAGAACTAGGGGTCATGGTTTACAAATAAGGGATCATCCATTTAAAACAAATAGACAATGCTGGATTTATCCTACTTTTTTTGATTGGACAGGACCTACCTGATCAATTATCCACAGTGTGGAGTCAACGCAAATGTTCTGGACAGATTAGAATATATTCACTTCTTACAGGTGTGGTCCGTTTTCAATCAGGTTCGTAGTCTGTGCTGTGTACCTCATTCTCAAGCATGTTTCCTGAATTTAACTGAATTGAATGGGACTTGGTATCTCTGATGTCGGAGAATTTAATATTAGCAATTATGGTGGAAAGGTAGTTTGGGGGTGCACTGATTTAGAAGCTGAACAAGTGCAGGAAAGAGAATCAGCAAAATGTTTCCTCCTGCATGTTTGACATATGGCCTTAAGACATCATAGGATTAAGAGGTAAAGTGGAGGGTTCCCTAATTGTACATCACTGACCTCTGTGAATCCTTTCTACCAGTCGGACAGGATATAAATGGCACAGTCTAGGACATCAACTAACGTGTGATTCTGTGGGAATGACTGTGGGAATATGGCTCCAGTAAATTGTCAGCCTGAATGCTCTGTCAACTGTAATTCCTGTTTTAACAATTTGACAAAACTGAGTGACTTGCTTGTCCTTTTCAAGGGGCTGTTAAGATTCTGGTGTGTGATTCTGGAGGTTGTATCTATCCAAATGATAAATAACTATAAGTATGATTTCCAAAAGTAAACTGAATCTGTTGGGTACATGTGGTAATCAAAAAGTTTCAATAATAAAAACAATTTAAGACATTCATCAAAGATATGTTGCATTTAAAAATAAAAATAGCAAGAAAGATCCATATTTGGCTTACTCAGGAAGTTAAGGCTGGTATTTGATTAAAAGAACAGGCTTATAATATTGCAAAGAAAAGTGCTAAGCCTCGGGACTGGAAGTATTTTAGAAATGAGAAAAGAGTGCCCAAAGTGTTACTGAAAATAAATAAAACTAGAATATTGAGATTAAACTATGAGAAATATATCAAATTGTAAGAGATTTTTTTCTAAGTACAGAAAAAGGATATGAGTAGCTAAAGTAAATGTTGGTACATTACAGGCAGACACAAGAGAATTTACGAGGAATGAGAAAATAGAAGAAGATGTTAAATAAATATTTTGTACCTGTTTTCACCACAGAACACACCAATTGTATCAAGAAGCTAAGAGTAACCAAATGACTAATGAGAGTGAGGAACGAAAAGTAATTACTATCAATAGAGTAAAGAAAAGAAACTCAAGTGACTAATAGTCAACAAATTCCAAGGATCTGATGGTCAACACTTTACGTAAGAAAGAGGAAAGTCAAGAGAAAATGGAAGCACTGATAATGATTTTACAAAATATCCTAGATCTTAGAAAAATATGACTGTGTTGAAAGTAAACAAACACAACATCATTTAAGGACATAGGAAGTGCATTTACAGGCAACCATAAGTCAGTTAGCTTGATGTCACAGTCATGGTAAAAAGATTGAATTTTGCTGGCTTGGCAGGTAATCTGACATCAGGGTAGAAAGCCAGAGTAAACACTCAAAATCATAAGCTGGTACTATGTCTGTAAGAAGTGGAAGCTATTGGAGCCCATTCAGCTGCTCCATCATTCTGTAGCATCGTGCTCAATCTTTAAATCCCTTGATTTCCTGACACAGTAAATATCTGTCTACCTCAGCAGTGAACATATTTAAGAATGAAGCATCAATGACCTTGTGGGGTTGAGAATTCCAAAGATTTGGATTGTGTCTCCAAATTCTACATTTTGCCAACAGGCAAACAACCTTAGTGTTTATCGGTTTATCAGTCTGTTTATCAGTATCAGACTCATACCAGATGCACCTTCAGGGTATTCCATTGTTCCTTAATCGACTTTACTCGAGACCAGGAGTCATTAACTGTGATGAACTTCATCTTAACTTTACTTTTTTTATTATTATGTATGACTTCTGTCATTGATGTTGGTAGCCTGGTACCCTTATAAAACTTCTCACTGTATTTTTCATGTAAAAGTACACATGGCAATAAATTTCTATTCTATCTTGTTCCATTCTATTCCATAGGCATTGTCACCAATGAAGGTGGTCCCCAACAACTAGAGCAATTACCATGGAGGATTTCACCCTGCCTTCACCAATCCATTGCCCCATCCCTTTCTGGTGCCCGCCTGTTTGGTCCCAGTGATCCTACCTCTAGTTGGACTGTGAAGGGATCAGTGCTCACTTTTGAAAATAGCATTCCCAACTATAGCTTATTCTGCGAAGACTGAAGAACTGCCACCCCTCAAAGAGGCTGAGAGACTCATGTGCATGTCTGCCCATCATTTAAATGAACAGAAATCTGGGAACAAGGCAGTTAACTACTTGAAAACTGACAAGTAATGCTTGGTGCTCTCAAAAGGCAAACCCTTTATACTGAAACTGTTCTCTACTAGTGTCCTTATGAATGCTTCTCTTACAGCCAAGACTCACCATTAGTTCAGCAGGTCTACATTAACTACTGAGGTGAATTGTTGACTTTTCCTGAATGAAATCTTTGTATAGTTATCATTAGTCGTTTTTACTGAATCTCTTTTAACAATGTTTTAACGTTGATTGAAGCGAAAATAAAAGACGTGAAATGGTTATTGTCTCTGTTGCTGCAATTATAGATGCTGTGTATGATTGACACTTCCATAGGTTTGTAGGAATAATGGGTTTCTTTTCAAAGAAAATTTCTGAATCAGTCTTTGTTTCCCTCAACATTTTCCATGTATTTTCCTTATTATGTGGCTCAATGGTTCACTGCATAGCATGTACTTGTTGGATGGGCATTTGACTGGCAAGCATGTAGGCAGCTCAGAGAGTATGAAGGAGATATATGGATCATGGAGGGGCATGAAAGGCATGAGATGGCATGGGGGTGGGTGAGTGTCATCAAATATACCATCAATATACATTATTCTCAATATACATAAACAATTTAGATGAATGAATTGAAAGCAATATCTCCAAATTTGCAGACAGCACTAAGCTGGGTGGCAGCATGTGCTGTGAGTAGGATGCTAAGAGGCTGCAGGGTGACTTGGGTAGGTTAGCTTGAGTGGTCAACTACTGTGCAAATAATGTAGACAAATGGGAGATTATCCACTTTGGTGGCAAAAACAGAAAGGCGGATTGCTATCTGAATGGTGGCAGTTTATGAAAAGGTGAGATGCAATGAGACTTGGGTGGGGTCATGGTAGAACAGTGGCTGAAGGTTGGAATGTAGGTGCAACAGGCAATGAGGAAAGAAAATGGCATGCTTACCTTCATAGCGAGGGGATTTGAGTATTGGAGTAAGGATGTCTTGCTACAGTTATACAGGACCTTGGTGAGGCCCACTTTGAGTATTGTGTGCAGTTTTGCTCTCCTAGTCTGAGGGAGGACATGCTTGCTATTGAGGGAGTCCAGCGAAGGTTCATTAGACTGATTCCCAGAATGGCAGGACTGACAAATGAGGAAAAGCTGGATCTGCTGGGCCTGTACTTACTGTAAGTTAGAAGAATGAGGGGAATCTCAGAAACATATGAAATCCTGAAGGGGCTGGACAGTTTTGATGCAGGAAGAATGTTCTCAGTATTGGGGAAGTCGAAAACAAGGGGTCACAGTATAAGAATAAGGAGTAAGCCTTTCAGGACTGAGATAAGGAAGAATTTCTTCAGAGAGTTCTGAAACTATAGAATTTTCTACCACAGAAAGCTGTTAGAACCAATTCATTTGATATATTCAAGAGGGAGCTGTACGTGGTTTTTGCGGCTAAAGGGATGAAGGGTATGAGGAGAGGGTGGGAATGGGATACTGAAATTATATGATCAGCCATGATCGTATTGAATGATGGTGTAGGCTCAAAGGGCTAAGTGACCTACTCCTGCACCTATTTTCTATGTTTCTATGTGTGGGCAGGGAGTGAAAAGTGAGAATTAGAGGGCTTCTGAAAAATAGGGAAGAAACTCTGGAGACCCAATGTGGATTTTAAAACTAGAATGTATCACCCACTACATGATGAGAGTGGTAGTAACACTACTTGCAGCACCTTTTAAGTTGGGAAATTTCACAACTCAGTGGCAAAACTCTGCCTCACAATCTCTGGTTACAAGTCCAGTGACATAGCATTCTGCAGTGCTTGTTATAACTTCCATCCATAGTATTTTGCTTTGACAGAAATATCTGTGATCTACTTCAGTGGTTTTCTGCATTTCAAACTTAAATTTCCTTCCTGCCAGGAAACATATATCAGACTCAACATGAAGTCCTTAATATAAAATGAAATTCACAGACACTGCACAGATTTTTTTGAGAGCTTTGCGGAGGTGTTACAGAATTGCAATGTGATCATTTCTCTGGATTCATGCTGATCAATACTTTGAACAAAATCTCTGAGGCAATGTAAATTCTACATAGCTACACTGTAAATGAGTGAAATGACTCCAAGTTATTCTAAGAAGATGAGCTTTAAGATAAGTTTCCAAACCTGTCGATATTATTTTGCTCAAGGACATCCAGATAAAAATGCCCCAAGTTTATCAAATGTTCACCATAATGGAAAATTTAGAAACAGAGCATAGAAGGAAATCAATATTTCTCAATGTCATGAGTTTAGTTATGACAGGGTTTTTGCTAGAATTATTTTATGTTCAAGTTTTCAACACTTTTATAAAAAATGAAAACCTCTTTAATGTACTCTACAGAAGCATGTTAAATGAGTTTGAAAATAGCACAATCTTTAATTCAGCAAAGATAGAAATCTTGCAAGACAAAAATGATAGTTGAAACATCAGGTTATATAGGCACCAGTCAATTTATATACAGATTCTTTTTTTTTTGTATTACATATCTTGAAGACAGTGAATTGTTATTTGGCAAATAATTAGCTTCCAGGTTTGTGACATATCAAAGCAAGATTTTATTTTTTAAAATGATAACTAAAAACAGATGGACATCGATATTTACAAACCAGTATTTGGTGCCCATCCTTAATTGCCCTTGAACTGAGTGCTGTGCTAGTCCACTTAAAAGGCAGTTAATAGTCAACCACATTGCTGGGGTCTGAAGTCACAAGTAGGGACAGTCAATTTTGTTCCCTCACAGTGATTTTTTTTACAATAATAGTCACTATTCGACTAGCTTTAAATTCAACGTTTTTATTCAAGCATCAGCATCTGGCATACTATGAGTTAAAACCATGCCTACAAAACACTAACCTGGGCCTCTGGATTACTCATCCTGTGATATTACTATCATGCCCTCACCTACCCAGAGTTCGATCATAATGTGTGAGCAGATAGGTAAAAACAAGGACTGCAGATGCTGGAAACCAGATTCTAGATTCGAGTGGTGCTGGAAAAGCACAGCAGTTCAGGCACCACCCGAGGAGCAGGAAAATCGACGTTTCAGGCAAAAGCCCTTCATCAGGAATAGAGGCAGGTCTCCACCCTGCAGGCACTCTGCCTCTATTCCTGATGAAGGGCTTTTGCCCGAAACATCGATTTTCCTGCCCCTCGGATGGTGCCTGAACTGCTGTGCTTTTCCAGCACCATTCTAACCTAGAATGTGTGAACAGATATCTACTCTGCTAAAATATGTTTTTCTTTATTACTCAGCAATGAGCCTTTCATGGAGATGTATCTGTCCTGAGAAGAAAGCAATAACAAATCTAAAATTGATTTAATCCTCGAGCATTAGTGATTTTCTCAAAGTATTTATCCACTATGGAGGATAATTTTTTTTAAAAGTTACCTTGTTGACATAGAGTAGGGCAAGGTGTCCATTCACTGAAAGGGGTGACAACGCAGTCCTTTTTACATGGTAATAGACATGGTCGAACTGTATCAGGCCTGGTGATTTCAGGACACCTAGAAATTTTGGGAGAGATGGAAAACCAAGATGTCTTTACAAAGAGCAGACTCAACAGATGCAACGAAATTCTCAACAATAATGTATAAAATAATTTTTTTGAGGAAGATTAATTCTTTCCAGTCAGGCAGATTTTCAGGTTTTCAGATATTGTTTCTTTCAAGACATAGGTTGCTGACACAAATTAAAATTACATGGTAAGCCTAAACTATTGTAGGTACATGGACAGTCATGTGATTTAACTATGTTTCCAGCCATTGCCAAAGAATTGACTTATTATGATGTACAAAACACTTCACTAAACAACAATGTTCTGTTAATGTTAGAAGGAAAACTAAATTTTGCTGCTTAATAAGTTAAGCAGGATTACTTCCAGAAAATCACTTCTCACTTATGACAGAAACTGGTTTCAAATGTCAATTTTTAAAATTTGAATATTTTTCTAATCAATATCTGACCAAAGACTGGGTTGATAAAGGTTAGTGTATGCTGCAGTTCCCTCAGTCAAATGTATTTTTCTTTAAATTAAGCTGAAGTAAAAATGTGACCATTGAACTCATTCAAATCCAACTCAGTTGTTGCACCATTACCACAATTCTATATGAGGCTCACTAAAACAGTTTGAGAAAAATGTTGCAATATGGGCATGGAATGATTCATGAAAAACTATTCCCTATATTAGTTCTCAAAATGATCTATGGAACAATACTAGATGTTTCATTGGTGAAAAAGTTAAACTTTGATGTGGCTTTTCAATTTGCACCCAATTCACAAAAATACTAATTCACGAGTAAAACGAGTATCTATACTTAATAAAAGGACAGTGCTGATTGATCAGCAAGTGGACTGAGCAATAGGTAGCAAGATTAATATGGAAAATGTATCGATTAATTATGACTGACAGTCAACAGCCAGGCTTTGTGCTGATCATCATATGTTAATCATCATATAAATATTGGTACTCTTCTGAATTGTCTTGATGAGTGCAAGATAAAACAAAACTTCAAAAAAATGCCTCTTTTGTCAGCAGTTCTCATTCTTTGCTTCATTCTCAAAATCATTGTATACTTTTCCAATAGAATTGTAATTCTTTTTATTCAGACAATATTTGTTCTCTGCATCAATTCTCAGCATGATATATGGAACAATATCCACTATTCTCTTCATTCTCAAATGAACTGTACACTTTTGCAATAGTCCATTTTCATTATAATGTTCATTCATGAGTCAAATTAAACTAGCCTTCTTAATTTATTGTCATCAATGAATTTAAATAAAAATAATTGAGCAGGAAGTCTTGACAACATTTGTCTGCATTTAATAGCATTAATAAGTTCCCTGTATTAAACACAGATGATGAGGAAGAGAAAGATGAACC